>NW_017731769.1:110251-157874 GCF_001890085.2 Hipposideros armiger | reverse complement strand
CAGCAGCCCAGCTTCAGGTTGAGCTGTTGTTCAGCATCTTAGCTGTAGAGGGCAGTGTCACTGGCCCTCATATGTGGGATCCAAACCAGAACCGTCTGGCATCCCAAGCCAGGTCTTAACCATCATGCCACTCGGCCAGCCCTATTTTCAATTTTTTGAGGAACCTCTACACTGTTTCCCATAGTGGCTGCACCAATTTATATTCCCACCAACAGTGCACAAGGGTTCCCTTTTTCCCACATCCTCGCCAACACTTGTTGTTTGTTGATTTATTGATGATAGCCTTTCTGACTGGTGTGAGGTGACATCTCATTGTGGTTTTTATTTGCATTTCCTTGATGATTAATGACGCTGAGCATTTTTTCATATGTCTATTGGCCATCTGTATGTCCTCTTTGGAGAGATGTCTATTCAAGTCCTCTGTCCATTGTTTAATTGGATTGTTTGGTTTTTTGGTGTTGAGTTGTATGATTTCTTTATAAATTTTGGAATATCAACCCCCTTTGATATGTATCATTGGTGACTGTATTCTCCCACTCAGTAGGCTGTTTTTTCATTTTGTTGGCAGTTTCCTTTGCTGTGCAAACACTTTTTATTTGATGTAGTCTCATTGGTTTATTTTTTCTTTTATTTCCCTTTTCGGAACAGATATATCAGAAAAAAATATTACTAAGAGCAGTGTCAGAGAATTTACCCTAAATAACTTTTTATTTCAAAGATTTTTATCGGGGAATTGGGGGAGGGGAACAGACAAGTTTCTGTCCTTTTGTTCTTCAGTCTAGTTGTGGAGGACATCGCTTCACTGGCCCATGTTGGTATTATCATTGTGTTTTTCCTGGCTGAGGCAGATCGGTCATCAGCCATTGAAAGGCCGCTCACAGCAGCTCATGGCAGCTACACCGGCTGCCAGCCACTCACAGTAGCTTACAGAAGCCCACTGCAGCCTGCGCCGTTGCCAGGCAACTCACGGCAGCCCAGCTCCAGGTCGAGCTGTTGTTCACCATCTTAGCTGTAGAGGGCGCAGCATCACTGTCCCATGTGGGATCCGAACCAGCAGCCCTGCTGCTCAGAGCTCATGCTCCCAAGCCAACTCTTAACCAACGAGCTACTCAGCCTGCCCCTAAATAACTTGTTAAACTTTGTCTCCTACTACGCTCCTTCTCCATCACTTTACTTCCCTCCTCACTGTTCTGAAATACATCCAGTATGCCCTGACCTCTTCCTGGAATACTCTCTGCCAGTGGATGGATCCCTCCCTCCTTTCAGGCCTCTGCTCAAATGTAGCTTCAATAGAGAAAACTTCAATATCTTACTAAATAAAAAATGAACCACCCACACCCACACATTCTCTACCCTTTACTGTGTTTTAGTATTCTCCATAGCACTTATCATCTGACCAACTCTATTTGTTTATTTTCTATCCCCCCACCAGATTATAACCTGCTTAAGGATAGTTTGCCTGATTTTTTTTTAAGATTTTTATTGGGGAATTGTGGGGAGGGGAACAGTGTTGGAGAATCGGGGAAGGGGAACGGACAGGTAGACAAATTGCTGTTTTGTTCTTCAGTCTAGTTGTGGAGGACGTGGCTTCACTGGCCCATGGTGGTATGATCATTGTGCTCTTCCGGGGGGAGGCAATCGATCGCCGGTCATTGGTCGGCCACTCACAGTAGCTCCCGGTAGCTCACACTGGCTAACAGCCGCTCACACTGGCTGCTAGACACTCACGTAGCCCACGGCATCGCACTGCAGCCCCGCTGCAACCTACACCGGCGACTAGCAGCAGCCCAGCTCCGGGTCGAGCTGTTGTTCATCATCTTAGCTGTAGAGGGCGAGCGTCACTGGCCCTCAATGTGGGATCCGAACAGCAGCCCTGCTGCTCAGAGCTGGCGTCCCAAGTGAGCTCTTAACCAGCTGAGCCACTTGGCCGGCCCCCTGATTTTTTAATACTAGGCTGTTCTCAGAAAATAGAACAGCTCCTGGCATACAAAAAGTTCCCAATAAATATTTATTGACAGAATGCATCAAGAAATGAATCATTATACCTGTAATTCCCTCTCTCCTCAGATAAAGCATTCTAATAAACAACAGTAAAAAGAATGAAAAAATAAGTCATTTAATTACCTAGTTTTAAAAATGAATTCTGATGAGATATAAAATTCAGGAATGAATTAGTTTCCTATTGCTGCTGTAACAAATTACCACAAACCTAGTGGTTTAAAGTAACACAAATTTATTCTCTCATAATTCTAGAGGTCAGAAGTCTAAAATTGGTTGGCAGGTCTATCTTTCTACTGGAGTTTCTAGGGGAGAATCTATTCTTATATTAAATTCTAATTCAACACCATGCTGTGTGTGAAGTCACACTAATTGGTAGTTACTATTCTAAGTCATACTAATTGGTAGTTACTATTATTATCTTCATTTTTAATACATTCGGAAACTAAGACACAGAGAAGTCAGGTAACTTGATCACCAAATTTACAACATATTGAATGAAAAAAACAAAACACTTCTATAGATCAATACAAAAGGTTAGAAAATAATGGGGATATTACTTCAAAATTTTAGAAAAGAATTATTTCCAACCTAGAATTCTGTAGCCAGCCAAAACACAGAGCAATTTTAAAGCTAAAATAAATGTCTCTACAGATACATGAGACTAAAATTTTTGACCTTCAACACACTCTTTCTCAGGGAGCTACAGGAAGAGGTGCTCCACTAAATTAGGGCCCAATTTAAGAAAGAGAAAGAAATGAGATCCAAAAAACAGGAACTCCAACCCAAGATAGAAGGGAATTCCCAAATTTTTCTGATAATGGATATTCCAGGATGACAGCCGTGCAGCAGACCCAGAGAGCAACCCATCCAAATTGGAGAAGCACTGAGGGCTCCAATAAAAAAAAATGCAACTGAGAGGTTACCTAATATTTCTGAACATAAATAAAAGACATTTAAGCTACATGACTGATCAAACAAAGTAAACAGACAAATAAACAAGGTACCAAGAACTCCAGGGAAGGCAATGTGTTGTACAAGAGAAGAATTGTAACTGTGTTGATATGTTACCAACCTCTACTGAGAGGATAGGAAGAAGAGATGCGAGTGTGCGTGTGCGTGTGCGTGTGCGTGTGCACACGCGTGTCTGTGTGTGTGTGTGTGTGTGTGTGAGTGTGTCTGTGTTGGTCAATGGGAGTGTCTGCAAGAAATTTATCCTCATTCATATAGAAAATAAAGAGATAATAAAAATAAGAAATACAAAGACATAATAGTTTATAAATGTTATCTGGAAATATGAAATTAACTGGAAAAATGTGTAGTTTAAAGTGCTTATATCAGGGTAGAGAGAATCAGAAGTGAAGGGAATTAGGGCAGAGGACAACATTTTTTTTTCTTTAGAAGTCTAATACCTCTATTTGGCTTTTGAGCCATGTACATAAGTGACATTGCCGGTAGAATAAAAAGGCTTTGTGAAAGTCTAAGTCAGGCTGCATGTAGGTTTTAGCCTGATCTCATGGTTTGTTGTATAATTTTTGGACGAGAAAAACTCCTGAGCGTCTGCCAGCCAAGAGACAAAAATAAAGAACAGTCAGTGTTGAGCCTTTAGCTGAGAATGGAAGAGATAGAATGATTTTTTTACTGGCACCAAACTACCAAATTACCCAATTTTGTCATTTCTGCCAATGCTGCTCAGCTGTTCCAGCATCAGGCATTTATCTTTAAGTTTGGAGGCTGGCTGCGCTATTTGATTTAACTATGTGTACATGTAACCTTGAAAAAAGATAATTTTTAAAAGAATTGTTCCAAATAGGATGACTTAGCTCAATTGACAGTGACTGATTTTGCAATACCTATGATGACAATACCTTCCATTTTGTGCAGAGAAGTCCCAGGTTCTGCCTGTTGTCCCAGCATAATTATTCATAATGCCCATTTTTACTCACACAAGTATCTCTGTTTGGATGATACATGATATAGTTTTCCTCCTAACACGTGTAGGGGATAAAGGACAGGCTAGGCAGGCATTTTACAGGGTTATTTTCCAGGGAGTGAGTGCATCAAACAGGACCGTGGAGTGCATAACCAGTAAGGTATTTTCCAACTCTAAACTTCTAGGATTCTGATGTTTTTACTGGACCAATTTAGTCCATAAGGAAGGCAAAAAGATGCTCTGCTGCTTCTATTGGCAGAAAATTCAAAATGATCCAGAATAAAACCATCTCCCTGCCAACTGTTCAGATCTGCCACTACCCACCAGTCCTCTGTCATCCCAGGCTCCGCCTCTATCGCAAGGATTCAGCACCACCCACTTAGCCTCCCAGATGCTTTCAGCTCATCTCTGGCAGAGATGGTAAAGCTCACCAAATATTCCTTTTGCTCCCCTATATTTTCCAGTCCCCTTCATGTTGAGCAGCATCATGGGACTAGCTCTGGCCAATTCAATGTGTGTGCAAGGGCATGTGCTCCCTCTAGGCTGAGACAGTAAAGAGCCATTCTGTGATTCCCCAGTTCCTTCCTTGGGCCATGAGAATCATGCAGGCCAATGTGCCCAATGATACAGCCATAAGAGGCCATCAACCTGGATTCCTGAGTGCCTGGAGCAGAGAACCCCAAGGCCGACCAGCATTGGAAGGGTACTAGAACAAAGAAGTAAATGTTAGCTGCGTGTAGACATTAAGATGGGGATGGGGAGGAATCTGGGGCCACAGATAGCCTCGCCTACCCTAACAGCCTTCACTGACAGGCTTCACCAAACCATTGGCTCCGCAGCTCAGCCTGCAATTAGTGTGTCTGCAGCCAAGTAAGATATGTATAGTTTCTGTCCAAGGAAGGGGCTAAGGAAAGCCACCTGGGGAGCCATTTGTTCTAAGAGACATGAACAGAGACTCTAGTTGTGCTGATCTCTCTGGAAAGACTAATGTGGAGCTTGAGCATATCTACTCCTGAGAGCAGATGCCAATCTGTTTAGAGCCCAGAGTCATCTCAACTTGCTTTAAACAGAGGTGGCTTTTAGGTCTCTCATTTTTTACAGCTGATGTTTGTACACAGCTGTTTCTTTATTTTCCTTATATAGTTTTCTTTTCTTCTTTTTAAATTAAAGTTTATTGGGGTGACAATGGTTAGTAAAGTTACATAGGTTTCAGGTGTACAATTTTGTAATACAGCATCTATATATCACATTGTGTGTGCACCACCCAGAGTCAGTTTCTCTTCCCATCTCCTTATATTTTTTTCAACTGAGCATTTCCTGAGAACATATTATGGGAGACGATTTAGGTTGAAAGTCATGGTCTCTTTCCTCAAGTCTAATAAGGAGGTAGAAATGTAGTCACCCCAATACAACATAAGGTGGAATCAAAGCAGTGCTGTTGCAGATGGACATGCTCTGAGGGAGAGAATGAGCCCACAGGACTGGGTTATAAAAAAGAAAGAATCAATGATGAGTGGCATTGTGCAACTCCCTGCCACCCAGCCTGGCACACCCTCTATTGTTACCAACAGAATAATCTCAGGTCTTGAAACCTGGATATTACATTTTACTTGCATAAGATTTTTACAATGAGATAACTCACCATTAAACTTCAAACATTTTAAAACATTTTTCTTGTACTTTTTTAAAAAAAGATTTTATTGGGGAATTGGGGGAGAGGAACAGCACTGGGGAATCGGGGGAAAGGGAACAGACAAGTTGCTGTCGTTTTGTTCTTCAGTCTAGTTGTGGAGGATGTTGCTTCACTGGCCCATGTTGGTATTATCATTGCACTCTTCCCGGGTGAGGCAGATTGGTCGCCAGTCTCTGGACGGCCACTCACGGCGGCTTCTTGGCAGCTCACACCGGCTGCCAGCTACTCACACTGGCTGCCAGCTACTCACACTGGCTGCCAGCCACACACGGTAGCTTATGGCAGCCTACTGCAGCAGGGGCTGCAGCCTATGCCGTCGCCGGCACCTCACGGCAGCCCAGCTCCAGGTCAAGCTGTTGTTCAGCACCTTAGCTGTAAAGGGCAGTGTCACTGGCCCTCATGTGGGATCCAAACCGGGGACCTGTTGCTCAGAGCTGGCGTCCCAAGTCAGCTCTTAACCAACGCACCACTCGGCCGGCCCTTTCTTATACTTTTTTCTGTCTCATTTTTCTGTCAAGAAAACGGAGGCACAGAGAAGTAAAATGATTTCCCAGGGCTTTATGGCTACTAGAGGCGGAGTTTAAAGGGCAATGTACTAGTCTCAAAGAGACATGTAGGAAGAGAAGGGGGAAAACACGAGGGGGAGTTAAGTGTGCAGCCTCTGGAGCCAGAACTGGCTGTGTTAAAACCCCAGTTCAATGACTTTCTAGTTCTGTGAGCTTGTGCAGGTGACTGAATGCTTCTGGGCCTTAGCTCCTCCAACTGTAAAATGAGAATGAGATCAAAACCTACCTCAATATCTATGTACAGTGTCATATGGGCACTAGGCTTATCGGGGTGATCACTTTCAGAGGTATAGAAATGTCTAATCACTCTGTTGTTCTGTACACCTGAAACTAATAAAAGAAAGTTAAAAAAATACAACTATGAAGCCCAATAAAGCGAAGCTCAAAAAAAAAAACCTACCTCATATGTGTAAATGCATTCATATGGGTAAGGTACTTAGAGTAATACTCAGCATGTAGTAAGCTATGTACAAGTGGTAGCTATTATTATTTTATTACTTTGATTATAATTGTATATATTAACTATAGATCTCCTTTACGAGCCACTGATAGATCCAAACAGCTGCCCCCCTGTTTCTCCACCATAAGCCTCCCTGTGGAACTGCTTACCATCAGTATATACAACATTTCAGGGTCCCTGATCATTGAGGGGAATGGGCTCTAACTCTAATTCTAGGCCCCAGGAGAACTCTGTCCTCACAAGTCTGTTACACTAACTGCTGTATGCACCATTTGAGCCATTTCATTTATGTTTATACATTGAAGGACCCAGACAAATTATAAGTAACCTATCAGGATTAGTAGATTATGAACCTACTAAGTCCTTAAAAATCAACTAACTGAAACTTACTTAAAATAAAAGTCCCAAGGAAATGTAAAACCACCTAGGGAAATTTTAGAACAGGGACTATCACAATTTGCGACACTTGGGAGAGGCTCTAGCACCAATTTATCTCACAGTGACTGGGCCTTGTGCAAAATGACACCCACTTAAGCCCTGTCAGATTCCCTAGACTATTTGTAGGAAAGGCAGCAGCAGATATCCGTGCTCTGGGGGTCACTTCACTACGTAGGGTTGATTCTCGGGAATGCTTTACAGAAGTGACATATGAGCAAGCACTTGCACAATGGGTAGGTAGGAAAGGAGAAAGGGCATGATGAACAAAATGCAATTATAACTGCCTTCTCCTCACCACCCAGGGAGGGGAGAGCTGGAGAACGATTCTTGGTGGAAGCCACACCTCTACGCTCACCTTCTTAATGGCCGCAGCTAGCACATACCGTAGAAGGGCATGGAAGAGGAAGGCTGGCCAGGGAAGTCAGTGCCTATTTTTCTCTACACAACAAAACCAGGACACGCATAGACCCCACCACCCCATGCTGCTCACTCGGCTGCCCAAAGGATATGGAACTTTGTAATTCAAAGAACAATTTTCTGGGCCGGCCGAGTGGCACGTTGGTTAGGAATTGGCTTGGGACGTCAACTCTGAGCAGCCAGGCCCCAGTTCGGATCCCACGTGAGAGCCAGTGACACTGCCCTCTACAGCTAAGATGGTGAACAACAGCTCGACCTGGAGCTGGGCTGCTGTGAGTCACCTGTGATGGCGTAGGTGGCAGTGGGGCTGGCCAGCAGCTGGCATGCGCTTTTGTGAGCTGTCCTGAGCAGCCATGAGCCGCCGTCCAGTGGCCGGCAAGCGACTGCCTTACCCAGGAAGAACGCAACGATAATATCAACTTGGGCCAGTGAAGCGACATCCTCCACAACTAGACTGAAGAACAAAGGACAGCAACTTGTCTGTTCCCCTTCCCCGATTCCCCAACGCTGTTCCCCTCCCCCATTCCTCCAATAAAATCTTTAAAAATAAAACAAAACAAAACAAAAAACAAAGAACTATTTTCCTAATGGCCAGACATAGTTCCATCCAACCCAAACACACACGCTTCAGGTAGCTGCTGCCTAATAAGGGACTGTTCTTACTGGAGGGAACTTCAAGTAATGCTTCTTTGTTTTGATCACTTAGATTGAAACTTTCAGCACCTTCACACTCCAGGGTTGGAAGGAACCTCAAAGATCATGCTGCTAAGAGGTCGAGTAAGGTAAGACAAGAAGATTAAGCATTGGTTAAGAAGCAATAGATGCTCAATACATATTTATAGATTTGAATCAAATTGGATTAGAGTGGGTTATCAGACTTAGGAACAGTACTTTTAATAAAAAATGAAATGTGACTACAATACATTAAGACTCGATTTTCTTGCTCGGCTATTAAACTGGCTCCTCTCCCATCTGCTGTTTGCAATCATTCTTCAAAGAAGATTGACAAAGTTTCAAATACAATGTCAAAAAGATCTTCCAGTGTTCTGGCATGAATTTTACCTGTGCTACAGACTGAATTTATGTATTTTTTGTCCATCCTCCCTTAGAATGTAATTCCTTCCTTAAAAAGCTTATTCTAGCATTTTGTAATGAGGGTACTGCTGGTATGTAAAATAGGACAAACTTCTATCATAGGGTACTGTCCTGCAATTTGAAGGACTTCAAGCACATCTAGGTCCTACCTACTAATGCCAGCAGCATGCTCCCCTCCTTCAGTTACTGTAGAACCAAAGAATACACACACACACACACACACACACACACACACACATGCATGCACACACACACACACACACACACACACACACACTCAATACCAAATGCGCCTTAGTGGGAGAAAGCTCTCCAGGTTGAGAACCAATCTATCTTTTCCAGTGTGATGCCTCCTCATGTTGGACACAAAATTAGAGCTGAGTAGTTCTGCTTTCTGTCTGACATCTGTTAACTTTATGCCAACTGCTCCAAACTGCATAGCAGGTAAAGGGAACTTCTCAAAGGTAATGTAGGTAGGGGAAATGGAGGTTGTACACAGTGATGTTTATTGGTGCTCAGGTTTTGCTTACTGTCTTAGGAGACACAGGTAATCAGGTGTTTGATTTGGGATGTTCACCTGAGTGGAGATGCTGAATAAGTAGTTGGAAATATACCAGTTAGAAAAGGCACTAAAGCTGGAGATATGAGAGTTGTCGTCATATAGATCATTTTTAAAGCCATTGAGGATCTCACCTAGGAAGAGAGTAGATCCAGATAAGAGGTTTTAGGACTGAGCCCAAGGGCACCCCAACATTTGAAAGGCAGGAAAGGAAATGAATAACAGAAACTGAGATTGGCCAGTGAAATGGGAGAATAATTAAGAGAAAATGGGGTGACAGAAGCCAAGGGAAGGTAGAATTTCAAAAAGAGTAGAAAAATAAACATTTTTGGATGCTCCTGAAAGATCACATATGATGAGGAATGAGATTTGACCAGGGATTGGATAAAGTGGAGTTCCTTGGCAAACTTGACAAGCAAAGTTTCAGCAAAGTGATGGAATTAAAAACCTGACTGCATTGGATTTATAGAGAAAGGGGATGTAGCAAGCAAGTATAGAAAACTTTTGAGAAGTTTTGCTGTAAACAGAAGCAGAAACATACTTAAGGAAGCAGAAGGGAAATATAAAGTCCAAAGAGTTCTTTTTAGTATTTTTTTTAAAAGATTTTATTGGGGAATTGGGGAAGGGGACAGCGTTGGGGAATTGGGGGAGGGGAATAGACAAGTTGCTGTCCTTTTGTTCTTCAGTCTAGTTGTGGAGGACGTCACTTCACTGGCCCATGTTGGTATTATCATTGCGCTCTTCCCAGGTGAGGCAGATCGGTCGCAGGCCTCTGGACAGCTGCTCACGGCGGCTCTTGGCAGCTTACGCCAGCTGCCAGCTGCTCACGGTGGCTCATGGCCGCCCACTGCAGCAGAGGCTGCAGCCTACACCGTTGCCGGCAACCCACGGCAACCCAGCTCCAGGTTGAGCTGTTGTTCACCATCTTAGCTATAGAGGGCAGTGTCACTGGCCTCCACGTGGGATCTGAACCAGGGCCCTGCTGCTCAGAGTTGGTGTCCCAAGCCAACTCTTAACCAATGCGCCACTCGGTCGGCCCTGTTTTTAGTATTTTTAAGATAGAAGATATTATAGTGTGTTTGTTGACTGATGGAAATGTTTCAGTAGAATAGGAAAGGTCGATGATGCAAGACAGAGAGGTGGGTCTTCCTGATGTGCTGCCCTTGAGTGGGATCCAAAGTACAGGTGGAGAAATGAACATCAGTTTGAAGTATGCACAGTTCAGAGAACTAGGCGGAAGGCAGGTTATATGAGTACAGATAATGAAAGGTAGGTAGATGATGTGGTGACCCCATGAGGAGGTCACCTTCTGACAGCTTCTGTTTTCCCAGGTGATTGCCCAGTGTAAACAGAGTTGAACACTCAAATTTATAATGGGATAGAGGATGGAACAGCAGTGTTTCCAGGGAAGTACGTGAGTCTAGGATGGGAGCACGAGAGTAATAGAATCTAGGTCCCAAGAGAGGGAGACTTTTAAGAATTCCACTGAGTATCCAGGAGCTTAGCAACAAGGACTGGGGTGCAAGGCAGGGCTTTATTCATGGTGGAAGACTGGAGTGGAACTCAAGGCAAGTAAGACAGAAGCCATGACAGACTGTGCCAACATGGCGTAAAGCAGGTTTTGTCCTGCCACTAGTGTGTGCTGACTGCAAAGCTTAATTACAGGCCCAGCTAAATGATGGTGTAGAGTATGTAATGTCATTTCCTGGTCCCATCAGGGTAAGCTCAGGCACTAGAGTGAAACTGAGAATAGGTCCCATCAGAAAATCAATTTGGTAGGAGATATGGCACCCACAAAGACAGGGGTAATGAGTATAGAACAGGCAAGCTTATCTGTTCTTCAGTATCCATGAAACTGTTCGATGCAATTTAGTATATTTATGCTTTTGTATTCCCCCTTGGGTATGTATTCCCCTTTCTAACTTCTGTAAACATCAGAAATCTCTCTACGGAGCTTCACAAAGTTCCTAGAATGCCTCCTTTTAACTTGCTCACTGAGATTTTTCACCTTTATTTTGTACTAATTTCAATGTTTGGAATCATCTATTCCTCCTAAGACAATACTGCGAAAGCTCTGCCTAGCTCCATCCATTTAACTAACATGTTTTAGAAAAACAGTTGGCTAGAGCTGATCAAGGCTCAAATAGGCAAACACCTTAAAAATGATTTTTCCCTCCTCTGTAGGCATGGGTAGAGCCATCCAACAAAAAAATTAAAGTGTCTTTTTATGGTGTTTAATGATTTCATGGTAACCATCACTAATTAAAACACAAACTTTGCAGTAGTTGGCTCTCAGCAAGGTCATTGATAACTAGAGATGCCTCACTTGACACTGTTATAAAAAATGAACTTTCCTCCATCATTTGGTGGCACTGGGGTGAGTGTCCAGAGCTGGGTTGCAACAGAAAAAGGAAAGTGCTTAATAAGTCAGTAAACTTTTAGGAAAATGTTTAGAAAGCAACCTTGCCCCCAGCATGGCCGTGTCTCCAGCACAATGGCTTGCAAAATAAAACTTCCATATGTACTCAGTCAGTCAAAAACACATCCCTGAAACAAGTTCTGCACCAAACTAGAGGTTTTAAAGTAGAAAAGAGAGGCCAAAAAAGGGACATTGAGACAAATGCACCCCGCTCCCTGGTATATCAGCTCCATCTGTGCTTGTATTCTAGCAGGGGAAATAACACAAGTATAAGAACAACTCATTTAGCATGAAAGGCATGACTTATGTACTAGGAGATTTATCACCTTTTGTTTCGCTGAGCCTCCACCTAGAATACTAAAAAATTACCACTGGATAGCCAGGCACAGTAGGAAGAGATCTGACTTACAAGAAAATAACACCAAGAGATAAAGACCAAATTTCCCCCAGTCTCCCAAAATCCCTCCAATGCTCACTGGTCTCTCAAAATTATATGCATATGCTCAGTTATTCCAAATTCCTAGAAAGTAGTACCCAACATAACTTAGAGCCTCTGAGAGTAAGATATCGCCAGAGCATTTCTCTCCCTGTTGGCACATTCAGCTCCCATGTCATTACATGCAGCATCGTGTTCCTGGACAGAACCAATCCCACATCTCCCTTCAGGAGTGAACTGGTTATTATCAGGCTCAAATAAGTCTGTCTTCTCTTTGATGGTCTACTCAGGCCTACTCTGAGGACTTTACCCAGCTAATAAAGGCAAATACCATATGGTTTCACTTATATGTAGACTCTAAAGAACAAAATAAATGAACAAACAAAATAGAAACAGACTCATAGATACAGAGAACATTTTGATGGTTGCCAGATGGGAGGGACTTGGGGAGGTGGGTGTGAAAGGTGAAGGGATTAAGAAGTACAAATAGGTAGTTACAGAATAGTCATGGGGATATAAAGTACAGCATAGGGAATATAGTCAATAATATTGTAATAACTATGTATGGTGCCAGGTGGGTACTAGACTAATCAGGGGGATCACTGCCTAAATTATATAGATGTCTAACCACTATGCTGTATACCTGAAACTAATAAAAAATAATATTGAATGCCAACTGTAATTGAAAAATAATAAATACTGTATTTCCCCATGCATAAGACTCACCCTTTTTCGAAAAATTTGGGGCCTAAAAATTGGGTGCATCTTATACAGTGGTTGTAGATTTTTTTACTTGCATTTCCCGCAAGTGATGAGGAGTTGTATAAATTTGATGATGAATAAAATGATGAGTTCAATAACTTTATGTAATACATTTTTTTTCAAATTTCAGGCCCCAAGATTAAGGTGCGTCTTATACATGGGAGCATCTTATACATTGGGAAATACGGTAATTAAAAAAAATTAGACAGTGCATCAAGACTTCACCAGGGAATTCTTCATATCCACAGAGGGAACTTCCTAGGTCCATTTCTGTTTTCTCTAGTAACTAGCCTGCTCTAGTGACTTTTCTCTCCCAGCTTACTGTCCTTTGTGAGAAGAATATTGACTCCAGTTCTAAAAATGACACTGTGTCTCTCCTTCCATCACATCATGATAAGATAATGGGACTCTTTCACACCTCTTGGCACAAAATTGCTGGTGAAAAAGGCCTATTGTCAATCCAAAGGGATCAGGATAAAATAAAACTCTCTAAGCTATGTTACAACTCAGGAGTCTTGACAAGCACCATGACATATGCACTGTGACAAGCACATGAAAAAGTACTATAGGAACATAAATGTGAGAACGATTGCTGGTGACTGCAAAAGGTCAAGAAGGCTTCACAGGAAAGATGTCCCCGCATAATGAATAAGAACTTAACAATCCATGATGAAAGGGAAAAATATTCACAAAGAAGGAAAAAGTATACAGCGAGACAAGTTCTCAAGTAACTGATGTTTGCTGGATAAATAAATACATGTAGCAGATAAGGTGGTAAAAGGTAGGTGGGGGTCACATGATTGGAGATTTGAAAGCCAAGGAATTGAATTTGGACTTGACACCACTCTGATAACCTGAAAGGACAGAGTTTATGGTCATCATCATTTTATGGTGAGAAGCATTATGTTGTACAAGGCACAAAAGGTCTTAAATTTACTCTTGCTTCTGTCTCTAGCTAGCTGTGTGAATTTGAGCAATTTATTTAATTCAGTTTACCCCACATATGTATGAAGTAGTTAGACTGAATGGTCTGTAAAGGGCCATCTTGCTCTGACAAAATGTGATTGGAAAAGTCTGACACTTATTCCCCTTGATCAAGCCTATATGTGACATCTATTTATCTATAGTCCATATTAAATAGCCTTACTAAAGGGTTTAAGCTAATAACTCTGATTTCTTAGAAAAAAAATCGATAATGAACAACAATATCTTAAAATTTTTCCAACCACCGTGGACTGTGCAGGATTATCTGGGGGAAAAGAAATAAATTAAATTATGAAACTGGGTGAAAATTATTATTTTTATTTATTTATTTTTCTTTATTTAGGGTTATGGTTAGGGTTATGGTTAGTGGTTTCTGTTAGTGTTAATGTTAGTGTTTAGAGTCAGAGTTAATGGTTAAGGAATAAGGGATAGGGTTAAAGTTAGGGCTGCGGTTGGTGTTGGGTTTGGGGTTAGGGATAGTGTTAGGATTTGGGATAGGGGTTAGGAACTAAGGTTTGACATTTGGGTTAGAGTTAGGGGTTATTGGTTGGTATAGGGTTAGGGTTACGGTTTGATTTTGGGTTAGGGTTAGGATTAGCATTAGGTTAAGCAGTATTATTTTATATAGCAAAAGAAACACACAAAAAACAGGGAATATCTATCTCCTATCTCCTTGTGACTCAGTAAAAACAGGAGAAAAAGTCCAGTAGAAAATGGAGGCAAAGGAGGACAATATTAGAAAGATAATGTGGACTTCTATCTTAAGACTGTGACATGAGCTCAAATATTTTCCTCCTCAAATGCTGAAATTCCCACTGAAATAAGAGAAAAATATAAATCACATGTTAAATGCAAAAATACAAATAGGGGAACCATCATTCTGTAAGATAGAAATCAGGTATAATATTAATGGTAAAGGTAGAGTACAGACTATGAAACAGAAAGAAATAGAAAGAGGAGGGAGATAACTGTTGAAGAGGTAAGATAAGAGACACGCTTTATAATGGCGCTTCAAAGAAAGTCCAAGCATTGGGGAAGCAAAAGCAGGTCCTAGAAAAAGAGTCATGGTGACAAAATATTGGAAACAGCTGAAACAATCATCCACACCTCCCCAACACCAACACAAACTTGAACATAATCAAGAATGAAGTACAAGATTTAACAAGACCCAAGTTAAAGTTCTAGAGAAAACTATAATATCTGAGATGAAAAATCACTTGTTTGAATTAAGAACAGATTAAATATCACAGAACAAAATGCTAACCCTTTAAGCGTAGCAATAGAAACTCTCCAAAATGAAACATAGAAAGAATACTTTTAAAAATATAGTTAGTAATATTGTAATAATTATGTATGATGCCAGATAGGTACTAAACTTATCAGGGTGATCACTTCATAAGTTCTATAAATGTCTAATCACTATGCTATACACCTGAAAGTAATATAATATTGTATGTTAACTGTAATTGAAAAATAAAATAAAATAAAATAATAAGTAGAGTATCAGTTATCTGTTGGATAACATCAAGTGGCTTAACACAAGAAGTGAGTAGGACTTTTTGAAGAAATAATGGCCAAAATGTACAAATGAAAAGGAAAAAATTGACAATAGAGGTGCAAGATATGAACTACAGAATTTACAAAGCATTGTTGGGAGAAATAAAAGAAGAGCAAAGTAAATGGAGATGTACCATTTCACAGATCAGAAGTTTTATTATTGTTAATACTGATCTATAGATTCAATGCAATGTCAGTTGAAACCCCAGCAGGCTATTTTGCAGAAGCTGACAAGCTGACTCTAAAATTCATATAGAAATGCATGGAATGTAGAATAACCAAAAAATTATGAAAAACAAAATAATAATTATAGTTATTTATTACTATAAACCTATAGTAATCAAGACAGCATAGTATTGGTGTAAATATAAATATGTAGATCAATGAAACAGTAAAGTGTGTAGAAATAGACTCGAACATATATGGGCAATTGACATACAGACAAAATGAAAAGGCAATTAAGTGGGGAAAAGATAATCATTTCAACAGATGGTACTGAAACAATTAAATATCCATATGCAAAATAAAGGACTTTGAACATTACCTCTCACCATAATAAAACACTAACTTGAAATAAATCATAGACCTGAATATAAGAGCTAAACCATAAATGTTCTAAAAGAAAACGATAAAAAAATTGAGTGACTTTGAAACAGGAAAATATTTTTAAATAGGACAGAACAACCACAAAATATAAAAGAAAAAGTGACAAATTAAAATTCAAGGCTTTTTCTCTTTCAAAGATGCTTTTAAGAAAATTACAATAAAATGTAAGCCATAGACTTAAGAGAAATTTTTTACAAAATATGTATCTGACAAGGTACTTGTACAGAGACCGTATCAAACTTACATGTGAAGAATAAAAAAGCAAACAGCCTATTTTTTAAATGGACAAAATATGTGAACTCTCACTTTACCAAATATACATGAATCTCACAGATTTCATATTGAATGAAAGAAGCAAGAACCAATATGATGAAATATATGCACTGCGATTGCACATATATAATATTCAAAAAACAAACACAGCTATATAATATTGTGTAGGGATGCACATGTGTGGTAAAACTGTAATGAAAACAAAGACATTCTAATGAAATTCAGGATTTCAATTTTTTTTCTATGAAAGAATTAGAGGGCAACAATTTCCAAGGGACACACAGTGGGCCTTTAGGGTGCCGGTAATGTTCTATTTCTTGAGATGAATCAAGATTACACAGGTGTTTGCTTTATAAACACAGGTGTTTGCTTTTTATAAAATTGATGAAAAGAAAATTTTTAAATAACCATGAGTAGAATAAAAATAGAAAGTGAATATTACCAACCACTAGAGAACAAAAAAGGAATAAGGAAACCTTAATAAATACATCAAAAATGAACAAAAAGAGTGGTATCCACCTGGCACTACAGACTAACAGGGGATCACTGCATAAATTATATAGATGTCTAACCACTAGGTTGTACATCTGAAACTAATATAATATTGAATGTCAGCTGTAACTGAAAAAAAGAAATAAATAATTTTAAAAAGGTTTTGAAATAAAAATTTACATTTTACCGTTGGGAAAAAAAAAAAGAGTGGTATCACAGAAAATGGTAGAATAGGGAACTCCGTGGCCCTCTTATTCCATTAAAGCAACAAATAAACTGTCAAAAATTCAGAATCAACTTCCAACTTTTCAGGACTCTGGAAAGTAGTCAAAAACTTACAACCAGAAAATGTTTGATGAAGAAAGAAGCTGCTGCATTGTATGAAGAGAATGCTGTGGCCTTTTAAATTGCCCCCCTACCATCGTCCACTCCTCAGGTCATGAAAATGGCAGTCCACACTCCCGGTGCTGGTTTGCTACTACCAAAGGGAACGCAATGGACCTTATTCTCAAAAATTGTGATTATATGTTTCAAACAGCCTGGCAGCATCCTGAAGGACCAGCACAAAGATTTGTCTTTGCGTCACCTGACTTGCAGCATTCCTAGGGCTGGGGTGGCCTCCCAGGTGGAATTTGCAGAAAATAAAGGCAAATGTATTGTTAAAAGGAAACTGGAGCAAGAAATAACAGTAGGCGAAAACAATAGATAAACTGGAAATCATGGGAAGGAAGAGGTTAGGAAAGAAGATATGGGGGTGGGAATAAGGACTTTTAAAGCTCCTGCATATATTAATAACTGGGAATTAAGAAGGCCACACATAAGCCCAGGGCTGGACATATGCTCAGAAAAGGCCTGAGAAGACCCTAAGCTTTCACCTCTTTGTGGCTTTCAGACAACATGCGAACAGGAAGTGAAGGTTAAGACAGACGTGTAAGTGCTAAAGGAGTGCCACAACACAGTACCAACCATCTATAACTAAAGAATATTTTTTTGCTGTTTGATCTTTTTGTTTTTCAGCTCCAGGCATGTAAAGAAACCCTGTCAAACTCTATCTGACCACTACACCAATGGAATACAAATTTCAATGACCACACATGACCAAGAATACTAATTTTACAAAAATAACTTAAAAGAGTCACTAAACAACAACAGTCCATAGCAAGAATCAACAACAAACCTGGGAAGAGGGATAATCTGATTTTCCAAGGTGCCACATTATACTATTTAAAATGTACTGTTTCCCCAGACACATAAATACAGAGAACAAATTGATGGTTGCTGAATGGGAGAGAGGTTGAGGGGCTGGGTGAAAAAGATGAAGGCATTTAGAAATACAAATTGGAGAAAGTTCACAGCTATGAACGATCCAAAATGGCAGAGTAGATAAATGCTGTGCTTGCCTCTTACAGTGAACACATCAAAATTACAACTAAATTACAAAACAGTCAACTTGGAGAACCATCTGAAGTCTAGCTGAAACAGAAGTTTTATAACTAAGAATACAAAGAAGAAGCTGCATTGAGACTGGTAGGAGGACTGGAGATGTGAAACGGGCTGGCCCCAAACATCTGTGTGGCAGATGAAAATTGGGAGAGATGTATTGGCCACAGAGGTTCCCCAAAGAGGAGCGAGGGACTCCAGCCTCACACCAGGCTTCCCATTCAGAAATACTAGTGCTGGGAAAGGAGCCCCCACAACATCTGGCTGTGGGAAAAAGTGGGGATTTCAACCATCCAGGTGGGACAGAGGGCTGCAGGAAAACCCAGACATTCTCTTAAAGGGCCCATGCACAGACTCACTCATAGGCACTTACCCTGGGCTCCGGCAGAGGGGCAGTGACTCTGGGAGCATCAGAGGCACACAGAGGGTAGACTGAAGTATGTGGCTTCAGGGGGCAGCCTGAAGGACAGTCGGCAATTCCCCCGTTTTGTTCTTCCTCCCATGCAGCTGACAAGCAGGCTCCATCTTTCCTGTGTTGAGCCCACCCACTACGCTTAAGGCCAAATCTGAATCTGATGGGTGTGCTGAAATCCGCTGCTCCGCCCTGCTGACTCACAGAGACTCCGCCATACCCAACTGCATACCGCAGGAGGCTTTACAGCAGCTGAATCTTAATGGAGCCAGCAGGAGGCAGCAGACCTTTGAGTGTCCTGTCTTTTTGTGGAGCTACCCCAGGCCCGGTACTGGGGGCAGCCATCCTTAGTTCACAGCGTGGCCTCTCCCACATGCCTCCAGGTACAACACAGGCAGCGACTAACTGTGGATCACTTCGTAGCTCCTACCAGGTATGCCTCTGCCAGTCACAGGCAAGGGGTGACCTGGGCCTGCACCAGACACACTCCCAAGAGGCCCAAGAACCAACATACTTGGAGGTTGGCTTCAGAGCACAGCACAGCACCACCCAGTTATCCCCAAAAGCAGCACACACAAAGGGCGGCCTCAATAGGCACCAGAGCCCACTGGGGTGAATCCCGCTCCATGTGGTAAGCCCCCCACCAAACACACACGGCAGCCCATAAAGCTGTGGATGTGGACAAACCCCACATCCAGTCAGCCTGAGGGTCAACCCCATTCGCTTACATGCCAACAGCAATCATGGCACAACTATAACAGGAGGATACACACAAACCACTCAAGGGACACTCCTGGAATATTCAGCGCAGGTGACCAGGGAGACTGTGCCACTGGGCTCCACAGGGCACCTACTACATAAGGTCACCCAGCAAGAGATGTAGACTATCTACCTAACACATAGAAACAAACAGAGAGGCAGCCAAAATGAAGAAACAAAGAAATAGGTCCCAAAAGATAGAATGGGAGAAAACTCCAGAAAACAAACATAAACAAAATGGAGGCAAGCAACTTACCCGAGACAGAGCTCAAAACACTGGTTATAAGAATGCTCAAGGAACGTAGTGAGAACTTCAACAGAGAGATAGCAAGCATAAAAATGGACATAGAAATCATAGAACAGGATCAGTCAGAAATGAAGAATATAATAACTGAAATTTAGAATGCACTAGAAGGAATCACAAGCAGACTAGATGAAGCAGAGGATCGAATCAATGATTTGAAAGACAAGGTAGCAAAAAACATCTAATCAGAATAGCTAAAGGAAAAAATTATTTTTAAAAAAGGAGGAGAGTTTAAGAGACCTCTGGGACAACATCAAGTGTAACAACATTCACATCACAGAGGTACCAGAAGGAGAAGGGAGAAAGCAAAGGATTGAGAACCTATTTGAAGAAATAATGACTGAAAACTTTCCCAAATGGCAAAGAAAATAGACATACAAGCCCAGGAAGTGCAGAGAGTCCCAAACAAGATGAACTCAAACTAGCCCACACCAAGACACATTATAATTAAAATGGCAAAGGTTAAAGACAAAGAGAGAGAATCCTAAAAGCAGCAAGAGAAAGGTAACTAGTAACTTGTAAGGGAGTTCCCATAAGGCTTCAGCTGATTTCTCAACAGAAACTTTGCAGGCCAGAAGGGATTGGCACAAAATATTCTGTGATGAAAAGCAAGGATCTACAAAGAAGATTACCCAGGAAAGCTATCATTTAACATTGAAGGACAGGTAAAGAGCTTCCAGACAAAAAAAAAAAAAAAGGCTAAAGGAGTTCATTACCACCAAACCTGTACCACAAGGAATCTTACAGAAACTTCTTTAAGGAATATATATATATATATATATATATATATATACGAATAATTAAATGGTAATAGTTACATATCTATCAACAATTACTTTCAATGTAAGTGGATTAAATGCTTTGATCAAAAACATAGGGTGACTGAATGGATAAGAAAACAAAACCTTTACATATGCTGCCTATGAGAGTCTCACTTCAGATGGAAAGAAACACAAACTGAAAGTAAAGGGATGGAAAAAGATATTTAATGACAATGGAAATGGAAAAAAAATACCTTGGCCAGCAATACTTATACCAGACAAAATTGACTTTAAAACAAAGGCTATAACAAGAGACAAAGAAGGACCCAGTAATCCCATTTCTGGGTATTTATCTGAAGAAACCCAACATGATACTGTGAGGGGACATGTGCATCCATATGTGCATTGCAGCATTGTTTACAACAGCCAAGATGTGGAGGCAGCCTGAGTGTCTGTCGATAGAAGAATGGACAAAAAGGAGGTGATACATACATATAATGGAATATTGCTCAGCCACAGATGGGAATGGGTTCTTGCCATCTGCAGCAGCATGAATGGACCTGGAGGGTATTGTGCTGAGTGTATTATGTCAGATAGAGAAAGATGGATGCAATGTGATTTTACTTATATGTGGAATCTAAAGAACAAAATAAACAAAATAAAAGAAAACAGAAACACACTCATAGATACAGAGAACATTTTGATGGTTGCCAGATGGGAGGGGAGTTGTGGGTGTGTGTGTAAAAGGGGAAGGGATTAAGAAGTACAAATTGGTTGTTACAAAGAAGTCATGGGGATGTAAGCTATAGCAAAAGGGATATAATAGATATTTTAATAACTATGGTGTCAGATGGGTACTAGATTTATTGGGGTGATAGGTGGGAGGGAGGTTGGGGGACAGGGTGAAAGGTGAAGGGATTAAGAAGTACAAATTGGTAGTTAGAAAATAGTCACGAGGATGTAAAGTAAAGCATAGAGAATATAGTCATAAAATGGTAATAAGTATGTATAGTGCCAGGTGCATACTAGACTAGTCAGGTGGATCACTTCTTAAATTATATAAATGTGTAACCACCATGCTGTACAGTTGAAATTAATACAAAACAATATAAAATGTTAACTGCAATTGAAAAATTTAAAAAAGGGTGGAAAAAGGTGAAGGGAAATAAGAGGTTCAAATTTCAGGGTATATAACAAATAAGTCATGGGGATGTAAAGTACAGCATGGGGAATATAGTCAATAATATTGTGATAGTGTGGTACAGTGCCACATGGTTGCTGGATTTATGGTGATCACTTCTTTAGGTGCATAAATGTTGAACAACTATGGTGTACACCTGAAATTGATGTAACATTGTAAGTTAACTATATTTTTTAATAAAAATCTTTTAAAAAGAAGTATAAATTGGTAGCTACAAAATAGTCATGGGGATGTAAAGTACAGCACAGAGAATATAGTTGATAATAACCATGTATGGTGCCAGGTGGGTACAAGACTAATTGGGGGGATCACTGCCTAGATTATATAAATGTTTAACCACTATGCTGCACACCTGAAACTAATATAAAATAATATTGAATGTCCATTGTAATTGAAAAATTTAAAAAAGTAAAAAACAAAAAGTATGTAAACAGATATAAAAGGATTATACATCATTACCAAGTGGGATTTAACCCAGGAATCCGAGGGTAGTTCAACACATGGAAACCAATCAATGTAATACACCATATAGAACAAAGGGCAAAAACTCTGATCATCTTAGTTGACACAGAAAAAGCATTTGACAAAATCCAACAGCTTTCATGACAAAAATATTCAACACACTAGAATTAGAAAAGAACTGCCTCAAAGTGAATTTGCGAAAAATCCACACAGGTAACATCATACTCAATGGTGAAAGACTGAAAACTTTCCCCTAAGATAAGGAAGAAGACAATGATGCCTGCCTTTACCACTGTGGTTCAACACTGTAGTGGAAAGTCTATCCAGAGCATTGAGGCAATAGAAGGCATCCAACTGGAAATGAAGAAGAAAAATTATCTCTTTTTACAGATGATATGTCTCATATAGAGAAAATATTAAAGAATCCACCAAAAATGATTAGATGAAAAAGTGAATTCAACAAAGTTGCAGAATACAAGATCAACAGATAGAAGTGCATTGTATTTCTATACATTCATAAAAAGCAATCCAAAATGGACCTTAGTAAAACAGTTCCACTTACGATAGCATCAAAAATGATTAAATAAAATGCTTTAATTATTTAACCAAGGAGGTACAAGACTTTTACATAGAAAACCACAAAACACTGCTTAAATAAATGAAGAAAGACCTAAATAAATGGAAAGATACACTGTCTTTATGGATTGGAAGATTTAATATTGTTAAGACGGTAATACTACCCAAAGCAATCTACAGATTCAATTTAATTCCTATCAAAATTCCAATGGACTTGTTTGCAGAAATGGGAGAGCTGATCTTAAAGTTCATATGAAATTATATGGGACCCTGGGGAACCAGAATAATACAGGAAAAGAAGAAGAAATTTTGAGGACTTATACTTGCATATTTCAAAACTTACTACAAATCTACAGTAATCAAAATGGTATGGTACTGGCATAAGGATAGACATAGAGATTACTGGAATAGAATTGAGGGTCCAGAAACAATCTCACATATCTATGGTCAATTGATTTTCAACAAGCGTGTCAAGATCATTCAAATAGGAAAGGAATATTCCTTCCAACAAATGTGCTGGGATGACTGTGTACCCACATGCAAAAGAATGAAGTTGGACCCCTTCCTTATACCATATATAAACATTAACTCAAAATGGATTAATAATTTAAATATATGAGCTAAAACCATAAAACTCCTAGAAGAAAACATAGGCTTAAATCTTCATGACCACGGATTTGGCAATGGATTCTTTGGTATGACCCCAAAAACATGAATAATAAAAGAAAAATAGATAAATTAGACCATCAAAATTCAAAATGCCTGTGCTTTAAACAATACCATCCAGAAAGTGAAAAGACAACCTGCAAAATGGGAGAAAATATTTGCAAATCATATACCTAACAAGGGTCTATTATCCAAATATATAAATTACACTTAGATATCAACAACAAAATGACAAACAACCCAATCAAAAATTGAGAAGAAGACTTGAACAGACATTTCTTCAAAGACAGTATCCAAATGGCCAACAAGCATATGAAAGGATGCTCAATTTTATTAGTCGTTAGAGAAATGCAAGTCAAAACCCCAATGGGGTAACACTTCATACCCACTAGCTATAATCAAAATATCAGACAATAGCAAACATGTAGAGAAACTGGAACTTCCATACATTGCTTGTGGGAATGTAAAATGATTCAGTTAATATGGAAAAGGCAGTTCCTCAAAGAGTTAGACACAGAATTACCATGTGATTGAGCATTCCATTCCTCTGTATATACCCCAAAGAGCTGAAAACAAGTACTCAAAGAAATACTGGGACACGAATGTTCATAGCGGCACTATCCACAATAGCCAAAGGGTGGAAACAACTGAAATGTCCATCAATGAATGAATAAATGAACAAAATGTGGTCTACACATACATTGGAAATTATCTATAAAAAGAAATAAAGTATCAATACAAGCTATAGTGTAGATGATATATACTATAAGATTCTATGCATATATGAAATATGCAAAATATGTAAATTCATTGAGAGAAAAAGCAGAATAATGGTTGCCAGATGCTGGGTAAGTGGTGAGTGACTGCTTAATGGGTGAGATGCTTCTTTTGGAATTATGAAAATACTTTGTAACTAGGTAGAGGTGATTTTTTTACAATATTGTGAAAATACTAAATGTCACTGAAGTATATACTTTAAAACGGTTAAGTTTAGGGGCCGGCCGAGTGGTTTGTTGGTTAGGAGCTTGCCCAAGAGTGTGAGCTCTGAGCAACAGGGTCGCCAGTTTGATTTCCACACGGGCCAGTGACGCTGAGCTCTGAGCTGAGCTGCCAACAGGTGGCAGGATGGCTCAGCTGGTGAGAGCACATGCTCCTAATAATAAGGCTGCTGGTGTGAATGGTGGGCTACGCTTACCTCCAACTAAAGACTGAACTTGGCACCTTGAGCTGAGCTGCCACCCAGGTGGCTCAGGGGATAGAGCATGTCCTCTTAACAAGGCTGCCGGTTGGACACCCGCATGGGATGGTGGCTACGCCCACCCACAACTAATTGAACACAGCACCTTGAGCTGAATGGTGCAACTGGACTTGGAGCTGAGCTTGGTACACCCTCCACAACGAAGATTGAAGGACAACAACTTGTCTGTTCCCCTTCCCCAATTCCCTAACACTGTTCCCCTCCCCCAATTCCTCAATAAAATCTTAATAAATAAATAAATAAATAATAAAATAGTTAAGTGTATGTTCTGTGAACTTTATGTCAATAAAATTAGAAATTAACTTACCTCAATAAAATATAAATTAAGGTGGCAGGAAGAAGGGTATTAACTATCATTAAATTAAAAGCAAAATTCCTAAATAAAAATTATCTCAAATTTGATTGACATATATACTTTTTTACTTATAAATAGTGTGTATGTTGTATGTTAGTTCTTAGAGACACACCTAAACCAAAATAACAAGGTGGTTGAAAAAAAGTTTAAAAGTACAAGTTCACACATACCAGGGCACACACATACCAGGTAATTGCTAACCAATCCAAATTACAAGTGACAATAGACTTCAAAACAAAAGGCACTATTCTGGATGAAAAGATATCTGCTTTCACCACAATTATTTAGTATTGCTCTGAGGCATAAATATTAGAAAGGACTATAAAGCTGCCCTAATTTACAGATGACATGACTACCTAGAAAATGCAATAGAATAAACTGAGAAACAGTTAGACCTAATAAAAGAGTTTAGTAATGATGATCAAAATAAGGTAGATTATAAGCCTTAATGACTTTTTTGTATGTGACAGCAACCAATTGAAAATGTAATGGGGAATAAAATCTCATTCACAAGAATAAAAACTATTCATTATCCAAGAATAAACCCAACAAGAAATGCCCAAGATGTATAGGAGTAAAAAGATTAAAATTTCAACCGAATGAAAAGGAAAAATCTGCACAGAGAGGCATACTTTACTTCCACATGGCATGACTAAATATTGTAAAAATGTCAGTTCTCCCCAAACTAATATATAAATTCAATTCATTCCCAATAATTTACCCAACTATATTATTTATACAACTGATCATATACTTCATTGTATAGTTCATTTCTTCTGAAAATAAAATGAAAAGAAAGTACTTGCCAAATATCTGTATTAAAACATTATGGTTGAAACTAGAGTGGAAAATAAACTATTATAAACAACAATAATAATAACTGGCACTTATATATCACTTAGTATTTTCAAGGCACTGTCCTAATGTTGCATATGTAACATTTAATTATAAAAATAAGCTCTTATCACTCCCTACATACTTGGACACTGAAGCACTGAGAGATTAAATTATTTATTCAATGTAATACAGTTAATAAATGGTAGGCCTGAAACATTAACCCAATGGTCTGGTTCCAGAGCCTTAGCTCTTGACCATTATGTTTAGCTGTCATTTTGCTAGTGATATCAAATAGAAAGTCTGTGTTGGAATATATCCACATGGAAATTCAATGTGTGATGAAGGTGAGTGGGGAAAGGATGAAACATTTACTAACAGTGGAGGTAAAATTGGCCATCCATTTAGAACAAGTTAAAGTTAACATCCCATCTCATTCGATAACCCAAAATAAATTTCAGATGGCTTAAATATATAATGAAAGGAATGTACTGACATATTTATGTAAAAAGGTAAAATTACCTGCAGAGCAAAAACACCACAAATCAAACAACAGACTGGGGGAAATATGTATTTACAATATATGAGGTATGACAATTACATTCACAAACTTGTTCCAAAGATGTTGCTAACCTCTTTTGATATCACAGGGATTATTCATTAGGAATTGGTATCACCTGGACAAAGTTCACCAAGTTTACTATTTGGAAGTGCTGAAAAGGCTTCGTGAACAAGTTAGACTACCTGGACTTTTCGCCAACAATTCGTGGCTCTTGCATCACAACAATGCACTAGCTCACATGGCACTGTCTGTGAGGGCGTTTTTAACCAGTAAACAAATAGCTGCATTGGAACACCCTCCCTACTCACCTGATCTTGCCCCCAATGACTTCTTTCTTTACCGGAAAATAAAGGAAATATTGACAGGAAGACATTTGGATGACATTCAGGACATGAAGAGTAATACGATGACAGCTCTGATGGCTATTCCAGAAAAAGAGTTCCAAAATTGCTTTGAAGGGTGGACTAGGCGCTGGCGTCGGTGCACAGCTTCCCAAGGGGAGTACTTCAAAGGTGACCATAGTGATATTCAGCAATGAGGTATGTAGCACTTTTTCTAGGAAGAGTTTGTGAACTTAATTGTCTGACCTCATATACTCAAAAACTCTAAAAATAAATCAAGATGTAATCCTAAGAAATGTTCAACTAACCCACAGGAAGGCAACAACAGAAAGACAGAGGAAGAGAAAGGGAGGGAACAAACAGGAAACAAAAATAAATAATAATAAGTTGGCAGACTTAGGTGCCAACTTATCAATAAGTAGATTCAATGTAAATGGTCTAAATTTAAAAAGAAAAGACGGGCTGGGCCGGCTGAGTGGCTCAGTTGGTTAAGAGCTCGCTCAAGAGTTAGAGCTCTGAGCAACAGTGGTTCTATGCCCAGCCTGAGCTGAGCTGCCAACAGGTGGCAGGATAGCTCAGCTAAAAAAAAAAAAGAAAAAGAAAAGAGACTGTTAGATCAGGTAAAATAATATCAAGGCCTAATTGTATGCTTTCTACAAGAAACTCACTTTAAATATAAAAGCACAAATGGATGAAAAGTTAAAAGATGGACAAAGATGTACCATGTGCAGTACTCACAATAAAGCTGGAGGGGCCAGATTAATAGCAGACAAAGTAGGCCTCACAGCAAGGAATTTGTCTGGGACTAAGAGGGACATTTCAGAATAGTAAAGAGAATGGTGTAGCAAGAAGATATAACAGTCCTATCCCAGTAACAGAACTTCATTCAATACATGAAGCAAAACTTGATCAAACTGAAAAGAGGTAACTGAAGTATTCCATAATCGAACCCAGCCTAATTTTCCAAGCTTCTTTCCCTGCTTATCCTGTGCACACTAGATGCCTTGCTCTTTCTCAAACATGGAATAGATTTTCCCATCTCTGTCTTTAACTATGCAGACCCCTATGCCTAAAATGTCTCTTACTTCATTACCATACCCCCAAATCCTCACTTTCAGGCCCAGATTCAAATGCCACTTCCTCAAAAAGTTCTCTTGACAATAGATACAAGTTCTCCTTCCTCTGAAATCTAACTTCAATGTGGTACATATTTCTCTCAAAGAATTATAGTGACAAGTCAGACATAAAAATCAGGAACCATATGTTTTCACTCATATGTAGGATATAAAACTGAAAGCAACAAAAGAACACAACAAACAAACAAAACTCATAGGCACAGACAACAGTTTAGTGGTTACCAGAGGGTAAGGGGGGAGGGGGGTGGTAGATGAGGGTAAAAGGGATCAAATATATGGAGATGGAAGGAGAACTGACTCTGGGCAGTGAGCACACAATGCAATATACAGATGCTGTATTATAGAATTGTACCCTTGAAACCTATGTCATTTTACTAACCAATGTCACCCAATAAATTTAATAAAAATTTAGAAAAAAGAATTATAGTGAACTGCTTATAGGTCCATCTCCTGAAGAGTAGAGCTCTGTCTCATTCATTGTTGCATTCGTAATGCCTAATTCTAATATAGCAGCCACTAAATAAGTGTTTCCTAACAGGAGCAAAATTAAGGATCTTTATCAGAGGAAAGGCCTAGTTGAGGAGGAGTCTTAGGTTGTAACCAGTTTTATTCATTCATTCATCCAGACCTATTTTCCTCCTTCCCACAACACTTATTGGGCACCCACTGTAGCCCAAGCTCTGTGCTAGTTAATAATCATCATTCCAACATTGAACCGTTTTCAGAAGCACTTTCATATCCATAATCCCGTTTTCCTTACCTTTGAAATAATTAAAAAGAAGTCCTGATATGGCTTTGCTACAACATAGAAGGCCTCATTTGATTTCTTGAACATGAGATACGTAATGTATAAAGACATCTTTGGCAATTTTAAAGCACTATTTTGACCTTGGTTTTTTTTTTTTTTTTTTTTTAGCTGAGCCATCCCGCCACCTGTTGGCAGCTCACAGCTGCTCAGCTCGGGCTGACTCGAACCGCTGTTGCTCAGAGCTCAAACTCTTGAGCGAGCTCTTAACCAACTGAGCCACTCAGCCGGCCCTTGACCTTCGTTTTGCTTCCCATGAAGAATATTCTAAGCAGATAGTTATTATCCCTGATGGCTCCACATGTGTTCTCCTCTTTTTACTACTGCAACACCAGCCTACAAATCTGAGCTGCAATCCACATAATATGTAATCACATATCATACTGGCATGGAGCTGTAGTCAATTATATTAACCTTTTGCCTTTTTGCCACCAGCCTGGATATCATATGGAGGAAGTTAAATATAACACTCACAGATGGGAGGAAATTTCACAACACCATGGCTGAGAATTTAGTAATAGCTAGGTACATATTGAAAAATGTAGGACTCTAACTAGGGACTCATGACATGAACCCCCAAAAAGGGATGATTAGGTTCTATGTACACATTTGATTGTATAAAGCCACAAGATTGCAGGTCCAATTGTAAAGATAATTACAGAGATTGTAGAAAAACTATTCTGTAATCTATCATTACATTTGCATTCAATTTCATTTCTGGGGTCCCTTCCATACTTTTTCAGTGAATTCATTTTTTAATTGCAATCTCTTTTTATCAAAATAAAAGTCCAACAATTTTGTTCAAGATAAAATGATTGAAGAAGGGATGTAGATTCAGGAAAGGGGAAGTCAAGAGAGAAGAGTAGATATAAACTCGAACTTGGGCATTCGTATGTTTTTATAACTCCCCGGGTACAGCTAGGGTTGAGAACTACTACCTTAGAATAGTGCTTTTCAAATTTTAATGTATATGCAAATTACCCAGGGGATAAAAAAGTAAATCCTGTTACAGTAAGTGTAGAATGTAGCCTTAGATTCTTCATTACTAACAAGCTTCCAGGTGATTCTGAAACTGGTATTTCATTGACAACACTTTGGGGAACAGGGCCTTAGAGAAATTCTCCAAGATATGTCAAAGGAGACACCTACAAGGATGCCCACTAGAGCCCCATGTGTATTAGCAGGGAGGGATTAAAAACCAACTCAACTGTCCCTTAGTACTATAATAGATAAATAATCTATAGATTTTCATAAAATGGAGGACTATTTGGTAGCTGAAATTGATGAACTAGAGTTATTATGCATTACTATGCATATGATAAATATTTAAAAACATGGTGATGATTGACAAAAGCAAGTTTTGGAATATAGTTGGATACTTCTCAGGCATATTAAAAACTCTCAATACAATATTATAATATTATGTATAGTTTATGGATCTAGACCTATATAGTTAAATTTTTAAAACTTTCATGGGAATGATACACACTAATATTAGGAGAACACACCCTGGGAGAGTAAGAGGAAAGAGATGAGGATGTGAAATTCTATCTTTATTTGTCAAGTGGAAAGAAGATCAGAAAGAACTTAGCTCTTAATCATACTTTCTGTAAGTTAACATCTGTTGTATCTGGGTGATTTGTTACATTTTTCTATACTTCTTTAGATGTTTGAAGTATTTTGTTATTAAATTTTTTAAACATCTAGGGCTTTGTTGCACTTTAAATCTTATGTCAGACACTACTGTGAGAAAAGGCTCTGGTCTCAGTAATAGGAACCTTATTGTGAAATGAATTCTTGTATTCTCTTCCTTGCATCTATCCTGCACAGCTCCATTAAATCAGCAAACAAAAGGTTACCTCCAATGCCTTAGAATAGTGCTTCTCAAGCTTAAATTCCTGTCCTTAGTCTCAAATTTCTTGCCCTACCTCTTTTAATTCTTTCTCTGACCCCCAGATCCCTCCATACTTTAACGTAAGTATGGGCCTCAACAGCTTTGCTCCAAATTGAATAATGTGACCTGAACCCCTTGGGATCATCTGTTTTAAGTTTCTCCTTTAAGAAATAAAAGTTGAGTTTTCCATACTAGGTAATTCAAGTAAGACTTGGAGAACTTCCATGTCTCTGAAGCATTTCTCTGGTCTTATGACACCTCCAAAAGTAATCAATATAGCAAGATGGCAAACACTAGCATCATGGAGTGAGTCTCTTCAAAATATACCTGGCCCCACGTGATGGAAAAATGCCCTAAAAGAAGCTGTTAAAACACTTAAAAACATAACCCAAAGTGTACCTTTAGTTATTTATTGACTTCCTTCACTTCTAATATTGACTAGTTCGATGAAATGGAGTAAAACTAGGGCTTGAACGTCTGCCAGCAACTAGAAGTCTAACCTAAGACAAGTCACTTAAGAAACCTGGGTAGTTCTCAAATTCCTCATCTAGTAAAGATCAAATTTATAGCCCAATATATGTGGAGAATTGATGAACGTCATTATGTTTATAAAACAGTGAAGAATAAGTATATTTCTCTTTTACACATGCCATCAACCTTTATTCCGCTTTCTCCTTTTCAGACTCTGTGCTCCTTTCAATAATCTTTCTCTCACTTTCCCACAGCCCTGTTCTTGTCCTGCCATCTCTCGGGGACAGCTCTCATTATGAAGATGCACTGTTAGCCAGCTATCAATGGTATTTTCTCTAAGGCTCTAGAATATTGCTGGTAGAATAAATGCCTTGAGGACATATCCTAAAGGGCAACAGCAATGTACTTTGCACTTCAAGTCAAGCTTAATAGACTCATTGCCAACTGTTTTCTATATGAAGCTATTGCCTTTTGTTTTCCTATTATTTCCTGGTTCTGTGCAAAAACTGTTAGGTAAAAGCATTTCCATGGAAACCCACTAACCATTTAATTCCAGAGACTCATCTCCCTAAACATTTATAAATCCCCAACCTGTATGTGGAGTCAGGTGGTGGTAAGTCTTTGTGCTTGACTATAGTTGATGTCTGGCTGGCTTTTTGTTTGGAGACAGGGTCAAGTGGGGAAATAGCCTTTCTTAAGAACTGACAAAAGCTAGAGCTTATGATGTCAGAGTCCCCTATATCTCTCACTCTTGGGACATCACTTGACTTAGGGCACACAGCTTCTAAGTTTTAAAGGCAAAACTTCTCAGAGATGTGGTTCCCAATGAAAACCAGAAAAGAAATTAAAACCTTCTCAAAAATTTGTTCTCTAACTACTCCAATGAACAAAGCTGAACAATAGCTCTGGTAAAGATCTGTGCAAAACAAAACAAAACAAAACAAAGCAAAAAAAGCTCTGAGTATCAAGAACGGCTGCTTTGGAGATCCAAGATGGTGGAATAGTTAATCACTGTGCCTGCTTCCTTCCGTGAACACATTAAAATTACAACTAAATTATAAAACAACCAACCTGGAGAACCATCTGAAGTCTGACTGAACAGAAGTTTTATAACTAAGAATACAAAGAAGTCACATGGAGACTTAGGAGGGGCGGAGATACGGAACTGGATAACCCCAAACCTCTGAGTGGCGGTTAAAAACCAGGAGGGATATCGTGGCTGCAGAGATTCCCCCACGAAGGAGCAAGAGACCCCAGCCTCACACCGGCTCCCCAGCCCAGGGTACTGGTGCCAGGAAGAGGAGCCCCCACAGCATCTGTCTGTGAAAAACAGTGGGGATTCAGACCATCCTGGTGGGATGGGAGGCTGTGGGAAACCCAGACATCTTCTTAAACTGCCCATGCAAGACGCCCAGGCACTCACCTTGGGCTCCAGCAGAGTGACAGTAACTTGAGGGAGTGTCAGAGACAAACGGGGGTCAGACTGAGTTGTGTAGCTTTGGAACAAGAGCTGGAGGACAGTCACCATTTTCCCTGTGTGGACTCTTCCTCCCATGCAGGGTTGAGGGGCTGGGTGTAAAGGGTGAAGGAAGTAAGAAGTAAAAACTGATAGTCACAAAACAGTCATGGGGATGTAAAGTAAAGCATAGGGAATGTAGTCAGTAATATGGTAATAACTATGTATGGTGCCAGGTGGGTGCTAGACTAGTCAGGAGGATCACTTCTTAAATTATATAAATGTCTAACCAGTATGCTGTATACACCTGAAATTAATATAAAATAATATTGAATGTCAACTGTAATTGAAAAAGTGAAAAAAGGAGGGGAAGGTAGAGGGGAATAAGAGGTCCAAATTTCCAGGTATAAAACAAATAAGTCATGGGGCTATAATGTACAGCATAGGGAATGTAGTCAGTAATATTGTGATAGTGTGGGACGGTGTCAGATGGTTGCTGGACTTATCGTGGTGATCACTTCTTTAGGTATGTAAATGTTGAATAACTATGATGTACACCTGAAACTAATATAATACTGTATGTTAGCTATTTTTAATTTTTTTAAAAGATTTTATTGGGGAATTGGGGAAGGGGAACAGTGTTGGGGAACTGGGGAAAGGGACAACCAAGTAGTTGTCCTTCGATCTTAGTTGTGGAGGGTGCAGCTAGCTCAGCTCCCAAGTCCAGTCGCCATCCAGCCTCCTGCCGGCTGCTTGCAGCCGCTCAGCTCAAGGTGTCATGTTCAATCTTAGCTGCTGGTGGGCGTAGTCCACCATTCCATGCGGGAGTCAAACAGGAAACTTTGTTGTTAGGAGCACGTGCTCTCACCAGCTGAGCCATCCCGCCACCTGTTGGCAGCTCAGTGGCAGCTCAGCTCAGGCGCAGCTCACTGGCCCATGTGGGAATCGAACCGGTGACCCTGTTGCTCAGAGCTCGAGCTCTTAACCAACTGAACCACTCAGCCGGCCCCCACTTCTGGGTGTTTTAAACCCTAAATACTACTTCGAGGGGACCTGTGTATCCCTATGTTGACTGCAGCATTGTTTACAATAGCCTAGACGTGGAGGCTGCCTGGGTGTCTGTCAATGGGTGAATGGATAAAGAGGAGATGGGGTACATATCTACAATGGAATATTGCTTGGGCATGAAAGGGAACGGGTTCTTGCCATCTACAGTGGAACGGATAGACCTGGGCAATATGTCAGATACCAAAAGACAGATGCAATGTGGTTTTGCTTATATGTGGAATCTAAATAACAAAATAAACAGACAAACAAAACAGAAGCAAACTCATAGATACAGATAATATTTTGATGATTGCCAGATGGGAGGAGGGTTGGGGTGATGGGTGAAAAAGGGGAAGGGGTTAAGAAGTACAAATCGGTTGTCACAAAATATTCATGGGGGTGTAAGGTATAGCATAGGGAATATAGTCAATAATATGGTACCAACTGTGTATAGTGTCAAATGGGTACTCGATTTGTTGGGGTGATAGATGGGAGAGGGTTGGGGGGCAGGGTGAAAAAGGGGGAAGGATTAAGAAATACAAATTGGTAGTTACAAAATAGTCACGGGGATGTAAAGTACAGCATAGGGAATATAGTCAATAAGAGGGTAATAAGTGTGTATGGTGCCAGGTAGGTACTAGACTAGTCAGGGGCATCACTTCTTAAATTATATAAATGTCTAACCACTATGCTGTACACCTGATGGAATGTACAGCACAGGGAATATAGTCAATAGTATTGTGATAGCGTGGCACAGCGTCAGATGGTTGCTGGACTCATCATGGTGATCACTTCTTTAGGTATATAAATGTTGAATAACTATGGTGTACACCTGAAACTGATATAGTATTGTATGTTAGCTATATTTTAATAAAAATGTTTTTAAAAAAAGAATGGCTGGTTGAAATCATAGCAAGAACAAAGGACCCAGACCCCAGAAGACCGGCATTCCACTCTGGACCCTGCCACTTACTCGTTTCCCCATTGTATACAAATCACGTAAGCTCCCTGAGCCTCTTTTTTTTCTCAGCTGTAAAATAGGAATCCCACCACCTCCTTTTAGGGTTTCTGTGAGGATTATTCAGTCAGTTTTTAACTCTCAATTGCCTCTGCCAGCTCCTCTTCCACAAGACCATTACATGGCCTCAGGGCTGCCTCCTGACTGCTTCTCTTATTGCTATTCTATTTTCTCTAGGAGAGTTTTGTTCATCCCCATTACTTCAGTTACTGTATGTGAACAACTGCCAAGTGTCTCCAGCTCTGAGCTCCAGCCCCATGCATCAATTTGCCGATCTGACATCTTCACTGAGATGTCCCAAATGTGCCTCCACATAACATATCCAATATTGAAATCAAAATGTCTCCCTCCTTTTGCTAAACATGTTTCAGCTGCAGTCTTCCCAATCTTGGTAAATGGTTGCACCATACAGCAAGTCCTATTAATTATACCTCCTAAATGTATTTTAATTATTTCCTCTTCTTCCTGGCTCCATTATCACTACGCAAGTCTAAGCACCATTATCGTTTGCCAGGACTGTCTCAAGAGCATATTACCTGGTTCCTTGCTTTCACTCTTGCCCCTCTAATTAATTCTTCACACAGCACAGAGTGTTCTTTTACAACATAAATCAGGACCATGACACTCATCTTCTCCCACTTCTCACTACACAGTCTGAACACTGCCTACCTCTCCAGTTCTGTCGTATGTCACTCTACCTCACCACTCTTTCCATTCCAATCTCACTCGATTTTTTTCTCATTACTTGGCACATACGATATCCTCTCCAACTTGGCCTCAGTATATTCTATTCCTTTCACAAGAACATAATTTACTCAAAAGCCCCAACTCCTTTTACCTGGATAACCCTTATTCTTTCTTCTGTCCATAGTTTAAACTTCACTTCCCTAGGGGAACATTTATTTCCTCCACCTGAAACAATGCCAGGTCCCCTCCTTTAATTCCCACAGAATCCTGTGATTTTTCTTCATCGTACTTAACATACATATAACCATTTAATCTACACGATTAATATCTCTCCTACTCCCAAAAGACTAAGCTCCAAGAATACAGGGATTTTTGTCTTTTGTTCAACGGTATGTTTCCAATGCCTAGCACAATACCTGGAACATAGCTAGAGTTCAATAAATATTTGTGGACTTACTTCAACAGCCCTGTAATAGTTATTCCTACCTCTACTTTTTCACTTTTAATCTCCTTTAAAGGTACAAATCTGAACAAAACAATTAAATCGTCACCCAATGCACTCAGGTTGAAGGCCAAACTCCTCACCGTGACATAGCACATTGCCTGATCAAGATAATGCTTGCCAAAACAAACAAACAAATAATAATGCTTGCCACTTTAGGCTCATCTCCCAACATTTCCCATTCCCACACTAGGCTCCATACTGAACTAGTTGCACTTCCACAAACGCCCCATGCTTTCCATCACTTCTATTTTCTCTGCACATTGTCCCCTTTGCCCGGAAAGTTCTCTCCATATTCCTTTGTCTGGGTAACTCCTATTTTCCTTTAGATATCAGCTTTAGAGGTCATTTTCCCTGAAAGCTTTCGCTGGCTCCCCAAGATTGTGTTAGGCATACCTCTCATATACTCCCATACCACATACTTATGTTATCAAAGATGTGCCACTCAGTATTGCAACCAACTTTCTATATACATCTTCCTTGACAGACTAAATTCCTTAAGAGCAAGGGCTGTATTTTATTTACTTCTGTATTTGGAGCACTTGGCAAGGTAACTAGTACAAATAAAGCAAAATATTTTCAATGAATTACTTCTATCTTCTAAATAGTTCTAAAATCCATACCTCTCTCTCTACTCTTATTATTGCTGTTCTAGTTCACTCACAATTTCTCACCTATTCTACTGCAGCAGCCTCTTAACTGATACCTATCCTCAAGTCTACCCTCTATGCTAATGACTAGAAGATTTTCCTAAAATATGAATTTGAACGTAGCAACCTCTTGCTCAAATTCTTCAAAGGTTCAAACCACTTGTAAAGTCTAAATTCCTTAGCATGGCACACATGATTGGTTATATGAGATAATCAATATGTGATGCTTAGCAAAGTGTCTGTCACACTAAAAGTACTCATAATTGTTAGCCGCTGTATTAGTAAGCTTTTGTTGCAGCAATAAACAACCCACAATTCTCACTGGCTTATAATAACAAATAAACATTTGTTGCTATTTTGAGTAACAGATGGTCTTCAGGCCAGCTGTGGCTTGGTTGAGCTCACCTGGGCTCAGGTTCAACTCTGCTCCATTTGTCTCTCCTTCTGTGACCCAGGCAGAATAAACAGAAGCTACCTGGGGAAATGTTCTTCTCCTAGATGGTAACAGGAGGACAAGAAGCCAAGACAAACTATGCACGGGTATGTAAAACCTCTACTGGGACATGACATATTTCTCATCTGCTCACATTGCATTGGCCAAATCCCATCACATGACTAAACCCAAAGCAAATAGGTCAGGGAAGCATATTGCACCCACTGAATGACACTCTCAAGTCACAGGGCAACGGGCATGGATGAAAAATTCTAATCCATGGAGGGAACAGAATTGTTGGGAACATTTTAATGCAACAGAGCCTCCATTGTTATTCAAGAAACTCAACAAACTTACTCCTATCTACCTTTGCAGTTTCATCTTCTGTTACTGCTGAGCTGGAAATTTAGGCTGCAAAAAATACTATGGGAAGCAGTCTCCAAAAATGGGCTCCCTATGATACATGCCTCCTGGCATGGTGCTCTTGTATAGGCCCAATTCCTTGACTCTAGGCGAACATGAACCTCATTTGTCATCAACATAAAACAGAAGAGACACCATATGGTTTGTAAGCTGGGTCAAAAGAAGCCTTTTAGCGTTGACCTTGATCTCTGAGAAAAGTTCGCTCTTGTGGTTCTTCTTCTTCAGAAGCTCCCTCTTGAAACCCATCATTATGCTATGGGAAACCCAAGCCATATAGAGAGACCATATATATACGCTTTAGTCAACTGCCTTAGCTGATCTCCCAAACAATGGTCAGCATCGACTGGCAGTCATATTAGTGGAGCTATCTTGTACATCTACCCAGGTGAGTCTTCAGATGACTGCAGACCCAGCCGACTATCTGACTGCAACTGCCTGAGAGACCTAAAGCAAGAACCACCCATCTGAGTTGACTCAACTCACAGATTTGTGAGAGATGATAATAAATTGCCGTTTTTCAGCTATTAAGTTGCATTTTATTGCATTTTGTATTTTTAAAATTGTGGTGAAATACAATAACATAAAATTTACCACTTAATCATTTTTAAGTGTACAGTTCAGTAGTGTTAAGTATGTTCACATCCTTGTCCAACCAATCTCCAAAATTCTTTTCATCTTTCAAAACTGAAACTCTATACCCATTAAAGAACTCTCCATGTCCCCTCCCTCCTCAGCCCCTGCCAACCACTAATCTATTTTCTATATCTATGAATTTGACTACTCTGGTACCTCATATAGTGGCATCATACATTATTTGTCCTTATATGACTGTGCTTCACTTAACGTAATGTCCTCAAAGTTCATCCATATCATAGCATGTGTCAGAATTCCCTTCCTTTTTAAGGCTGAGTAATATTTCATTGTATGTATACATCACAATTTGTTTATCCATTCATCTGTCAATGGACCACCTGCGCTTCTTCCACTGTTTGGCTATGCTGTGATACACATAGGTGTACAAATATCTCTTCAAGATTCTGCTTTCAATTCTTTTGGATATATATCCAGAATTGCAGGATCTTATGGTAATTTTATTTTTAATTTTTTGAGGAACTGCCATACTGTTCTCCACAGTAGATGCACAATTTTGCATTCCCATCAGTTGTGCATAAGCATTCCAGTTTCTCCACATCCTTGTCAACACTTGTTGTTATCTGTTTATTTTAATAATAGCCATCCACCATTATGTTTTCAAATACAGAAGTGGAAAATTTTAAAGAGTCCAGCCTTATCCTGATTACAAACCAGACAAAGACATTATGACAAAACTACAGGCTAATGTCCATCATGAACATGGATGTAAAAATTTTAAACAAAATTTTAGCAAATCAAAAACAATAATACTGGGGGGTGTCAAAAAGTGTATACAGATGCCTTGTATTCATCTTTTGTTATCAGTATATATTGAGTATTACAATTTTAACACAAGTTTTCCTTTCTTTAAATGTGTATACATTTTTGACACCCTCTGTATAGAAAAATAATGTCATACAAAGTAGCACTTATCTCAAGAATTTAAGATTTAACATTCATAAATCAATCAATGTAATCCACCATATGTTATGGTCTAAATGTTTGTGTCCTCCCCAAAATTTATTTGTTGAAATCCTAATGTCTAATGTGATGGTATTAGGAAGTATTGCCCTTGGGAGGTGATTAGGTTATGAGTGCAGAGTCTCATGAATGGGATTAGTGCTCTTATAAAAAAGACCCCAGAGAGCTCCTTTGCCTTTTCTGCTATGTGAGGACACAGCAAGCAGGCACCAGCTACGAACCAAGAAGAGGGCCTTCACCAGAACTCTATGATGCTGATACCTTGATTTTGGACTTCTCAGCCTCTGGAACTGTGAGAAATAAATTTTTGTTGCATAAGCTACTCCATCTGTGGTATTTTGTTGCAGCAGACCAAAAGGACTAAGACACAATATTAACGGTTAAAAAAATATGATCACCTCAAAAATGCATAAAAAGCATTGCACAAAATCAAATACCCATTTCTGATTAAAAAAAAAACACCACTTCTCAGCAAGATTGAAACAAAAACAAATTTCCACAACATGATAAAGTCCATTGACAAAAATTCTACAGTTAATATCTTACTTGTTAATGAAAGACAATGTTTTCCCCTTAAGATCAGAAACAAGACAAGGATATTGACTTCCACCACTTCTGTTAAACATTGTACTATCAGTTTATGCAATCAGTCAAAACAACAACAAGAGCAAAAGGGAATAAAAGCCATCCAGAATGGAAAGAAAGACATAAAGCTGTCTTTAGTTATGGTAGACATGGTCATCTATGTAGAAAATTCTATGGAATTTACAGGAAAGTTGCTAATCACTAGTTCTAGGAAAGTTAGCAAGGTCACAAGATATAAGGTCAGTATACAAAAACCAACTATGTTTCTAGATATCAGCAATAAACAGTCATACAATTAAATTAAAAGAACTAACAATTTAGTTTACATTGGCACAAAAATAAATATTGAGAAGAAAAAAACATGAAAAAGCTGTGCAAGAATAAGAACTAGAAAATACCTTTGTGAGAAAGAAGATCTAAAGAGGAAATAAGTGATGGAAAGTGATGGAAAGCCTAGCAGAATGGGAGTACAGTTAAGAAAGAGAGCTGCAGGTGAAATGAACTGTGGGAGATATTTTCCAACTTGGTTAAATGTTCTAAGTTTTTCTGGACCTCAATGAGATTGAGAAAACAAAGAATTTAAAGATGTTTCCCTTTTTAAAATAGTTCTGAATTTTTTAATTACAGTTGACATACAATATTATATTGTGTACAGCATACTGGTTAGACATTTATATAATTTATGAAGTGACTCCCCTGACTAGTACCCACCTGGCACCATACATAGATTTCACAACACTGTTGACTTTATTCCCCATACTGTATTTCACATCCCTATGACTATTTTGTAACTGCCAACTTGTTCTTCTGAATCCCTTCACCTTTCTCCTTTCACTCCTCCCATCTGGCAACCATTAGTTTGTTCTCTGTATTGATAAGTCTGTTTTTGTTTTCTTTGTTCATTTATTTTGTTCTTTAGATTCCACATCTGAGATCAACCAGTATTTGCCTTTCTCAGTCTGACTTATTTCACTTAGCATAATACCCTCTACGTCCATCCATGTTGTCACAAATGGTAAGATTTCATTCTTTTTAATGTACATACTCCATTGTATATACAGAGGGTGCCAAAAGAAGTATACATATTTTAAGAAAGGAAAAAACTGTATTAATATATACTGATAACAAAAGAGAAACACAAGTCACATTTGACTTCTGCAATTATAAGAGATGCTCAAAGTGGTTCCTATCAGTGTCCAGACACTTCTGATTATGGTAAACTACTGCTTGAGCAACACTGACCAAAGTGTTAACATCTCTTAAAATGTGGATACATTTTTTTGGCACCCCTGGTATATACCACCTTTTCTTTATCCAATCATCTATTGACAGGCACTTAGGTTGCTTCCATATCTTGGCTATTGTAAATAATGTTGCAATGAACATAGGGGTGCATATATTCTTTTGAATTAGTGTTTTGGATTTCCTTGGATAAATACTCAGGAGTAGAATTGCTGGGTCATAAGGTAGTTCTACCTTCAATTTTTTGAGGAACCTCCAAACTGTTTTCCATAGTGGCTACACCAATTTACAATCCCACCAACAGTGCACGAGGGTTCTCTTTTCTCCACATCCTCACCAGCACTTGTTTGTTGATTTATTGATGGTAGCCATTCTGACAGGTGTGAGGTGATATCTCATTGTATTTTAATTTGCATTTCTCTAATGATTATTGACATTGAGCATCTTCTTGAGCATCAATATATCTATTGGCCACAAAGATTTTTAAGCAGGCAAATGGCATAAATCAGAGCTAAGCTTTAGGATGACAAATCAACCCGTATGTTTGTGATGGACTCAGGATGGAGGGGAAACAGTGGCTGGTTCAGAGCAAGCTCTTGCTAAATATGAAAGGATAAAAAAAGGAAGGATCATCCAAGAGGAGAAAGTGGCTGCAGAAACAACAGCAGTCCTCTTCTTCATAGAACTCTGAATCAAATGGTCTTGTAGGGTTCCCAAAGAGAAACAGAATGCACAGGAAACAGCTGCTGGATGTGTGCTCAGTCACTCTCCCAGGTCCCCTGGACTCTGTAATTTTCCAGACATTGTATGCAATAGGCAATTCTAGAGCAGAGCTGGAGGTGTAATGTCTGTTTAAAGATGGATTTGCAGCCTTAAATAAATTCTTCCTGGCAATGCTCTCAGCTATTGCCCCTGGGGACTGGTACAAATTTCCACTCAAGTACCAAATGACCAAATATGCTGAACCATTTAACTCAGATTTGTCTGATCCAAGTTTCTCAGTGATAATCTAACATACCAACCAAAAGAGGAGTGCTAATTTGAGAGGTTTATTGCTTTCTCCTTGTACTGGCAGTGCAGTGCCCACATGCCTACCATTCCAGTCAACCAGGCAAATTGGCAAACTGTCCAATCAAAAGAAGAAGCATCCAGAGATGTTGGACAAGATGGTGACATAGGCTCTTGAACTTTCCTCCTCCCATGGACACACCAAATGTACAGCTATAAACAGAACTATTCCCTCTGAAAGAAATCCAGGAGCCAGATGAGCAACTCCTACACATCAGGTGAATGAGAATAAGAAAACACCCACATCAAAATGGGTAGGAAAGACTGAGACATGCTTTGGCCATAAACCCCACCCCAACACAATGCCATACGATTGGGAAGGAATCTTAACCCCCATTGTCTCCCCAAGGAGCAAAGGGTTTTGACCGCACATCTAGCACCCCAACTTTTAAGGCTCCCACCCAAGGGATGGTCACCCAAACCACCTAGCTCTGAAAGCCAACAAGACTTGCATTCACAAGACCTGTAAGACTATAGCAAACAAAGAAGCAGTTCTTAACAACAGACACAAGCACACACTGTGGCTACCCCACCAGGGCTCAGCACTGACAGGACGGACAAAAATGCCCATCTCCCAGTCTTTCCTTGAAAAGAATCTAACTGCATGCTTTACAAGCTGCTGCCTGAGGGTCTGGCTTCTAATTTTAGCATGCACGTAGAGGCTGGCTGCAATCCTCCCCAGAGACCAGGGAAACCACTGAGAATGTCCCCACCTCCTCCTTCCAGCTGGCGCAAATGATAAAACTAAGTCACCGCTCTGTCCCTGGAAGGAGCTTCTACACATATCTGGCACCCCACCTTTGGCAGCTGCCACCAAAGGGATGGGACCTTAAATCACCTAGTTCTGATAGACAACAGGGCTTGCATACATGGGCACTGAAGGGCTATAGCAAAGAAGTCATTCTTTAAATGGGTGCAGGAGGGCCCCCACCATAGCTCCCCCCGCCCCGCCCCACTTGGCTCAGCACAGAGGGAGAAGGCAAAAATGCCCATCTCCCAGTTTGTTCCCGGAAGCTTCTTCTTCTTCTTTTTTTTTTCTTTATAGCTGAGCCATCCTGCCACCTTTTGGCAGCTCAGCAGCAGCTCAGCTCAGGCTGGGAATCGAACCAGCAACCCTGTTGCTCAGAGCTCGCACTCCTGAGTGAGCTCTTAACCAAATGAGCCACTCGGCCGGCCCTGGAAGCTTCTTAACTACATATGTTCCCAGCTGTTGCCTGAGGAACCGGCTTGTAATTAGCCTGCATCGAGGTGCTGACTGTGATCCTCCCCTTTGCAACACTGATGGGTCTTGGCATGCATTCAACTACTGGGAGCCACTAAGAACAAAGAAAGCTGATGGACAATCACAAGGTTTGAGAGGCAACCAGGAGCTCAGACCAGGCTGATTGAAAAGGTTCATCTCCTACATGAGACCACTCTGTAAAGACTGGGAGAAGCGGCTGTTTTATCTGATGCCCAGATAAATACAGAGCCAAGGAAAATGAAGAAACAGAGGAATATGCTGCAAACAAAAGAACCATAGAAATTTCCCGAAACAGACCTTAACGAAATGGAGATGGGTGATTTACCTGACAGATTCACAATAATAGTCATAAAGATATGCTCACAAAGGCCAGGGGAGCAATTCATGAACAACCTATGGAACGGGAGAAAATATTTGCAAACCACATACCCAATAAATGGTTAATATCCAATAGATACAAGTAGCTCAAACAACTCAATAGCAAAAAACCAAATAACCCAATTTACAAATAGGCAAAGGACCTGAACAGAAAATTTTCCAAACAAGACACACAAATGGCCAACAGGTTTATGAAAAGGTGTTCCACATCACTAATGATCAATTAAATGCAAATGAAAACCACAATGCGACATCACCTCACACCTGTTACAACAGCTATTATCAAAAAGACAGAGATAACAAATGCTGGTAAGGATGTAGACTTTAAATATCTTACAATTTTAATTGACAATTATACCTCAATATAGCTAAAAAAAATAGGAAGCATCCATCAGATTTAATCATACAACTCCTGGCCAGTAAGCACTTGTAGTATTTGGAGGTTTGGAGGATAATTTGGGGCAGCACTCTGCCAGGCAGTGATGATGCTCAACCTTGCCTCCCCACACGCACACATGCCCTGAATTTCTGCTGCAACAAATTGCCACTAATTCATAATTCATTAGAGCTGTATGGAATTTTGAAACCTTTTAGTTTCCCCCAAACCTCCTTTTTCTAAACAAAAATTTATTGGGGTGACAATGGTTAGTAAAATTACATAGGTTTCAGATGTACAATTCTGTAATGCATCATCTATCTATCCCATTGTGTGCTTACCACCCAGAGTCAGCTCTCCTTCCATCACCATATCTATCTGACCCCTTTTACCCTCATCTACCACCCACTCCCTCCTTGCCCTCTGGTAACCACTAAACTATTGTGTCTATGAGTTTTGTTTCTTCATTTGTTTGTGTTGTTCCTTTGTTGCTTTCAGTTTTATATCCCACATATCAGTGAAGTCATGTGGTTCTTGACTATATACAATGAAATATGACTCTGCCATCAGTAAAGATGAAATACTGCCATTTGTGACAACATAGATGGGTCTTGAGATTATTATGCTAAGCGAAATAAGTCAGACAGAAAAACTCGAGAGTCAAACCTCCTTTTAGTCCTCATGAAGTCCAACTATGTAGCTGCTTTCCTGTCTGCACTGAGATTCCTGCTCATTTCTTCACAAATCCTGACAGCTCTAAATTGATCCCTCCTGAGCAAGCCTCTGTTCTTGTAACAACAGGAGCCTGACACAAAGTCCTCGCTCTGCCATTTACTGGCTATTTGGAAATGAACTCATTACTTCTTCACTGAACACACCTAGCAACCTGAGAAACCTTTAGATGGTGGTGAAGAAAGAGTGAATTACCGTTTACTAAGTGTTTGCTATGTGCCAGGCACTATGTTAGGTGTTTTTAAAAGTGATCTAATTTCAGCAAGAATTATGACCATAATGTCAACATGCCTTGTAAACAGTAAACACTAAAGATGGAAGAAATTATTTTTGCATGATATTAATGCTGAGATCCCTCCTTACAATGAGAAAATTAGCAGAAAGCATTCCCATGGTGCCTCACACTTCTTTCAAGGTCCTTAGTGCTAACAAAACGCAAATGGTGATATCGCATGCGTCTGCATTCCTTCATCAGATTGTTAGCAATCGGAGTGCAGAGAATAGGTATTCATTCTCTTTTATGTCCATAGCCAAACACAACGAGCACAATATTTAACTCAGAATAGGTACCCAGTAAATGTGTGCTAAATAATCCAAAGGTAATTTAGGGTGAGGGGATCAGACATTAATGGACAATACTGATAAATGTGATGACTGACTGATAAAGATGAAAAAGATGACGCAAGTGCCATGCTCAAAACCAATTCTTATCCATACCATGGCCTAGAGCCCTACGGTATTCTGCTCCTGCCGACTTCTTCGACTTCATTGCACTGCAAACATGGCAGTCTCCTTACTATACTTCACACATTTGCTGTTCCCTCTGCCTGGATCGCTCTTCCCCTAGATATCTCAATAGATTACTCTCATTTCATTCACATCTCTGTCCAAATGACATCTCCTTAAAGAAAACTTTTCTGACTACCCTTTCTAAGACAGAATGCCTTCTCTCTCTAGCTCATTACCATGCTCTATTTTTCATCATCACACTTATCAACATCCAAAATTATAAATCTAATAGTGTGTCTCTTTTCCCCACTAATCTATAAGCTTCAGTTAGGGCAGAGATGTTGTCTTATTCACAGTGGCAACTCCAGCTTTTAGAATAATGCCTGGCATGCAGCAAGTACACAAAATTTTGTTGAAAGAATAAACAAGTTAATGAATGATTTAGGTCTGAGAGTTAAATATCAGGTTGAGTCACCTGCAGCCTAAATATTATTGATACTTTTCACATCATAATTAAAATAGAAGTAGTAGAGCCAGCTATATTGTTAATAGTACACATATTACCCAGACTTTCAATTTCTGGTTTCTTCTGGAGATATTTAATTTACAAAGTGAAACTGAATCCCACATTAGTTTACTCAGAATAAACCTTGAATGATTAAAATATCATGAATTCAAACTCAAAATGAACAGCAAAAGATAAAACAAAGGTAAAAGAATCTGAACTACACAGAATAAACTAATTCAGACAGTTCATATTCACACTCAGAACAAAGAAGAAAACATCTCAACCACATACTGCTATTTTCTTTTCTCTAGTTGACCCACCACGCTCAGAGAATCTGTCAGCATGGATTCTAGTTGTGAACACAAAGGTCAGAATGACATGACAGAATCTGATCAATCAAAATGAATAACAGAAATGAAGCTTGTTCTTCAGAGGGCAGAAGAGGTATGTGAGGAGAGATTCCTTATCCAAAATGTGAACTACAACTTTCTGATTAACTATGTATATGTGCTCAGGAACCTAGGTTACCTGGAGTTTTAAAAATCCAAAGCCAGTATTATTCTTTCAATATTTTTAAGATATCTTAGATTTTATAGACAGCCATGAAACTACTAGCTTAAGTCAAGATCTTTTCTAGGGCAGTGAGGGGGAACTTGGCAGAATCCTAGTGTTGATTGTCACCTTTGGCCTTAATGAGATCACCATTTAATTTTCAAGGAATATAAAATTTAACCAATTTAATAAGTAGGTATATCATGTAACTGCTGAGATTCTTCCTTTCTACTTTTGCCATTGGAACTTTGACATCCATAATGGTGTCCCAATGAATGCATTAGCCACACTGACCCCCCTCTCCATTTTTTAATCCCACTAACCTCTTCGCTCTATCCTTTAACTTAGGCCAACTTTACTTTCTACAACAACATCTGACCATACTTACTGTAACCACCAACATAGCAAACAACCATCCTACTAATGAATGTTCATAATTCTTGCAGTATAGATGTCAAGGTTACTCTTCAGATAAAGAAGTGCTATACTGTGGGCCTATAACTGAAGAGCTTTTTGAAAATATATTTTTTAATTAAAGTTATTGGGGTGACACTGGTTAATAAAGTTACATAGGTTTCTATGATACAATTCTGTAATACATCATCTATATATCACACTGTGTGTTCACCACCCAGAGTCAGTTCTCCTTCCATCACCATATATTTAACCCCCTTTTCCCTCTTCTACCACCCCCTCCCCCGCTACCCTCTGGTAACTACTAAATTATTGACTATGTCTATGAGTTATTGTTTCTTTGTTTGTCTTGTTCCTTTGTTGCCTTCAGTTTTATATCCCACATATCAGTGAAGTCATATGGTTCTCAACTTTTTCTGTGTGACTTATTTAGCTTAGCATAATCATCTCAAGATCCATCTGTGTTGTCTCAAATGGCACTATTTCATCTTTTTTTTTATTGTATGTCAGTTTGGGTCTCGAGGAAGCAGGTCTTGAAAAGGAGCTTAGGTGTGCAAGAGGCTTATTGGGAAGTAATGCCCCTAAAAGATAAAAAAGAAGTGAAGCAGGATGAGCAGAAAGAGCCTTCAGATTGTGATGCAGCTCTGACATCTGTGAAAGGAAAGTAGGTAGGAAGCAAGATTGGGCAGGGAGAGCTTCAGATCAAAGTGAAGATCTGAGAAACTCTTGGCAAATCCAGCAAGGACATCTTGAACAAAGACTGCCCATTAGAAGCATCCCCATTGGACAAAAAGAGCCAGGCACTAGACACTAGACCACGCTTAGTCATTGGCTGGAGGCCTCCTGGGAAGAGCATGTCCTCCCCTCAAACACTGAGCCAGATCCTGAAGGTGCTGCAGCATGAGGGCATCAGCTCGCTGTACTTCTTGCAGGTGAACAGCAAGTTATTTATTTATTTTTTTAAAGATTTTTATTGGGGAATTGGGGGATGGGAACAGTGCTGGGGAATTGGGGGAAGGGGAACAGACAAGTTGCTGTCGT
>NW_017731769.1:70682-110006 GCF_001890085.2 Hipposideros armiger | reverse complement strand
GCTGTGGAGGGCAGTGTCACTGGCCCTCATATGTGGGATCCAAACTGGGGCCCTCTGGCATCCCAAGCCAGTTCTTAACCATCGTGCCACTCGGCTGGCCCGCAAGTTATTTTTTGAAGGGAGATCTAAGCAGTGCACCTTTATAGTTGCCACATCTGGAGATCAAATCGCACCTTAAAGTTACGGCCATTCATTGTTTCAGTCATCTATAAATGAGGCGGGTCCCTTGAATTAGAAACCAGAGCTGAATGGGACAGTCTTAGGTAGGTGACAGTGTTAGAATCTGGACTTTTGCACATGTTCAAAAAGAGAACATATTGACCGGTTTCTGAAAAGTAGAAAATAGGATGACTCTGATCACATGAGGATTAATTAAGGGAGCAAAGGCCAGGCACACAACCTATGAAGATATGCCTGCCTTTTTTTTTGTTAAAGATTTTTTTTGGGAATCGGGGAAGGGGATCAGACAAGTTGCTGTCCTTTTGTTCTTCAGTCTAGTTGTGGAGGACATTGCTTCACTGGCCCATGTTGGTATTGTGATCATTGTACTCTTCCGGGTGAGGCAGTCGCTTGCTAGCCATTGGATGGCCACTCATGGCAGCTCATGGCAGCTCATGCTGGCTGCTGGCCCCTCATGGTAGCTCACGGCAGCCCACTGCAGCCCTACTGCAGCCTACACCATCACCAGCGACTCATGGCAGTCCAGCTCCAGGTCGGACTGTTGTTCACCATCTTAGCTGTAGAGGGCACAGTGTCACTGGCCCCTATGTGAGATCTGAACTGGCGGCCCTGCTGCTCAGAGCTCGCACTCCCAAGCCAACTCTTAACCAACGTGCTACTCAATAGGCCCCATGCCTGCCTTTTAGGGCTTGATGTTAGTTCCTATAGCTCAGAAAATTAGGTTTGAGAAACTCTGGCATTGGTATTTTTTAACTAAAATTTTTATTGAGATAGTTTTAGGTTCCCATGCAGTTACAGAGAGCTCCTGTGTACAGTTTACTTACTTTCTTCCAACGGTAACATTTTGCAAAACTATAGCATGATATTGAATCCAGGATATTGATATTGATACAATCCACCTGTCTCATTCAGATTTCCTGTTTAATCTGTACCCATTTGTGTGTGTGTGTGTGTGCGCACGCGCGTGCATGTGTGTTATCGTACCACCATGATAGTCAAGACACTGAACACTCCAGTACCACAAGGATCCCACGTGTTGCCCTTCTATAACCTTGTCCACTTCCCTCCCACCTTCCTATCCCCATCCCTAGCCTCTGGCAACCATCAACTTCTTCTTCATCTCTCAGATTTTCTCATTTCAAAAATGTTATATACATAGAATCATCCATTACGTAACCATTTGAGACTGGCTTTTTGCACTCAGCATAATGCCCCTGAGATCCATCTAAGTCTTTGTGTGTATCAATAGTGTATTCCTTTTTATTGCTGAATTTATGTCATGGTATGGATGTGCTACAGATTGTTTAACCATTTACCCATTGAAGGACACAGGGGAGTCACCCCCCCTTCAATATTTGGCTATAAACATCCTTGTACAGATCTTTGTGAGAACATAAGTTTTCATTGCTCTGGGATAAATGCCCAGAGATGCAACTGCTGAGTCGTATAGTAGTTGCATGTTAAGATTTTTAAAAGAAACTGCCAAAATGTTTTGCAGAGTAGCTGTACCATTTTACATTCCACCAGCAGTGTATGAGTGATCCACTGTCTCTGACTCCTCACTGGGATTTGATGTTGTCAATATATAAATTTTTTATTTTAGCCATACTGTGTGTAGTGATAGCTCATTGTGGTTTTAATTTGCATTTCCCTAGTGGCTAACGATGTTAACTATCTCTTCATGTATGGGGCCATTTGGATTCTGACAGTATCTTTATTGGCTTCTTTTAGTGTTCAGCCAAGTTCATTTTGAAAAGACCAAGCATGATTCAACTAAGCAAAAGAAGCCAAGGGAAGGGGAGAGTAGGATCATGTGTAGTTGGAGTTTTAAAGGGAGACATTATTCATTCCATGATCTTATTCAAACATATTTCCATATTCAATCTCAGTTCCTCATCCAAAACAATCAACTTTCCAGAAAAAAAATTACCCAGTGCTCTAAAAGGACTTTCAAATAGCTTTTTTCCTATGAGAATAAATTTCCTCATGATATTTATCCAAAATAAAGGATGCAATTAGATGTAACTTTAGAGGTAAAACAGATTTACAAATCTAGTGAAATTAAAAAGACATAGTCAACCTGTACACTTAAAATGTATGAATTTTATTTTATGTAAATAAAGTCACATTATAGCTGATAAAAAAATAATGAGATTGGGGTTACGATATTCTATAGACTAGTGTGAGAAGGCTTCCGGGAGGAGAGAACATTTTATCTGATTGCATTTCACTCCTAACCGCTTTATTTCACAGACAGAAATATACTCTCTCCCCTTGCCTTGCTCTTACCTTGTCTTCTGGCCACAAAACACTGTGAGAGAGATACTCTCTTACTCCCACATTGAGGAAAGCAAGATGGAGATAAACTCCTTCATCTTCAAGCTTTTGGTAGCATCCTCTGTAAAGAAAAAAAAAAGATTAATTCTTTACTGCCAGAATCCTGTGACTCATTTTTATTTATAACAGCCTATATATTTCAAAAAGAATATCTCATATAAAAGTTATTAAAATGAAAACAATATACTGTTTGTGGGAGTGTATAGTCGTATGACCTTTTAAAAGGTAATTCGAAATTCCTTTGACCTCAAAACAAACACTTCTAGTAATCTGTCTTCACAAATGTATTTGTTCAACAAATACCAAACACCTACTATGTGCCAGACACTGAGCTGGACACAGAAAAGATAGCAGTAAACAACTCAAAGTTGCAGTCTAATAGGGGTCTTACATTCAAGTGGGAAGCAAGACCACAAAAAACTTTATCAGGCTCTGACTGAAAATAAAGTACAGGTGCGTTCATTTTATTGCTTTGTTCATAAGCATTCATAACTTAAATATACATGGCATGCATTATTTGCATGCATTCATGTATATCAAATAATGCATAACAAATGAAAGAGAAAGCAGGATAAGGGGAGTAGAAGGATGGATAAAAGTGAGGAAGCCATTGTTTGTTGGGTGGACACCCAGTGAACACTTCTCTGCTAAGGTGACATGTCAGAGAGACCTGCAGCAAGTCAGGGAGTGAGTCATGCAGAAAATCCAAAGGTTCTGAGGCAGAAAGGGGCTAGGTGTGTTTAAGGAAAAGTAATTGTGGCTGGAGTGGATTGAGCATAGGATAAATGGTGGTCATGGCGGTGACAGGTAGCCATATCCAGAAGGCCCTGTTAGACCGTGGTAAGGAAGTGAGATGGAAAGGCATCGGAAGGTATTGGGTAGGCTTACATTTTAAAATGAGCATACACTGGCTGCTGTGTGGAGGACAGAATATAGGAAGACAAAGGTGCAGAAATGTACGGTGATAATCACTGCCTCGGCATTTTAAAGAATAAAAAATAGAAAACCACTCGAATATTAATAAGGATAGGTTAAAGAAATGGTGATGCAAAAGAATGGGGCAGAACTACATGTAATGATTTGGAAAGGTGCCTATGATATTCTGTTAAGTGAACAAAAAGCAAATTGCAAAACCAAATGTCTGGTAAGATCCTTGTTTAGTTAAAAACAGCAAGAAGAAAATATGTAGAGCTGTCCTTGCGCGCGCGCGCGCGCGCGCGCACGCACACACACACACACACGCAAACACGTATTTGCAGAAGCAGAGAGAAAAGAAGTACATGGAACAAACTGGTAAACTATGGCAGACAGAATAATGGCCTCTTGGAAAAAATGTACATCCTAGTCCCTGGTATCAGTGAATATGTTACCTGACATAGTAAACATGGTTTTGCAGATGTGATTAAGGGTATGGCCCTTAAGATAGGGAGATGCTGCTGGTCTATCTAGGTGAACCCAATATAATTACATAAGTCCTTTAAAGTGGGGAAACTTCCCGAGCTGAATCAAGGAGATAGCAGTGTGAGAAGGACTGGACATCCTGTTGCCAGTTCTGAGATGTACAAAGCTACGTGAAAGCACCAGAGGGAGGCTTCTAGGTGCTAAGGGCAGCCCCTGGAAGACAGTCGGCAATGAGAAAAGGACCTAGTATTGCAAGGCACTGAACTCTGACAACGCCTGAAAGAGCCAGCAGGCAGATTCTCCCTAGGTCCTCCTAAAAGGAACGCAGCCTGCCGACAACTTGACTTTAGCCTACTGAGGCTGTAGCAGGCTCCTGACCTCCAGAACTTTTGTGGTGATTTGACACAGCAGCCATAGTAAACTAATGCATAACCTCTGGCAAGTGGGGTTGGAGGAGGGAACAAACAGAAGGATGGAGATTTATTTTCTGTATTTGAACACAATGTTCACATTTTTACAAGAAGCAAATTCTGCTTTGGATCTTACAACAAAAAAAGATCCCAGGCAAGAGAGAGAGAAATTAGATCAGTTAGATCACATTGCTGGCCTTGGCCCCAGAGTGGCGAAGTCAGCAGGTTTGGGGGAAGGGTTCCGAGCTTGCATTTCTAATGAGTTCCCAGGTGCTGCTGATGCTACGGGCCCAGGAACCATCCTTTGACCGTCACTGGTTAAGGGAATGGGGTCTGCAACCAGCCTTCCTAGAATCAAAGTTTGGTTCCACCACTTACTAGCAGTTGACCTCGAGAAACTATTTAACCTCTCCTTGCCTATAGTTTAACTACAAAATGGGCATGATAATACTAGTACCTCCCTCACAAGGTTATTGTGAGAATAAATGAGTTAATACATGTAAAATAGTTAGAACAGTGCCTGGCATGTAATTCGGATTAGGTAAATACTAAGCCCTTATTACTTTATTATTTACTTACCTTTTCTCTTATTTTAAATCATCCAGGATCTTGTCTTGAAAGTCACTCATGGCCTTCTCCAACTGCCTCCATTTTTCTCACTTTCTCTGACTTAACTTTAAAAAAAATTTTTTTATTGGGTAACAATGTGTTATTTCCAGAACCCATCAGCTTCAAGTTAAGTCGTTTTCCTTCAGTCTTAGCTGTGGAGGGCGCAGCTCAGCTCCAAGTTCAGTCATTGTTTTTTCCCCCCAATCTATTGTAGTTGCAGGGGGCGTAGCCACAATCCCATGTGTGAATCGAACCGGCAGCCTTGTTCAGAGCATGCGCTCTACCAACCAAGCCACCCAGCTGCCCTGACTTAACTTTTGATGAAAGCATCCTTAATAAAGCTTTTGTTGTAGCCGGGCTATTAACCCTTAGACCAAAACCTTTACAGATAGGCCACTTTCTTCAGCAAGCCTACCTCTCACTGGGTTAATAAAAAAGCCCCCAGCTGCAGACCAACAGTTACCCCTCCTCCTTTCCCTGCACCTTATCCTCCACTCTTCTCATCCCCTTCTACTGAACGGGAAATACTTCAGAAAAAGGCACTGCTATAGCAGCAAATCTCGCTTGCTCGGCCTTCTCTTGCCACGTTTAATAATTGGACTGGTCCATCCACTCTGGGTGAGCTCCAGAACCATTGTTCTGGTGAGAATTTGATGTGGAGATACTGAAATAACAAATGTCATTTACTTCAACTTTTGCTAAACGAAACAAAATAGCTTATGCATCATGTCATGTCTCTTTTGATAAGCTGCCGCTAATCATGTTTGAAATTGTGGCTTATAAATAAATTCAATCAACACAGTACTTTCAGCTCTTCAAATTGTCAATCTCTATTGCCAGCGGCAGCAATTTCATCTAAACACGGAGGAGGAGGAGAAGGCCAGCAGGCCACTAACTCGCAGCTTCATTTCCCATTTGCAAACTGAGCCTGACTGTGACCTCTAAGAACCCCTCGCCCACACACCTCGCCCACCAGCCGCCAGTAGGCGGGTTCTCATCCTAATTGTACCCTCATCCGCTACAACTTTGAATCCAGGGCAATTTACCACAGGTACTGCAAATTTTACTGGTAATGAGTTAATTTACACAGATGGTTGTGCTTCTCCTCCAAGTCTCCAGGCTCTGCTGGAAAAGGCATGAAGCTAGTTGCAAAGGAGTGTGGGGTGGGGATGGGGGGAAGAGATTTAATTATAAGTACTTGTTATATATATTTTTACTTTTTATATAAGTACGTTTTAAATCACAGGAGATCCATCTTTGCAATTGCTTGTGTTGGCTTTTCAACCCAGAAGGCCTCAGAAGTGTGCTAAAGCATCTTGTGAAAGTGCTAATGGGGAACGCATCACCTCTGAGTCAGACATTGCCAAATATGGCATCCTCTAGCAAGGAAGGAGGCGACCTCCTTGCTGTGTGAAAATCTCTGGGTTACACAGTTCTGCAGGCAAGGTGACTGTGACACAGCCTCCCAGCGTGCCCACCATCCCTTGGAGAAGCTGATGGGAAATTGTATTGATAATAATATGTACTATTATGTATGATGTTAAATGTAATAACAGTATAGTGGTGTCAAGTATAATTCATTCTTTGATAACAATGCCTTAACCTAGTGAGTCCCAAATTTGGCTAAATGCTCCAATCACCTAGGGAGCTTTGCCAAATCCTTACGCCCAGGTAACTAACACCTCATACCAATCAAATCAGAATCTCTGGGGTCAAAAAGAGTATTTGTTACAAGTGATTCCAACGGAAAGCGAAGTGTGGAAACCACTACCCGAGCCCAAAGTAAGGACGCTGAGAACCCCAGACAGGCAAGCGGTTGCTGACTTTTTGAGCTGAGCCAACTCTCCACATAAAGCACTATCTCCTCCATTCTCTTGCCTGTTCCAATCCTGCTTTTCCAGGATGTGTGTGTGTGTGTGTGTGTGTGTGTGTGTGTGTTGGGGGGGAGAGTCCCCCAGGCATGTAATGTCTTTAAGGCAGGCGCTGTAAGAAACTATGCTTTACAAACACACTTATTAGCAGCCTGGGCTCCTCCCAGCCTGCCACTACCCATTCTGGGTTCCAGTCAACCCGAGACACACCCTGTCCGTCATCTAACCCCTCACCTCCCAATCTATGACCATCTGGTTTTCACCACTGCAGTGCACTCCCTAAATCCTGGCTCCAACTGTCCATCTTCTAACCATCAACGCAGGTACAACCCAAATGCTATTTCCTCAGTGAAATTTACCCTAATCCTCTCTCCAAGTCGTCACTTCAAAACTGAGAGTCAGGCCTATAGATTTAATGAAAAGAGCATTGCATTGGGTCAGTAGACCTGGTTGTGAGGCTTTACTGCTAGAACAGAAATGTTAGTCATCGAGTCAATTTTTTTTCTTGAATAATTTTTTTTTAGTTTTAGATATACAAAAGAACATAATGATTAGACATTTACGCCCCTCACAAAGTGCTAACCCCCCAAGTATACTACCCCTCTGACATAGCTATTACAATACCATTGGCTGTATTCCCTATGCTATACTTTAAATCTTATGACTAATATATATATATATATATATATATATATATATATTTGACATTCAATATTATATTAGTTTCAGGTGTACAGAGCAGTAGTTAGGCATTTATATAATCTATGAAGTGATCCCCCTGATAAGTCCCGCTCCCATCTGGCACCCTACATAGTCTTTACAACATTACTGATTATATCCCCCATACTGTATTCATCAAGTCGATTTTGATTCTCTCCTTCTTCCCTTATAACTGACTTGAGGCAACAGTCCACTCAGCTCAATAAATTGCATTTCCAACCTCCCTGACAGATGGGAGGGGCCAATGAGTTGGAAATTCTAGATGGTATTTCTGGGAAAGCTCTTCAGAGTGAATTGACTTGGTTTGGAGACAAGGACCCTCACCTTTCTGCTCCCCATCACGCCATGGTTGAGTTTACAGTAACCCTCTGGATTCTCTGAGGCAACTCTGAGTCTGGAAGACAGCACGCAGAATGACAAAGCATAAAGATAAGAAGTCAGGGTCTCTGAGGACCTCCCACTGCGAGGAGCTGCCATGCTAACCCTGGGCTGCCCCAAACTGTGCTGATGTTACTGAGAACAAAACTTCTATCTTGATCCACCAGGCCTCTTTAATTAACAGCCAAACCTTACTTGAACTGGAATAAGCAGCTGCTGGCTGTGAGATTTTGGATACACCATTCTTTCCTTAGTTTCCTCAATTATAAAACAGGGGAAAAAAGTAATGGTGAGGAGTAATAAAAATCACCCTACAGTTGCGGGAGCTTGAGAGCTTGTTGAACCTAAGTCTGGATAGTAATCAATTAATCAAATAAAGCCTTCTCACTTTGTAGCCAAAGGAACTGAGCACTTAAAGGGCAAGTGATTTACTCAGGACACCAAGAAAATTAGTAGCAGAAGCCAGAGTTGAAACCAGAGCTGGTTTGATTTGGGGCCCATCTTAATATATTGATAGAACTCATACATAACTACCTTCAAATCATTGCAAGAAGTAATGAGAAAATATTGATTTAAAAAGCATGGTAGTAGATGATCAAAAACAGAAGCTATTTAAGCCATTGGGGATTGCTTTTGAGCTTGCAGTGAGTGGGAGTGATATTATAGATGGATAGCCAACAGCCAATCATCCCCACACTTTGTATGGAAGAGTTTATTCTACCCCCCGCTTACATGAAATTTCATCTTTACACGTACACACACACACACACAAACGTGCACTATCTTATGGACCTATTTGTCTATTCCTGTGCCAATAACTCATTGTGCTAATTAATAATGAGACACGCCCCTCCCCCCTGATCTTTGTAAAATTTTTCTTGACTGTTGTTACTTTCTCTTTCTAATGAATTTTAGAATCAGCTTCTCAAATCCTATAAAATATCTCACTGGGTTAGCGATTGGGATTGAATTACACTTATAATTTCTAGACACTTGACATCTTTACTATAATAATAAAGCATATTATGTGCCAGGTACTATTCTATTAATATGTGCGCTGCCATGTGCCAAATAATTTTCTAAGCATTTAAGATATATTTGCAAAAAAAAATACAGACATTTTTAGAAATTGGGAAAAAAATAACAGAGATTCTAGTCCTCAAGAAGTATATATTTTAGCAGAAGTATGCAGGCAATCAACACTAAATATAAGAAATAAGTAAATGGTATACTCATATAGTATGTTACCAGGTAGTAAGTGCTATAGGACGGAAAATAAGTGGGAAGAGTAGGACTGGGGCTCAGAAGAGCAGGGTATAGGTCACAGCCTTTTATGTTAGTCATGGGACAGTAATTGATTTAGTCCTACTTCTGTGAGGTAGAAACTATCAAATAATTGCCACTTTACAGATAAAGGAAACTGAGGCATAGAGAGGTTAAGTAACTTGCCAAGGTCACACTGCTAGGAAGTGGCAAAGCCAGGATTTGAACTTGAACAGTCTAGGCTCAGATTCCTGGAGCCAAAGTCAGTGTTCTTTAACCGACACTGCATTCCAGGCATGTTTCTCCATTTATTTATGTCTTTCTATCAATCAGTAACATATGACATTTCTTGTTAGGCTTCTTTCTAGGTATTCATAGTGTTTCTTGCTATTGTGATTTGGAATATTTTTACCATGACATTTCTAAATAGCTTTTGCTAGTATGTGAAAAAGCTATTGATTTTTATGTGGCAATCAGCCATCTCTTTGAGAGCTTATTAGTTCCAATAGTTCCCAGGCTGATTTTCTTGGATTTCATAATTAGAAATGCATGTAATGACAGTTTGTCTCTTCCTTTCCATTATGTTTTTATATTTCATTTTTGTTATCTTTGAGTTCTAAGTGTTTGCTAATTTCCACTGTGATTCCATTTCTGAACCACTAGTTATTTAGATATATGTTGCTTAATTTCCAAACGTATGGGAATTTTCTACTTATCTTTTTGTTATTGATTTTTTTAAAAAGATTTTTATTGGGGATTTGGGGGATGGGAACAGCACTAGGAAATTGGGGGAAGGGGAACAGACAAGTTGCTGTCATTTTGTTCTTCAGTCTAGTTGTGGAGGACGTTGCTTCACTGGCCCAAGTTGGCACCATCATTGCGCTCTTCCTGGGTGAGGCAGATCAGTCGCCGGCTTCTGGACGGCCGCTCACGGTGGCTGCTGGCCGCTCAAGCTGGCTGTCGGCTACACACAGTAGCCCATGGCAACCCACTGCTGCAGCCTACGCCGTCGCCAGCGACTCACGGCAGCCCAGCTCCAGGTTGAGCTGTTGTTCAGCATCTTAGCTGTGGAGGGCAGTGTCACTGGCCCTCATATGTGAGATCTGAACCAGGGCCCTCTGGCGTCCCAAGCCAGCTCTTAACCAACGTGCCACTTGGCCGGCCCTGTTATTGATTTTTAACTTAGTTCCACTGTGGCCAAACAATTCACTCTGCATGATTTCAGTCATTGGAAACTTGCTCTATGGCTCATCACATGGTTAATTTGGGTAAATATTCTGTGCACTTGAAAAAAAAGTACATTCTGCCATTGTTGAATGCAGTGTTCCATAAATGTCAATTCAGTCAAGTGTGCTTACCATATTCACCCCTTCTATATACGTACTGATTTTTTATCTGCTTACTCTTTTCTTGGTTAGTTTAGGGATTGCAACATGCATGGTTGAATTTTCAGAGTGTAATGTGAATCAGTACAGTGCCATGCAGGGAACCTTAAAACACTTTAATTTTATTTACTCTCTCCAGCCACTTGTGCAATATGATAATATATAATTTATAATCTATAATACATTATATATATACATAATGTTGCTTTTGCTTAACATAATCAATACTCATTTAGATTTTTCCATATAATAACTACTTTTTCCACTGTTCTGTATTCTTTCTTATATCTGCCAGCTTCCACTTGGGATAATGTTCCTGTTGCCTGAAGAACACCCTTTAAGGTATTGCCTTTAGTGCAAGTATCCTGGTGATGAAGTCTCTCAATTATTTTTTATTTGAAAATGTCTTTGTTTTGCCTTCATTTGGGAAAGATAACTTCATGAATAAAGAGTTGCAGATTGCCAGTTATTTCATTTCATTACTTTTAAGATGCCATTTTGTTTGCTTCTGGCTTCTATATTGTTACTCTGAGATGTCAATATCAATCATATGGTTTCTTATTCGAAGAGGGTGTGCCGTTTTTTTTTCCTTCTGGCTGATTTTAAGATTTTCACATTCTCTCTGGTTTTCAGCAGTTTGACTATGATGTGTGTAGGAGAAATTCTACACGAGTTTTATAGGACTTCCTGAATCTTTGGCTCAATGTGTTTCATCGGTTTTAGAAAATTCTCAACCATTATTTCCTGAAACATTGCCTCTCTCTCTTCTCCTTCTGGGATTCTGATCCCACAGATGTTAGATTTTTTTTTCACACTATGCCATACTTTCTTACCTTCATTCCTGTATTTTCTATCATTTTATCTCATTGTACTTTCAGTTTGAAATTTTTTCTTCAGAATTATCTTCCTTTTCACAAGTTTTCTCTTCAGTTATATTTAAACAGTTCTTAAACCTATCAAATCAGCTCTTAATTTACTGGTTTCCATGGGTCTGCCAAAAGCTGAGCTCAACTGCTTAGCTTCTCCTTCATAGCTTTTCAGAATCAGCAATTTCTTAGCAGGGTAAAGCCTTACCAAATGCCAGACTCCCCTCCCTGAGCTTTTATCCTCTCTGGGATGTTGGCCCTGCAAATCTTCCCTTCTTCGTTAGCTTCCTGATTAATTTAAATTGTTTTCAAATATTTTGTCCAGCTGTTTTCAGTGGGAGGGTTGGTTTGGAACAGCCTATTCAACCATTGCCGGAAGTGGAACTTCTCTATTATTTTGGGAAGCAGCATAGTGCCTAAAATGTCTTTGAACTGTATCTGGTACAATAGTATATATTCAAGAAGTTTATGCTATTGTTATGTGTAAAATTAGCCCTTAGTTCTATTTTTTTATGTTATCCTTGATCAATTTTAGTATTATTATTCTGACAGCTTTTTAAAATGAGTCGCATGGCATTCCATATTTCTCTATCCTCCAGAACTCTTTATATAACATAGTAATTATCTATTCCTTGAAGATCTGATAGAACTCACTTATAAAACTATTTGGGCCTATTATTGTTTTTAGGGATAAACTTTTGGCTATGTTTTCAATTTATTCTATAGTTATTACTTGTTCTTTTACAGGACTTATTCAGATATTCTATCAGGAATTCAGGAATTATTCCTATTTAGGTTTTCTATCTCATCTTGAAAAAATTACAAACTTCCTAGCAGAGGTTGAATATAATATTATTTAATAAAGTTTCTTTGGCTCTGTGGTTATGCCTCACTGATCAATTTGAATATCATTTGTGTTTTTCTTGCTTTTTAAATCACACCTGGACAATTATACTTTATTAAATTTTAGAAAAACAGGTTTTGCTTTGATGGTTCGAGTCTACTGTTGTTGTCATTGTGAGAAGCAACATGTGTGTCTTTTTGGCTGAGGTGGTTTAAAGCTCTCTCTCTCCCTGCCTTGGTGACATAGGAGGTCACTGGTCACTTGTTCCAGGTGGAACAAGACAGATGAATGGCACACAACCCACATGATGCTCTGTGGGAGAAGTAACCCTTAACTTTGTCCGGCCGCTGAGATATCAAGGTCCATTTGTAACTGCAGCACAGTCAAGCCAATTCTGACTAGTACAGGAATTGAAAAATGTTGGCACCCTAAAACATGGTCACATTTTTAAAGTTTCATAGATATTTTAAATGAATGTGCACTCTTTGTCTCCACTTGCGTAATCCTTTATTTTGCATTTGTTTTGGATTTATTTCATTTTTAAAATACCTTAAAATACTAAGAACTTTGGGGTCAGAAAAACATGTACTCAGTCCCCATTTTGCTCCAACCTATATATTCCATCTAGTTACATTCTGAAGGAATTTGCATTTTGTAACTGGAAATGGTATTTTTTAAAGAAACCAGGTAGTTATGTCGGCTTGATCAGTTTAGTGCTGACTAAGGAAATGTGAGCTTTGTACTATAATCTATTTATTGACAAGTCAGAAGGTAGTGAGTTATAAACATGAGATCCAGCACCCCAACCCCCGCCCCATCACGGCTTTCAATTTTGTCTTTGTCTCCTAATGACATCTCCGGTGGATCTCACAGCATTTAGGTCACTTGCTTTGAAAGGCCACAATGCTCCCCTATTAGTTAAAAAAATGAAAAGAATCGTATATTCATACTATTGGTGATAGACGTTTTGTATTCCTTCATTTGGAGTTTGCTAGATATCAATTAAGTATGCACAAGTTTCTGGAGTACAGAGGTGTCAGTACAGACAAGGGCCCTGTCCTCCAGGAGCTTACATTCTACTAAGAGATAGACATAGCAGAAAACAAGTAAATCAAATTTGTGATAAATGATATGAAAAAAATAAAACTGGAGGGTGTGATAGATAGAGGAGGGGAAGTGGAGGCTACTTTAGAACCATCAGGAAAGACTACTCTGAGGAAGGACATTTGAGCCAATTTCTGAAGCATAGCAAGGAGCCCGGCACTCCCAGAAGGAGAGTTGTAAAGAGTTCCAGGCAGAGAGAATCGCAGTTGTAATGTAATCCTGAGATAGGAATGAACTTTGTGTAACAAACAACAAAGGAGACCCACCTGAGAAGCAGTTCTGTGAAGGACATGGTTGGTGAGTTAGGCAGGGACGAGATGAGAAATTGGAATTGTATTCAAAATGCTATGGGAAGACTTTAAAGGGTTTGCTAAGGGGATACAAATGGACTCATTTATATTTTTAAAGGATAATTCTGGCTGGCCAGAGAGAGTGGAATTTAGGGGAGCAACGGAAGAGGCAGGGAGCTCAGGCCAGACGTTGTCGCCATGGTCCAAGCAACACAACATCGTGGCTGGGACCAGGGCAGCAGCACTGGATACGAAGAGAAGTAGGTGAAATAAAGACAAATTTTAGAGGCAGAATTTTTAAGACATGCTGATGTTTTCTATGGAGGATAAGGAAATGGCAGGAATCAAGGATGACTCCAAGGTTTTGGATTTAAACAACTGGGCTAATGGTACCATTTACTAAAATATAAACGGCTGGGGAGGATTGAAATAGTGGTAGAGTAACCAAGAGTTCAGCTTTGGATACAATAAGTTTCAGATGCCTACAAGATAATCAAGTGGAAAAATCAGGTAGGCAGTTGCAATAGAGATATAAACTGTATGCATACACAGAGGTGATATTTAAATTCATGGCACTATGTGAAATCATATAGGATTTATGTATAGCGAGAGAATCTCAGAATCTGAGACCTGAGCTATGGGGCACTCCAACATTGCTACAATGTTTCTATCCTAATTTTTGCAAAGTGGCTTACAAAGAAGAAGATCTCTGTAAAGAAAGAAACTTAGGGAATTCACTCAATAGTAAGCTATGATATATTCACAGAATCAAAGAAAATTATCTGAATTTTCCACTTATTTCCATGGGGCCATCTCCCACACCAGAAGAATGCTAGAACTTTCACTCCAACACTTAAAATATTGACTACAAGGCCAGAGCCCTTTCACATGCTGCAGATACACAAAAGAAAGAGTTAAATATTTTTCTCATTAAAGCCTGATGCAAAACAAATAAAAGAATTAAAATTTGTGACAAAGATGAGTAAGATGCCTAACTGTACCTAGGTGTTTGTAGTTCTCTAAATCTTGCTCTAAATTATGTCTTATTTATATTTAATATTTATGCTAATTCTAGTTACTATTTCTACATAGTTGATTTAGTAGTGTTCTCTCTCTACAGAAAAAATGTAAATTAGTGGAAAATTGTGATAATTCTCTTTAATTCTGTTTATCGTGTCAAGCTGTTCATGACATGATACCATAGCTAAAACACACCTCCCACTTGTCAGCTTATTTAAATTGCAGAGAAAGCAAGGAGGAAATAAACAGTCTTCAGAGTGGTAGCCTTGCATAGCAAAGGGTACACAGAGATGGCAAATAGCATAGCTACTGAAGAGTCACCAACATGGAGAAACATTGTCAGACTAACAAGCATTACGACACTTTAGTCCCTTGAGGTAGAATCACACTGCAAGCAACATGCGTGTTACTTTTCCATATTTACACAAATCACTGATACAAAAACAACCTTATCTTACTGCTTCTAGAAGTAAGTTCCAAGCCAATGAATGACAGGGATGGATGAATTAAATTAGCCATATCAATGTATTTTTTAAAAAGTATCTGTCCCTCAAAATCCCAGTTATCTATTTTTTCTGAGACAAAAATATTTCTTTTAGAAAAAAAATTGATAGGAGATTAGTAGTTGAATCAAAGGTAGATACAGTAAACAGAAAAAGGAAAGTTTTAGATAATTTTAAGTGTTTCAAAGAAGTAATATAGTAACTGTCTGTGTAACTCTAGCATTAGTCACATTATCAGGGATGGGGGTGGGGCGTGGTTCAGACCATTTTTCATTTGTGTCATGGCTGGCAGGAAACTCAAAACCTAATCTGAATTAGAATCACATTAACAATATCAACCCATTTGGTAGCATATTTCTTTTTTCCTTTCCTTGGTCCCCATTTTCTATTTATTTGTTGGTGAGTAGGCAGTGGCATTTCAGAGAGCCAAAATGCCCACCTAATCCAGTCTGGAAATCTCAATCGGTTTTTGTTTGTTTTTAAATTATTTCTTTTTATTAGTTACAGTTGGTATTCAAGGTTATTTCAGGTGTACAGCATAGTGGTGAAACATTTATATAATTTATGAATTGATCCCCCCATTAGTCTAGTACCCACCTGGCACTATACATAGTTATTACAACACTATTGACTATATTCTCTATGCTGTAGTTTACATCCCTGTGACTATTTTGTAACTACCAATTTGTACTTCTTAATCCCTTCACCTTTCTCACCCTGCCCCCCAACACCCCACCCCTCTGGCAGGCATCAGTTTGTTCTCTGTATCTATGAGTCTGTTTCTGTTTTGTTTGTTCTTTTGTTGTTGTTGTTCTTTAGATTCCACATAAGTGATATCACATGGTATTTGTCTTTCTCTGTCTTTTCATCTATCTTCTTCCCAGACTTGAGTTTGCATTACAAAAGCTATTGAAGGTTTGTTGACACCGGGTTTCTCTGCACAGTGTGAAGTTTTTAGGGCAATGTTCTCTGCAAACCATGCAGATGGCCACGAGGTGTGCCCTAAGAGCTTGGGGTTAGTAAATCTGCCCTGTATATCCAGCATGGTTTACTGAAACCTGAAGTGAAGGAATTTACAGACTTGTTTATATTTCCTGAGCTTTTGATCGGATGACTTAAGGCTTTACTATTGTTAAACAATGGCTAGTGTGTTGGTTTGTGTTACTGGTTGAGAGCAGGCATCTATGATGCCTTGGAAACCATTGAAGAGATCAGTAGACATAGGATCCAGCAATCCCACTTCTCAGTATATACCCCCCAAAATTACAATCAGGATCAGGAAGAGATGTCTGCACCCTTGTGTTCAATGCAGCATTATTCACAATAGCCAAGCCATGGAAGCAACCAAAGTGTTCTTTGATAGATGAATGGATAAAGAAAATGTAGTATATACAAACAATGGAATATTATTCGGCCATAAAAAAGAAATCCTGTCATTTGTGACAACATGGATGGACCTGGGGGGCATTAGGCTGAGTGAAACAAGCCAGGCAGAGAAAGACAAATGCTGCATGATACCACTTTTAACAATGAGAAATCTAAAATAGTCAAAGTCAGAAGCAAAGAGTAGAATGGTAGGTGCCAGGGGCGGGGGCGTTGGGAGGGGAACAGAAGATATTAGTCAAAGATTACAAAGTTTCAGTTACACAAGATGAATAAACCTAGAGATCTACCGTACACCATAGAGCCTATAGTTAACAATATTGTATTGTATACTTAAAAAATTGTTAAGAGGGTAGATCTAATGTTGAGTGTTCTTACCACAGGCACTCCGAATAATAATAAATAAAGACGGCTGGAAGAAACTGTTGGAGAGCATGAATATGTTTGGGGTATAGATTGTGGTGATGGTTTCCCAGTTTAAACTTATCTCCATACTCATTAAGTTGTATACATTAAATATGTACAGCTTTTCGTATGTCAATCATACTTCAATAAAGTGTTCTTTTTCAAAAGAGGGATTGGTAGAGCTGATATTCTATTATGAAACTTCATATTGGGAACCATGGGAACATGGCCCCCTGCCTTACTGATCTCAACCCCAACCTGAACCTCCTCATGCCTTGCATTTCCCATCCCCTACACCCACAAATGCTCACATGTTGTCAGTCACACATCCCTACTCTTCTCCACTCAGGGTTAAATATGGAAAATTTAAATGGCTTTCCTACACCAGCTCACACATCTATTTTTTGCTTTGGATTTTTCCAAATCAGATCAGAAAGAAGATATAAGGAAGATAAAAGGCAACGGAGTAGTAGCAGGGTAAGGGAATGAAAACAAAAGAAGTAATGCAGAGAGGAAAGGCATAATAAGCCTCCCAGCAGGGTTGGCAATGTGACTTAACAAAGCGAGCAGTGGGTAAGGGCCTAGGCCTGGAGTGGGCTCTCAGCTTGTCACAGACTCCTTGGGAAACTTTGGGTGAAGGTCCACCACTCATCGCTGCTCAGTTTGCTTTTCTGTAAAATGGAGATCATTGTTTTAACTCTCTAAGTCTTAACGCATGACAGTGTTGCAAGATCCTGTAAAATAACATGTGTAAATGTACTTTGCAAACCATTAAGAGCCAAACCTATCTAAGAGATTAGGGATGAAAGATTTAAAAAGGAGCCAACAAAATCATAAAAGAAATGGCAATTATTTTTTTTCTCACATGCCACTTAGTTTCAAGGTCTTCCTAACCCAGTATTATCATTTAGAATATTCCTGTGATCTATTTATCTAACAGCTTCTGATTTTCTTTATCGTTTTTCCCCACTTTCTACTTCAAACTGATCTTTGTATGTAAACACACCCTGGGTGTCTCTTTAGGAGGCAAAAAAAAAGTAAGGGGGATATGATTACTAGATTACTTCATGTTACGGTGCATAAGGACATATATTGGTAATAATCCCTTAAGTACATACAGTATAGGCAGGCCTGAGCCCACGTATATGATTACACACACACACACACACACCCCTACAGTGAGGTCCTCACCCTTCTTTTTACACCTAGAATGTCACACGATGAAGGGGTGACATGGTCCTTGGGAAGGAAAATCATACAATCTAGGTCACGTTGTTAACTTGCTCACCAAGCGATTATTTTATCCAATGAGATGCTCCACCGATTTCACATGTTCTGTTTCTATTTTAATGTGAATTGAGGCAGAACTAAAGCATCTTAAAGCATCTGTCGATAGGCAGTTATCCAGCCATTCAGTTTCATGTTCTTCATAACCCAGTGTTAGTATTTGGAATGTTTTTTGTCCATTTATATAACAGCCTCTGAGTTTTTCTTCCTTCTTCTACTTTTTCTTTCAGACTGATCTTCTAGGCAAACAGGCTGTAGGTGGTCACAGATTTCATCAGGTGGAAAAAAATGAGAGGAGCAAAAGCATTAGTTAACTTTGTGTCACATCCCATAAGGAGAAACCTACATCAGTAACAATCCCTTGGATTTATAAAAAGTGCTTTGAAAACAGCCCAGTGCTAGTTATGGGACCATGGGTGTCACTTCACTTCCCTGCATTTATTTCTTCATTTGTAAATGATGACAATGTTAGTGATTTAAGCAGCCTATTTGGGGTATAGCCATTCAACCAATTAGAAATGAACCTCATTGTTTTCTTACTCAGCCCCTTCCTCTCTGTCTTGCCCATGATGATACCATGAAAAACTGTCAGATGTCTTGCTGAAATCCAGATTCACTGTGTTTAACATTTCCCTGATCTACAAAGATAGTAAGAAACCTGATCAAAAATTAAAGAGAAAGAAGGAGAAGAGTTAAATGAGGTTGTTTGCAGTGATCTATATTCCATAGCCCCGTGCTATCTTCTGCTGATGGTCACCTCACTCCACAAGTGCCCACAAAATATGTACAGTAATACCTTGGTTTGCGAGCATAATTCTTTCTGGAAACAAACTACTCATATTGCAAGACATCACTTGTTTACCACGTTAAAATGTATTAGAAATGTTGGCTCGTCTTGCAGAACACTCGCAAACCAAGTTAATTGCAATCCAAGGTTTTACTGTATTTCCACTTGGCCAAATTGTTGGAACTTCAAATTCACTGTGTTACTTTCTAAAAATGACCATTTTCTCATTTTTCAAATAAAATAAGCTTTTCCCCCAGTTGACACTTCTCAACACAGTTTTTTGAAAGTCCTGGAGAGGAGCTTACATCCAACAAGAGAGAGGAATTTGGAGGAAGCACCATATGGATGCAAATCCCCATCCATTTCTCACCTGCCCTCAGAGGACAGTCAGCTCTTCCCAAGGACTGTCATGGCCCTCTTGAGTCAGTGACAGCACCACTGGGGATGTCCTGAGGAGGCTTTAAAGTCACTTAGAAGGCATATTCAATTGCGCACTTTTCATTTTCATTTCAACCAACATTCACAGAGGGCCTACTCTATGCCAAGGTCCTGCTGACACAGTAACTCTCTTCACAGAGTTCACTGTCTAGTGTAAAAGACAAATGTGTGAGCAAATAAATATAACCCAGTTGTAAGTGCATCTGAACTTACATAGTAGCACTATAGTTTCAGCTCATTCCTCCCATGTGTATGGGCACTTCTGTTCTAGCTAAGGATGGGGCTGGGTATGGCCTGGCTCACCGCAAAACAAGACAGGCTGGATGGGACCAAGGCCTGAAAACTTGCTGGATTCATGAGGCAAAACAGGTACATGGATGCCAGTCCCTTCTACAGGTTCTGCCGGACAATTTGGTCTGGAAGGTAAGGGTGCTGTATAGCGACAGCTATAACTTAGAGAAATGGGATGACGATGGCCCAAGCCTAGGTAGGTACTGAGTGTCCCAACAGGTGGTCCAACTATAATTATGGGAAATTTAGAGCAAAGCAATACTTATAGTATAAGTGAGCTATCAGTATCAGGAGCACTCACTAGCAAGTATCAAGCCCTAGCCACCAGGCTAAAGTTCAAGAGATGTTCTCTAGTTAGCAATTGCCCTGCCGACAGTATATTCTGAGCTAATAAATTTGACAATTAAGCCAGTATAGTCAGCCTTACTGCACACCTGAAAGGCTAGTGCTCCCCATAGAATAGTAAGTCTCAACTCTAGAAGTGCCTGCATATACGATTTAGCACACCTCGTGAGCAAGTATTGAACAAGTGGTGGCTGCCAGATGACCCTAAAGGTTAACTCCAATGCCTGCAGCCACCATTCCTAAAATCTGCCCCAAGTTGAAGCTTATGTGAATGTGCCACTGAGAAAACTTCAAAACTGAGTATGAGGACCCCCAAAGCACTGGAATTATGGATGAGAAGAACAAGGTAAGTATTGCATAGATTAGTGGTTTTCATTTGGAGAGAGGATGGACAGGGGTCCAGGAGAGGGGAAGAAAGGGAGAGATGTGTAATTTTAATACATATCCCCCGGTCCTTCTTTCTCACCTATACATACACAATTGAGAATCAGTGGCATAGGTAAATAACTTTATTCAATATTGGAATCGCTATCCTGGGGGTTGAACTGTTTGTGATATTTGAAGAAGGACCTAAAAAGATCACCTTAGCTGGATTGACATTCAGGGTAAGGAAATCCAGTAACTTTACAAACAATTAAGAACATTAACCCTTACATAAAGAATATAAATGCTCCCATTTAACAAAAATGTACTTAAAAGCTAAGTGCTTATTGAAGCTTGAGTACCATGACTCAGAATTTTCTTTCAACTAGAAAGCAAGTCCCAATTGGAGGTCCATACAACCACTGACGCACCACCTTTCACTCTCACTCCCACAGTTTTCTGACACAATTCCAAGGGCTAAAAATGTCTAAGGCCATTTTCTGAAAGACTTGGGTGCTTATAAGCATCAGGAAGCTACACTGAACCCAGATCTGCTGGAAGGAGACGTCCAGTATCATTTCTTGGGGCTGGTCCCTGGAATGAAAGTACTGGCCGAGGAGTGAACTCTGTGGCACTGGCAGTGGGGCAGGAAGGGTATTGAGTGCTAAGCCTAAAGGGATCCGTCAAAAGGGCCAAGTATATCATCTATACTCTCACTTCCACTCAGGATACTTGGCGCTAGCTTATAACTTTCTCCTAAGCTCAGCAAAGAGGTTCACTGTATTTTATACATTTCTGAGTGTATGGTAGTAGGAGGGCTTTTGACAAATATTAGTTGACCATACTTCCAGAAGCATCAATTCAACACTTAAAAATTCAAAGGAAAAAGTGTCCTTGTGTTCTGATAAAATTGATATTAAACACGGAGTGGTTTGGCAGATATAGGGATGTGCCACTCAGAACAGCCTTCAAGAAAGACCTTCCTGCCCAGCTTCAAGTTGGCATCACCCAGGGATGAGCTCCTTTAGCGCCCACTTCAGCATTTGGGCCAGTCACACTCTTCACAGGATGGCCCCAACTAATGACTGAGCAAAACAGTAGTACAAAGACCCAGCTGTTTCCATCCAGTGGGACTTTGCAGAACATGTTAGCTGGATACCTATAAGTAAGAGGCAGGCTTTGCTTTTATCTCCCCTTTGGGCTAGCAGAGACCTTGTCAGGTCGACATTGTGGACTGACAGCTCCCTCTGCCCAGTTCTTCTGCGCCCCCCCTTTTCTTTTCACAGGTGTCACTCCACAAGCAACTCTGCACTTTTAACTCCATCTCAGTGTCTGTTCCCAATAAAACCCAAATTCACATATGTATCATATTAGGAATCTGGGAAGATTTTATGGCTAGACTGACTCTACAAAATCACTCAAAGGGAAAGGTAACCCATTAATGAGAAGTAGACAAACAACGCTATTCTAATTGGGACTCTAAAGGGGAGATCTGAACTTGGAGTCGTACAGTAAAATTCCGAAAAGAGGAGTGGATGGGACATCAAAAGATTTGACATCTAGTACCTGTCCAGCTATTCAACAGCAGCATACACATGAGCCCTTAGGCATGCTGGAATCTCTTTGATGATCTGATCTTAGCTTACAAATAAATACCTGTATCACAAGCCCCCCAGCTTCTACGCTGTGGAAGAGGGGGACCCAAAGTGAGTTCCTGAGGACTGCACAGATCCCTATGCCCATAGGCAACTTCCATTAACTTCTGAGATTCTGAGCACTACTGATGATAAATGGCGATGAGGACAATTGAAATTAAAATGTCATTAAAATTTTCTTTTATCAGCAATTTTTGATGGTTCAAAAAATATTCATTGATTGCAACACTGCAGGGATGATGTGACTTTGTAAAACATAAGCAAGGGATAGATAACAATGCGTTCCAAGTGACTGAAGGGGTTATCTAAGATATGTTTACTGTTCTTGTTTGTCTGTCACTTTGATTTCTCGAGAATAAAGATCTTGTTCAAAATAGTGGAGGCCTCCATTGAGATTAGAAGTGTCAATTTCCACACTGAACTGACACTTCTAATCAGTGTGGAAGTTCGGTGTGGAAACTGACACTTCTGCATTCCCAGACAAGAGAAAGATAGAACAAAGGAGGGAGAAAGAGAGACAGACACACAGACAGAGTGAGACAAAGAGAGCCTAACAGAGCTCAGGAGAGAGCTCAACCTAAGACCTACCTTCAACAACTTATCCAGTTCCATAGAAAGCAACTGGCTTCGGCTTTACTTTAAATCAATGATATCCCAATCAAGAATACTTCTTACATGTACAAAATGAAGTGCAGTTTGAAAGCAAGAAAATAGGGTAGAATCAGGAAATGGGATAGGGGATCACAGGAGATAAGTATTTTTTATTGATTGTTTTCTCTTTAAATCTATAGTAAGAAATGCAATAACTTATAGGAGGGTAAGGCTCACTGCATAGATAGTGGGCAATATGTACCATGAAATTTCCTCCATCATTCGTCCTCTCGGTACTCTGTCAAAAGTCAGACCTCCATCCTCATCACCCTCTCTGATCAAATTCACAAAAATGATTTAACACTCTCTTGGTCCCATCTCTGCTTAAAACAAGAACTTATTCCCTCCCAAGTCAGTCATCTGGTCCAACCCTCACATTGGACACTTAGGAAAAGAAAGTCTCAAAAAGAAGACAGACTTGTCTAAGGTCACACACGCATCAGCGAGCAGATGAACCAGGAGTAGAGCTCGGGTGCCTGTGAAGTTAGAACTTCAGGCCGACCTTGAGACTCCTCCATCTGCACACACTTACTTGTGTGGCCCATCTAAACTGCAACAGACCTGGGAAGTACAGCTAAGCTATGTATCCAAGAAGGAAAGAAGAAGTAGGTATTAGTTAACAGGTTCTATATACCACTCTGACCATTGCCAATTCTTCTTTTTTTTTTTTAAAAGCATGTGGACACCATTCACATTTGTTAGACTGGAGGAAGCAAGGATATGAGGACATCTTTCCTGAGGAACAGTTACCTTCATTCCCCAGGATCTGACAATCCCCCCAAAACTTAAGAGATGATGTGTCTTCTCCATATCTTTCTCTTTGTTTATCAGCCAGTCAGATGCAGGGGATTCAGTGGAGGGTTCTCAACGGCCATAGTTACAGTGGAGCCTGGATCTCTGAGTCACTACTATGCCAGAGGGCTGCCAAGCTCTCATCAAACTGTGTTTGTGCAAGAAGTACACTTGTATTGTGCTAAGCCACTGAGATGGAGGGTTGTTTATACAGCTGGTAGCATTAATTGCCTTGACTAATACACAATCCCTACTTTACTGAGAAGGGCCCAGCTTGAGCTTGTCAAAGGATTGGGTGGGATCTTATCCCATCCAATGGTATATTCATTGGCTAGGGCTGCCATAACAACCACAAATTCGGGGGATGAAAAAACAGAAACGTATTGTCTCACAGTTCTGGAGACTAGAAGTCCAAGATTAATGTATTGTCAGAGCTGGTTCCTTCTGAGGGCTATATGCGGAGGATCTGTACCAGGCGTTTCCTTGGCTTTTAGATGCGTCACCCCAATCTCTGCTTTGGTCTTCACATGGCATTCTCACACTGTGCACGTCTATATCCAAATTTCTCTTTATAGGGATGCCAGGCATATTTAATTAGGGTCCTACCCTACTCCAATATGACCACATCCTAACTTAACTAATTGTATCTGCAATGATGCTACTTCCAAATAGTGTTACTGCTGAGGTACTGGGGCTTTGGGCTTCAATATATGGATTCTGGGGAATGCAATTCAACAGGTGGTATAATTGGCAAGAAGCTACCTTTGTGGGGATTTAAATATCCGAACACCATTCCTCTGATGGGGAGGGTGCTGCTGAGTCCCATGTTTAGTACAGCAAGTTTTATACAGTTACATCCTTTTGTTGATGCAATGAAACTTTATTTTCTGTGTATTAAACAGTGTCTTTCAATCACTTTTACCCTCATGATAAGCACAGTCTCTAACTGAGCTAAAAGCTGTGTTTGAAATGTCTTTTTAGAGCTTTTTATGGACCATGGTAGCGCCCCAAAATTCCTATGTTGAAGTCCTAACCTGTAGAACGTCAGACTGTGACTATTTGGAGATAAGGTCTGTATAGAGGTAATTAAGGTAAATGAGGTCAATAGAGTAGATCCTAATATAATATGGCTGGTGTCCTTATAAAAAGAGGCAACGAGGACAGAGACACACACAGAGAGAAGGATTAGGACACAGACACACAGAGGACAGACCATGTGAAGAGACACAGGGAGAAGACAGCCATCTGCACACCAAGGAGAGAGGCCTCAAAAGAAGCCAAAGCTGCCAAACCCTTGATCCCAGGCTTCCAGCCTCAAAACTGGGAGACAATAAATATCTGTTGTGTAAGTAGCCCAGTCTGTGGTACTTTGTTACAGCAGACCACAAAGAACAAGATCTTCACGAGGACTCCTAGAGAGTCTGGGAAAAGCCTTGAGATCTGCTTTGATGGTGGTAGGGCAGGTGCATGTCAATGTGCCTATTCAATAGCTAAGGAAACACTGCTGCTGCTGCCCTCACCCTTCCTCTACGCTTCCACCTTCAAAATTGGTTCACTTACTGGCTTTTCCCATGACTTACCTTTTGCTGGGTCTGCAGATTCAAGTAATAGGCCCTGACTCTGGGTACTGAATTTTATAAGAAAATAGTGAGTGGACCTACAGATGGCCAATAGACATGTGAAAAGATGCTCAATGTCAGTAATCATCAGAGAAATGCAAATGAAAACCACAATGAGATACCACTTACCCCAGTCAGAATGTCAATCATCAATAAATCAACTAACAAGTGCTGGCCAGGATGTGGGGAAAAGGGAACCCTCATGCACTGTTGGTGGGACTGCAGATTGGTGCAGTCACTATGGAAATCAGTTTGGAGATTCCTCAAAAAATTAAAAATTGAATTACCTTGTGATTCCACTTCTGGGTATTTATCTGAAGAAATCCAAAACAGTAATTTGGAAAAAGATATACTCCCCTGTGGTCACTGCAGCACTATTTACAACAGCCTAGACATGGAAGCAACCTAAGTGCCCCTCAAAAGATGATTGAATAAAGAAGAGGTGATACATATATACAGTGGAATATTACTCAGTCATTAAAAAGAATGAAACCTTACTATTTGCAATAGCATGGATGGACCTAGTGGAGGCGTTGTGCTAAGTGAAATAAGTCAGACTGAGAAAGACAAATACCATATGATCTCATCTATATGTGGAATCTAAAGAACAAACTAACAACAACAAAAAAAAACAAAACAGAAACAGACCTATAGATACAGAGAACAAAGTGATGGTTGCCAGAGGGGAGGAGGGTTGGGAGGTAGGTTCAAAAAGAGAAGGAATTAAGAAATACAAATTGGTAGTTCCAAAATAGTCATGGGGATATAAAGTACAGCACAGGGAATATAGTCAATAATGTTGCAACAACTATAGTGCCAGGTGGGTACTAGACTAATTGGGGGAATCACTGCATAAATCATATAAATGTCTAACCACTACACTGTACACCTGAGACTAATATACAATAATACTGAATGTCAACTGTAATTGAAAAAGAAACATAAAAATTTTTTAAAAAGAAAATAGTGAATGGACACATCTGTGTGATCAAATATCAGAATGGGCTACATAGATGATGTATTACAGAATTGTACACCTGAAACCTATCTAACTTTACTAACAATTGTCACCCAATAAGCTAATATAATATTATATATATATATATATATATATATATATATATATATATATATATATATATCAGAATGGGCTCCAGAGCTCCAGCTGGGAGCCTTCCCCAAGCAGCAGGAAGATCTGCAACCTAGGCAGGAGGGAAACTAATTTAGCATCCCATAGTTAGTAGTTTCTTTAAAGCACTAAGTTTTAGCCCATGACATATTACAAGGCTTGTTGTCCCTGTCACCAGCATGCAAGCTGGCTCCTGGGTTCCTGAGTCACTGAATGTCAAATGTGGTGAGATGCTGAGGTGGCACTGCTAAAGTTAGAAGGCTCAAAGTCGCCAATTAATTCCGTGCAAAGAGGTGTTTACATCAGCCTCCACTTTGGGCCCAGTGTGAGGCTCTCGAGCTCCTCTCAGCCTGGGACCTCTTCAGAAGCAACTGCTTGCCTCAGGCCTGGGAAGCAAAACAATCACAGCAAAGTTACCAGCCTATTTTTTGGACGGCAACTCGCTATATTTATCATCCGTCCTCCTCCCACTTCCTCTTGCCCTGTATTAGTTTGATATTGCTGTGTAGCAAATTTAGCAGCTGTAAATAACACACTTTTATAGATAGAGAGGAGGAAATATATTATAAAGGATCGGCTCACATGATTATGGAAACTGAGAAGTCCCAAAGTCCACTGTGTGCAAGCTGGAGAACCCGCAAAGCTGAAGGTCCAAACTCAGAGGTCTGAGAACCAGAGGAGCCAATGGTGTAAGTCCCAGTCTGAGTGTGAGGGCCTGGGAACCAGGAGTGCGCATGTCCAAGGGCAGGAGAAGATGGATGTCCTGGCTCAAGCAGAGTGAGTGATTTCACTCTTCTTCTGTCTTTTTATTCTATTTGGGCTCCTAGTGGATTGGATGATGCCCACCCACATTGGTGAGGCCATCTTCTTTACTCAGTCTATCAATTCATCTTCTAATTTTACCAGCTCTCTGGGCATCCCTTAGCCCAGGCAAGTTGACATATAAAACTAACCATCACATAAACAGAAGTAGAGAAGAATATAATGAACTATCATGTATCCTTCATCTAATTTCAGCAATTATCAACTCTCAATGCCAATCTAGTTTCATCTATGCCCCACCCCCTGGGAGAGGTAAGAAACTTCCAGACATCATTTAATATCACCTGTAAAGCATCTGCAAATACAAGGATTCTTTGTATAAACATAACCACAATATACCATTATCCCATCTAAAAAACCCAGCATTTCCTTGATATTAATATCTAGTCAGAGTTTACATTTCCTCAATTATTTTTACAGCTTATTTGTTCTAATCACATTTCACACAAGTCTGAGTGTTGCATTTGGTTGATATGTCTCCTATGTTTCTATAAGTCACCCCACTATCTCCTTTTATTAGCTCGGTTTCTGTAGGCGAGGGTTCTGGGCACAGCTTAGTTGGGTCCTCTGCTCAGGGTCTCATAAGGCTGCAGTGAAGGTGTCAATCAGGCTGCCTTCTCATCTGGAGCTCAGGGTCCTCTTCCAAGCTCCCATAGTTGCTTGCAGAAATCTCTTCCTTGTGCTGTATGACTGAGGGCCCTGGGCTTTGCTGACGCTTACCTTTAGGTTCCCTCAGATCTTAGAACCCGAGGCAGCCACAATATAGCTGTTTGCTTCGTTTTAGGCTGGCAGTAGAGTCACTCCAGTCTGGTAGGATGGAGTCTTAGATAACATAAACATAATCATAGCAGTGACATCCTATTACTTTTGCCATATTCTGTTTGTTAGCAGCATGTTTTAGGTACTGCTCACATTCCAGAAAAAGGGATTACGTGAGGGTATGGCTCATTGGAGCTCCCCCTAGAGCAGCGGTTCTCAACCTGTGGGTCGTGATCCCTTTGGGGGTGGAACGACCCTTTCACAGGGGTTGCCTAAGACCATCGGAAAACAAAAAGATATTTACATGACGATTCATAACAGTAGCAAAATGACAGTTATAGAGTAGCAACGAAAATAATTTTATGGTTGGGAGTCACCACAACATGAGGAACTGTATTAAGGGGTCGCGGCATTAGGAAGGTTGAGAACCGCTGCTTTAATGGGTCCCAGTGTTTCCTCCTGCCAGGTCCCTAGGTGAACTACTAAATCTGGTGTGATTTAGAAATTACCTGTAATGTGTCCTTACATTGTTTATTTACATTACAGTACAAGCCATGAAAGGATACAGGGAAAATCAAGTTCATGTCCAATACTCTACAGTGTTGTTGCCTGTTGTTCACAAACATACCCACTAATGAGTTTCTTAACTGTTGAATAATTAGGCAACTGGTATTTAAAATGCTTTACATTGTGCAGAAATCTTTAGTGTGTTGTTATATAGATGTTTGAGAGTGTTTTAGTAATATTTAGGGAAACAGGTTGGGGTTTTTGAACGGGCTGTGAATGCAGTGTTCTTTTCCGTTTAAATAATGCACAAACAGCTGCTATCTGAATATTTGCTTTCCAGCATGTCCTCAGCAGTAGATTAGATTTGGATAATGAGGATTTCCTGTACTTATACTTTCATTTTCTTGTTCCTTTTGTTTTTTTAAAGATTTTATTGGGGAATTGGGGGAGGGGAACAGCGTTGAGGAATCGGGGAGGGGGAACAGACAAGTTGCTGTCGTTTTGTTCTTCAGTCTAGTTGTGGAGGACGTTGCTTCAGTGGCCCATGTTGGTATTATCATTGTGCTCTTCCTGGGTGAGGCAGATTGCTCGCCAGCCCTTGGACGGCTGCTCACGGCGGCTCCTGGCAGCTGACACCGGCTGCCAGCCCCTCACGATAGCTCATAGCAGCCCACTGCAGCAGGGGTTGCAGCCTACGCCTCACGGGCGACTCATGGCAGCCCAGCTCCAGGTCAAGCTGTTTTTCACTGTCTTAGCTGTAGAGAGTGCAGCGTCACTGGCCCTCATCTGGGATCTGAACTGGGGCCCTGCTGCACACAGCTGGCATCCCAAGCCAACTCTTTTTTTTTTTTCCAGCCTACGCCGACCCCGGCGACTCATGGCAGCCTAGCTCCAGGTTGAGCTGCTGTTCAGCATCTTAGCTGTAGAGGGCAGTGTCACTGGCCCTCATATGCGGGATCCGAACCAGGGCCCTCTGGTGTCCCAAACCAGTTCTTAACCATCGCGCCACTTGGCTGGCCCTCTTGTTTCCTGAGCTATCAGTAAAATCCTTTCACTCTCCATGTAAAATGCAGATACTTACTCTTTCTTTCATTTCTCCTTCCCCTCGTCAACCTACCCATTGGTGCTCCTGCACTTGTATTTTTCTATGGTCAAGGTTCATAATATTTACAATCTGTTGTGTAGTTTTTATAAAAGCTTTGTCTATAGTTGCTTATAATATCAAATAATATTTAATGTCTGCTGGAATTGAAAAAAATTTTAAATTAAAAATAAACACATAAATAAATAAAATCCCATCTACTTTTTTCCATTAAAAAGTTGAAAATTGATATACAATATTTGCATTATTGTAGCTATTAAATATTGCTTACTGCACAGCCTAGTAATGTATTATATTAATTTCCTAGTATAATCTTACTGCTCTCCTTGAGGCTCTATTTGTATATTTTGTTCCTTTTCTTTGTTTGCCTTTATCTTCTTCTCAGGATGACTCATACTCTTAAGGATCCCAATAAATCGCTTTATTCTGAAGACTCTGTCCTACATCCATGGAGACTGATTGCTCTATAGACCTCTCACTCCACTGTCATCCCAGGCCTTCCTTTCGTTGATCTCCTCAGTTCGACCATCTTGGTTTATACCTCATTTTTACACACAGACTCCAGGAACATACTAAGAAAACATGTGTGGTGATTTAATTTTCCAAATTCCTGATCACCTTAAAATCTCTTTATTCTACTTCTGCATTTGACTGATAATTTTCAAGGATTAGCATTCTAGGTCAAAAATAATTTTTCTTCAGATTTTGAAGATCTCGTTCCTTTGAATGTAACCTGTTTTCTCTCCTCTTTGGATGCATTTAGGGTTTACTCTTTGTGACTGTTGTTTTGGAATTTCACATTAATCTGCTTTGATGTGGTTTTTTTTGTTTGTTTGTTTGTTTACTTCTGTGGGTGCCTGATAGGCCTTTTCAAATTTAAGGTTTATATTCTTCTTCAGCTCAGGAAAATTTTCTTGTGTTATTATTTTGGCAATTTCCTCCCATCCATTTTTTTTCTGTTCCTCTTTTCTGGAACTCGTATTACTTATATAAATGCAGAAATGCTATCTTGCTCTAAAGTCACTATTAGTAAGTATGGTCCATACAACCCATAGTCATTCCTTTCAGCTACTGACTCTAGCAAAAACAATTCTCTCCTTCCTTTTACGATGCTAATGCTGGTAGATATGCTACAATCCTTTGAAAAATGGTGATCGTGTGAGAAAATTATTGTTTTCCACCATAAACTAAATGTAAGTTCAGTAACCACCTCATCTTGGGGTTTTTGTTTTTACCCCCCCACCCCACCTTTAAATATTTGTCTATTCCTTTTAGAGTCTTGGCTGCCTTGCAAACCTTTTCTACAAGTAAACGTCTTTGCTACCTAAAAGTGTTTGTTTCTGAGGCTTCTTTTGTTGCTCATATCCCAGACATAATCACACAAGAAGGAATAATAATGATTAGGGTATAAACCTAATCGTGTGTGATTTGTGATGTGCCAGTTGTTTAAATCTGCAATCTACTTTTTATTAAATTTACACTCTTCAGTAGATATGAAGACTTCTCAAATAGGACTTCTTCTTGAAAGACTCATGGTCTAAATGGATGTAAAGGAAAAAAATGCCAAGGTTAAGTTTTCAGTTAGTTTGTATATGGTGGGAAAACAGTGATTTTTCTTACATGATATATTTAGAAAGTTCCACTAGAAACATCAGCACTCCAGGCCCTTGGCAGAAAGGTAGTGGACCGTTCTACTTCCACATCACACAGAATTTGGGGAATACTTCATATGTGCTTATGCAAGATGGACAAGCAAGATGGGATAGCAGCTGTTACGCATTAAAAGGGGGCTGGTTCAAGAAAAGAAAGTCTTAATACTGTACTTTGGAGGTAACAATACCAGCATAACTGGACTTACTGATAACCACTGGTTGCTTGCAGAGAAAGTAGTTTGCTGGAAGCTGCTAAAAAAGTAACCAAACTGGGCCAGCCGAGTGGCGCAATGGTTAAGAGCTGGCGTGGGATGCCAGAGGGCCCCGGTTTGGATCCCACATATGAGGGTCAGTGACACTGTCCTTTGCAGCTAAGATGCTGAACAACAGCTCAACCTGGAGCTGGGCTGCCATGAGTCGCCAGCGACAGCAGGTGGGTTGCCATGGGCTACCGTGTGTAGCCAGCAGCTGCCGCGAGTGGCCTTCCAGAAGCCAGCGACTGATCTGCCTCGCCCAGGAAGAGCGCAATGATGGTGCCACCTTGGGCCAGTGAAGCAACGTCCTCCACAACTAGACTGAAGAACAAAANGACAGCAACTTGTCTGTTCCCCTTCCCCCAATTCCCCAGCGCTGTTCCCATCCCCCAATTCCCCAATTTAAAAAAAAAAGTAACCAAACTGACGTGCCTTGACATTGGGCGTTTTTCTTACAATTGCTTGAAACGGTGAGCATCAATGAAAGCTGGAATGCAGATGGGCACTCATAGGCAAACTGCTTATTTTGAAAGCCAATTGTACTGCCTCATTGCCACATTTGTAGATCTGAGGTTAAAAGACAAACTTTTCAAGTGATTTCAAGTGTAAAGCAGTAAATGCTGGCAAAAATATTTCTTAGTTAATTGCATTGATTTTCACATTTCCTCCTTTCTACTTGAAAACAAACTGCCTCTATGTTGTAGTCTCACTTGAAAGATATATAGAAAATTATAGAAGGCAATAGAAATCAGGAGCTTCGGCTCTGACACGTCCTAGGCACTGTGCGCCTCTTTGAAATGGGAATAATAATTCTCCTCTTAGTTTGCACAATTGTGAAAATCAAATGCAATGTGTAAATGACCATTACAAGCTGTGTTCATGGTTAATATGAGATTACCTTTCACAGGGAATGCGCCGAACCACTCAGTGGGAACCTGAGATTTCTCTTTTGATGATTAATTCTATCTTTGTTAGGACTGAGTCAGCAGGTACTTAATGAATGCTTGCGTATTCAAGTGAATCAGTGAAATGGCATTAAATGTTATGTGTTGCCGCTGTTTCAAAGCATTTTAGACCTTGTTTCTCTAAGTACAGGTGGGCGGGAGCCTGGAGGTTGGGATAATGGTAATGATGATAATCAACTGTGTCACACTAAGCCCAAGTCAGCCCGGGAGCATCTTAGGACAGAGATGGCTTGCTCCTGTCAGCATTTTCCCCAGCACCAAACACCGCGTTTGGCACATAGTAGGGGTCTGTTGTTGTTTTTTAATGAAAGAAAGAATGAATAGCCAGATAAAATAAGCCACTATGCCTGGCAATGTGATTGGCAACAAGGTGCCGTGGAAATAGCACCGAACGTGGAGTCAGAGCCCCCGAGGTTTCGATCCTGATGTGTGAACTCTGTGTGTGGTTTTGTGCAAGTCCCTCCTCTTAGCCTCATATCTGAGAAACAGTAGGTCAATGGTGGGAGAACGATGGACTAGGTAATTTCTAAGGACTCTTATTACCTGATGTGCTATTACAAGAGTGACCACAACTCGCTAAATGGTGAATTGATCAAGTACAGGGAGTTGGGTTATGGCTGTGGGGCATGCCGTCGTGGGATCCAAGTTCTACCCTCTGTCAGGGAATGTGAAAAAGGCAAGACGCGTCAGACCCTAAGCCTCAGGGGGAAAGGCAGCCGTCCTTGTCATTGTTAAAGCCTTGTCTTTGCCATGCAGAGCAATGGTACTGACCAAGGCTAGAAGCCAATAGAACTGGAGAACTGTGTCACCATGATGCAAAGCCTTAGCAGAAAAGAGGGAAACAATAAAGGCTTGGGGAAAGGGAAGGAAAATCAAGATTAAATCCTTCCTTAATACAGAGCACCCTAGGAAGTTGGAACTGGAAAGTGGTGCTCTTAGCATCCATCTAATACAACCTCTTAACTTGAAAGGGATAGCGAAACAGGCCAAGAGGGAGGAAAAACAACTGACTAAACTCTCACACACCGTACATGGCAGAATGAGAACCAAACCCAGGCTTGCTGATTTCAAGGCCAGTGCCACAGCTTACATCCCTCCTTCTCTCTCTCTTCTTCTCTCTTCCCTTCTTCTTCTTCCCTCTTCCTTCCTCTCTCTCTCTCTCTCTCTCTCTCTCTCTCTCTCTCTCTCTCTCTCTCTGTCTCTCTCTCTCCCTCCCTCCATCCCTTCCTCCTTATATTCATAAAAGGATAAGCCTGTGAATGATTTAGATTTAGAAGAGAGAGTATGACCTGGGCATAACTTACAAAGGAAGGGAACAAAGTGATGTAAGTTTTAAACCTTCTCTCCATAAAAATCCACACAATTTTGCCTGCATTTTCAAGCGGTAATCACACTCCAGGTTAAGAACCCATGTAGTATAAGAGGTCACAGAATCCTCAAAACTTGGGGCAGGAAAGGACTCTCCATGAATCCTCTGACAGCTCTGCTATTTGATCATTTTCTTTATTAGGACATTTTTCTGATATTCTGATCACACCAGGATTGCATTGCTTTTGGCCAAAAGCCATTGTAGTACTCAGAGAAGAGTAGATATGATGTCAGCTTTAAAATAAATTAGGAGGATTAAAATAGACCAAATGAAAGTGAGCTTCTAAGAGTAAGAGTGTGTCATATTTTAAGATTGTGTTCACAGAAGGGGTCATCCAATGTACGCATCTCTGTTCATTTTATCTGCAGCATTTAAAACAGCTTTCACTTCGATTTCTCATATGATCATTGCAAAATAAAAGATGCTAGAGTTTATGCCTGCATCCATGTTGTATAGAATTCAACTGATTGTTTTTTCTGATGTTGTTCTACAAGTAAATAAGAAGCACTCCCCAAAACTTCTTAAATGATTCTAGATTCAAGGGGAGAGAGGAAAAAAGTAAATATGGAAGGTGCTTCCACGGAAGCAGAATTGCTGGGTGAGAGTATCCATCTGTAAAGCTGGATAGTGGATTCATAGAAGTTTCCCTTAGTTTGGAAAGGTACGATAAAGTGAGGATTGAGACAAATTTATAAATTTGTATTCCAACGAGGCAGCCTGTGGGACCCTGTTTTTTCCTAATATGTATATTTTAAATCAATTGTTTTAATAGTTTTATTGAGGTATAACTGACATACATTAAACACACATATTTGATTTAAGTTTGACATATGTACATACCTGTGACATCATCACCACAATGAACATGGTGAACATATCCATTACCCCCCCAAATTTCCTCAATCTCCTGTAACCCTTCCTTTGCATCCCTCCCCACACCCCAATCCCGAGACAAACATTGATCTGCTTTCTGTCCCAATAGACGAGTTTTCTTTTTATATAAATAGAATCATACAGCATGCACTCTTTTTGTCCAGTTTCTTTCACTCAACATAACTATTTTGAGGTTCATCCATGTTGTAGTTTGTATCAATGACTCATTTTCATTGCTGCATAATATTCCATTTTATGTATGAACCAATATTTGTTTATTCATTCACTTGTTGATGGGTATTTGGGTTGTTTCCAGTTTTGGGCTACTAAAAAAAAGCTACTATTAATATTTGTTACAAGTCTTTGAGTTGACATATGCTTTCATTACTCAGGTAAATGCCTAGGAGTGGTATACCTAGGTTATATGGTAGGTGCATGTTTAACTTTAAAACAAAATGCCAAAATATTTTCCAAAGTTACACCATTTTACGTTTCCAAAAGAAGTGTATGAGCATCCCAATTGTTCTACACCCTTGCTAACACTTGTTATGATTGGTCTTTGAATGCTGGCCATGCTACTGAGTGGGTATTTGCATTTCATTCAGGTTCTAATTTGCATTTCTTGAATGACTAATGACATTTAGCATCTTTTCATGTGCTTATTTGCCATCAATATAACTTCTTTGGTGAACTGTCTGTTCAAATCTTTTGCCCATTTTATTCATTGGGTTGTTTGTCTTCTTATCATTGAATTGTAAGAGTACTTTAAACATTCTATATACAAATCCATTCTCAGATATATGATTTGCAATTATTTTCTCCAAGTCTGTGGCTTGTCTTTTCCTTCTCTTACCAATGCCTTTCAAAAATAACAGTTTTGAATTCTGATGAAGTCCAATTTATCCAATTTTCTCCTATAGAGTATATATTTTTTGTACCCTGTCAAAGAAATCTTTGCTTAACCCAAGGTCTCAGCAATTTTATCCTATACTTTTTATTTTTTCTAGAAGTGTTAAACTTTTAGGTCCTACATCTAGGCCTAGGATCCATTTTGACTTAATTTTTTACATGGTGCAAAGTTTGGGTCAAAGTTCTTTTTTTTCTTTTTCTTTTTTTTTTTTTGCACATGGTTATCTAATCGTTCTGACAGCATTTGCTATTGAAAAAAAAACGTACTTTTTCCACCAAGTTGCTTTGTACCTTTGTCAAAAAACAATTGCCCATACATATGTAGGTCTATTTCTGAACTGTCTGTTCTGTTTCATTGGTCTATCTTCATGCCAATACTATACTGCCTTGATTACTGTGCCTTTGTAATACCTCTTGAAATTAACTGGAGCAAGTCCTCCAACTTCATTGTTTTCAAAATTGGTTTGGCTGTTTTGGGTCATTTGCATTTCCATGGGAGCTTAAAATTAGCTGTCAATTTCCACAAAAATGCCTGCTAGGATTTTGATTGAGAATTCATTGAATCTATAGATGAATTTGGGGGCAACTAACATCTTAAGAATATTGAGTCTTTCATCCCACGAACACAACATATCTCTTCATTTATTTGGGTCTTCTTTAATTTCTCTCAACAATTTTTATTAGTTTTTATTGCACAGCGCATCTGTATCCTTTGTTAGACTTAACTCTAAGTATTTCATATTTGTATTATATTGTAACTGGAAATATTTTTTCAATTTCTAATTGCTTGTATATAAAAATTCAGTTGTTTTTGTGTATTGATCTGGTATCCTGCAACCTTGCCAAACTCACTTATTTGTTCTAATATTCTTTGTAGAAATCATAGGTTTTTCTATGTAGATGAGCATGTCATCTGCAAAGAAGGACAGTTTTGATCATTCTTCCTTTCCAATATGGATGTCTATTATTTCTCAGTTTGTTTTCTTTTTGTTTTGTTAATTTTGCTGGCTAGAATGTCTAGTATAACGTTTACTAGAAATGGTGAGAGCAGACATCCTTATCTTGTTCTTGATCTTAAGGGAAAATATTCAGCCTTTCACCATTAAATATAATGCTGGCTGTAGGTTTTTCATGAATTCCCTTTATCAAGTTGTAACCACCTATTTTTAATTTTAAAAAGAATACAGTGGAATACTCCTGAAAGTGTGGTGGATTGAGTATTCTGAAATACTTCCTTGCTCCACAAACCAAAATGCTGGATAAATTACATCAAATTTCCTTATAAATGCATAGCTAACCTTGAAAGAAAATGAAGGAAGTCAGTCTCCACGAGATAAAACCTGAGCAGAGAGGGAACACGGAAGGCAGGAGAGGCCTGGGGTCACTTTCTAATTCCAGAAATCATATCCTTGGATTTTAACAGCTGACAGACCTCTCTAGCTGATCTACCTGTCTCCCTCAGAAGCTCTCTTCTTCTACCTGTTTTTAAACATTTGTGTTTAACAGAGCTCTCTCTTTCCTTACTCCCAGGTTGATAGTATGTATTACTATCTCAAGTATCACCTTTATGCTGATGACATGCAAATCTTTGTCTACCATGTTTTTTCCAGAGCTCTTATCTTTCCTACCTAACTTCCTAAAGGATATGATCTTGACTTTGATGTACTACATATCCTTTAAACTCATGTCCAAACTGTTTTCATCTTCCTCTGCCTGTATCTGTTCCTCCTTTTACCTCAGTTATTGGCACCATAATTTGTGAATCATCCATGACTCTTTTTACCTCTCTCACCCTTCCATGTCTAACTCATGCTTTTTAGTTAAAACTTTTAAGTTATCTCTTGAGCCCATGTCTTCATTTCCATATTTATTGCCACTACGTTTGTTCAAGTCACCATTTTTCACCAGAACTACTGCAATAGCCTCCTACCTGGTCCTCTGCAGCCAGTTCAGCTCTCCTCAGTCTATCTTCCGTAGTGCCACCAGAGTCATAACTTACAAATTGATGTCACTCTCCATTGCACACATAATAAAGTTTAATCCCCTAAAGCTGTCATATAATGTACATTATCTGGGCCTTCGTTGTCTCTTGAGCTTCATCTCTCCATCCCATACCCTACTCTCTAGTCATCTTGAACGCCATGCCATTTCCTGAACCCTTTGTCTTGCTTTTGTGATTTTACACAAAAGCTTTGTCTTACTTTTGTGATTTTACACATAGCGTTTCTGCTTGCCTCTCCCTTATTTCATCTGGCTAGCAAAATTCTATACATTCTTCAAGACTCAGATCAAATATTACCTGTAAGAAACATTCCCTGACACTGTGTGCCTAGTTAGGTTCTGTTCCTAGATACTCCCAGCAATTAATCTTTCATATTGTAATAGATTCCTTACGTACTTCTCTTCTCGACTGTGGGCTTCATGAGAGCAGAATCCCTGGCACAGTAATAGTCCACAACTGAACACTTTCGTTGGCCACTTGGCCATTTCAAAGACGGGAATACTTTGGAGTAGAGGAATAAGACAGTGTTCATTTAACAATACTGTGTTGAGCGTCTTACTTCTTCCTTAGGGTCTGGAAAAGTAGGGATGAATAAGATGTAGGCTTTGCCCTCAAGGAGTTCATAGTCCAGTAGCAAATGAGATGAAGAGTGGGGCTCTGGCAGGTACAAGTGCCGACTCAGTAAGAAAAGCATATAGTGCTTAAGGAGTACTAATAATTCTTAAATGGAGCAAAGGAGAATAGAACACTGTTGAACTTTTTTTTTCAACCTCTAACCCGCTCTTCTTCTAAATATATTTCCTGACTACACATATTTGGAAAGAAAAATGTCTCCTAAAAGCAATCATTACCAGGAAGCCAAAAGCAATTTGGAATGGAATGTATTAACCACTCTGAGATTCATTACCCAAGAGTCAAAGGCTGAAGTAGGGAAAAGAGAAAAAAACAAGGAAGAGAGGCTGAAAGAGATATTTAGTAAGAAATCAAGAGAATCTGTTATTTAGCTTCATTTGGTCTCCAAAACACAAAACCTAGGTCCTTGGTCTCATTGTTGTACTTTTCTTGTGGTTGTGCTGTTCAGGTCCAAGTTAGAGAATAACCAGGGAGGCTGGATTCACTTTTATTTTCTGGGAAGAGCGTAGTTTGAGGGAGGTTGTTTCTTCATTTGAGTCTAAATGCTTGCTCTGACTTAAATTGTGCTTAATCTGTGCTATCTCAAAACTTGCCGTCTGGTTCTATTTACATTCAAATTATGTTTTGCAACAAAATTTATTTCTTATAAAAAATTTATTTCTCTTGTATTTCCACCTTAAAGTCCTTATTGTCTCAAAATTGCATTGGGGGACATTTTATATTTCTCCCTGGCTCTATTACTCAACTTCTTAACCCTGTTAATTCAATTTTGGTAAACTCAAAATTGCATTTTTATTCTTCTTATGAAGGATTAATTCAGTGTTGACATTGGTATTGTGGCTGAATTTCTGCCTAATGTAAAATTTAAAAGTACTTTATTTGTTTCTTTTATCTACATAACATGACTAAAATCATGGTAGATATAAGTAAAACACAAATAAACTGCAAGTCACATTGAGAATCCCACAATATCTGAGGCGTGAGAGAATCTTGACGTTTCTCCATACTCAAGGTTGGGGATCACTAACAGGTTTCCTGTCTTCTAATTCCAATTCAACCTGCTGACTTCAGAAGACCTGATTCAAAAGGCAGTATGCAAATAGTGGAAACCAAACATCTTTTATCATGGATCAACATCTAAATTTTTTTTT
>NW_017731769.1:38281-69022 GCF_001890085.2 Hipposideros armiger | reverse complement strand
GTGGTCTTTTTTGGTTCCATATAAATTTTTGGATTATATTTTCTATTTCTGAGAAAAATGCCCTAGGTAGTTTGATGGGAATTGCATTGAACATCTAAATTTTTTAATTAAAGTTTATTGGGGTGACACTGGTTAGTAAAGTGACATAGGTTTCAGGTATACAATTCTGTAATACATCATCTGTATATCACATTGTGTGTTCACCACCCAGAGTCAGTTCTCCTTCCATCACCATATATTCGATCCCATTTACCTTCATCTACCACCCTTCCCCCGACCACCCTCTGGTAAACACTAAACTATTGTCTGTGCCTATGAGTTTCTGTTTCTCATTTGTTTGTCTTTGTTCCTTTGCTATTTTCAGTTTTATATACCACGTATCAGTGAAATCATATGGTTCTCTATGTTTTCTGTGTGACTTATTTCGTTTAGCATAATCATCTCAAGATCCATCCATGCTGTCGTAAATGACATTATTTCATCATTTCTTACAACATCTAACTTAATCACTGATTTTGGTTCCTTGTAGACTCTAACTTTCTGGTTTCTCGATTCTACCTGCCAACCAGCTTGGACCTATAGCCCCTAATTTCTCCACCTTATCTTTCTTAACTCCCCTAATCTTGATTCATGGTTTGGCTGGAACTGGGGTTCTGCCATAGTTTTCTGTATAGCTAGGCTCCCAATACCAAGGCCTTCCAGGTACTCCTGTTACATACTGATCATACTTTGGGGTGACATTCTCTCCAGGGCCAAGCAGGGAGTAAGATGAAATTGACTGCCAGAGTATGCCTTGTAGTGAATGCCCTTGTGGGTTAAGGTATATACCTCCAAGGGCAGTCTTTGACCCTATCATGTCATCCTCTGACTAGTTTGCCTCATTGTCACTGCCATTTCCATCTCTATGGCTGCCCAAATATCCTTCTGCTCTAATAGGGTCAGAATTGAGGTCCTATGTCTAATGACTGTCATCTGAATTATTTACTCCATGTTTTTTTTTTACTATGTCCCTCATCATCTGAGGGGGAGATGCATCCCATATGGCTGATATGACCTACAGACTCTGCATCAGTGTAGTGATTACTAGCATGGGTTTTCCTGGTTTGAATCCCAGCGGTACCTCCTCCTAGTTGGTGTAAGTTAGAGTGAGTTATTTAATTTCTCATGTCTCCAGTTTCTCATATGTAAAACAAGGATAATTATTGTACCTACCATATATGCAAAGTACCTGGCAAATTATGAGTGCTCAATAATTATTAGGTATTATCAATAATATCAGCCTGGTGTTACTCCCAGTTTTCATACATCAAATGGAATGAATTGATCAACTTCTTCTCTGCCAAGCTAGGAGTCAATTAGACTATAAGAAATGAACCTGCACAAATTACCATACCCTAGAATTAGAGGAGCTTAACTAGCACTAGTTTTATTAAGTTGGGGGTAGGGGATGGGCATAGGGGGAGTTTCCCCCAAAGGGCCTTTGCTCCAAATATGTACCATAAAACCTGGTGACTCTGGACAAGATAAGTGGAAGCAAAGCATCTCAGAGGTTGAGAGATGCTCTTTCAAGGAACCGGGTTATGAAGACTTTTTCTCTGAGCAGAGATCCCCAAGGCCTTTGTGTGTTATGGAATAGCTGGTTAGGATGAAAGCCTCCATGAATACACTTATATTCACTGTGAGTTCTAATCACTGAGAAGAAATTATCTACATTGGCTTTGAGTGTCCCTGAGTTCTGTGAATGGCAGTTTTAGAGGACAGACATTCTGTCGTACAAGTACCTCTTTGTGGCTATCAGTAAGATTGTTTACAGGTCTTCTCTCTGGATCTGTTACACTGCCAAGATTTGGAATACTCTTTCCAAAGATATTCTAAACCCTATATTCCCCTTGGTTCTTGGGACTCTTGGGCACTGTCATTCTTTAGAGCAGAGTCCCACTCAATATGCATTACCTCTGCTTCCAAATGAATCAGCTTCATACTAAGACTGCATAAAAAGCATGCTACTTATCCGAAGGCTCAGGTTCCTATGTATGTCAGTCATGCCACTCAATGGCCACAGGGTCAAATGTTTGTGAAATGAGATGAATGACAGAATAAAAGAATCAAAACACTTCTGCCACCAAATTCATCAGATTGTGTGGCAGCTATGGCGGTCCACCAGTCAGGTCTCCCTCGAAGCAAGAAATTGCAGTTCAGCCTCAAAGAGTGCAGGGATCTGACAACCTTCATCTATTAGCACTTTCAGGATCCATCTTACTTTTTGAAAAGCGATCACACAGTTCCTGGGCGGTCCATGGCCAATGATTAGCAAAGGCCTGGCCATTTCTGCCCAACACAGAATTCTTCTAATGGGAAACCCTTGTTCCTGAGCTTGTGTTGCATTGGCTGAGACTCGGTCATATATGCATTGAGATTTGAGGCTTATCCAGCCCTATCATGCCTCATCACCCTCTTGGTTTTCTTAGATGCTCCCCTCTCGCACTCCTACATCTCCTACCCAGTATTTGCTTCCAGTGGACTCAAATGACTCAATCACTTACTTGTCATGTAAGTAATTTCACAGGGACCTGATGTATTCATTCAATATGCTCCTCCCCCTCCTCCCCACGCAAACACATACATCACTAGCTAGGGTTCTGCACAAAGAAACATAATGAAAAATTGAAAAAAAAAAACCTTCCATCCTGATTGCTAAGCTCAGTCAATTCACTGTAAAAAATGGGTAAGTGCTTCCTTTCATCCCCGAATTATTCAAACATTTTTGATAGGCTAGATGGTTAACAAAGTAAAACCTCTAGAGAGCCAATAATCAAGTCTGGGGGTACAAAGGCAATAAATAGAAGACAGCATTCTTCCTCAAACATGGACTCTGCATATAGCACCATGCTGTTTTTGCTGTGTAATTCTCTAGTTTTTCCCAGCAAAATCCCAAAGGAATTCATGAACGAACTCATCATCATCTGTCAGGACAATATCTTGATCTTTTCCATTGCATTAGTTGAACATGACAAGCCAGTTGCAAGCTCTACCACAATATCTGTAGAATGACCAGTTAGATACAAAACCAGGGGGGAAATGTGAAAATGTGCCACTGACCCAGAAAAGTGAACTTTCTAAATCATATCATTTTGACTGATAGATTGCTGAGGACTTCCCAAATGATGTCCTCAATTACAGATGGAATCTTCTCACACATATGAGAAATCCAGAAATTCTTTGTTCTCCTGTTTTTTTCCACATTGTTTGTCCCCCACAATCTTATCCACTAAAGGCTCCCAGTTCAGAAATACAGGGGAACATCTAAGTCTAAATGACCCTGGGTGCTCAAGCTTAGCCAGTATAATGTGGCCATGACAAGATAAGGTTTTGGAATATTAACGTGTGCATTCTCCTCTTCTGTACCTCATTGAATTTTACTTGAGACCCTCTCCCTCCCCAGCCAAGATGCTAGACATGAGTCACCATGGCTTTAGGGGAAGTTGTCAGAATGTAACAAGAAAACAAAAGAGTGCAAATCTTGGCTCTTGAATTTTTCAAAAGCCAGAGGTTCAGGTGTAAGACAGAGAAGATTTGGACACACTTGTAACCCACTTTTCTTCTCCTGATCCAGGTTCCACAGACCGGGGAAGAAAGAGGGGAGGGACACAGGAAAAGGAGTGGGGTCAGGAGGGAAGGAACACCAAGCTTCACAGAAGAAAACGCTATCAGTGTCCAGTACCAGAAAGCCATGTGCCAAGGAGCTCACGGCTCACTCATGGATTGTCCAGCCGGAAAATGCCTAGCTACAACCATTCAGCAGTCCAGGACCCTCATCAACTCCTAGACACCTACGGAAGGTGGGATGAGAGAGAACCATCTTGAAATATCCCATGGAATGAAGACTATTGAAACACTGATTGTTACAAGGTTCACTCTGAATCTCAAATTGTCATTGCTGCGGAGGCAAGTACCACCAGTTGATCCATTGGAATGATGTCATGACGAGTTAGGAACCATCAAATAATCATGCTTCCTCCTTTCCTGGCAATGAATCCTGGTGGAACAGCATGAAGCCATCTGAGACCGAATGCTATGACCATTAAAGCTGGGGTTTTTTAGTTTTTGTTTTTTAAAGATTTTATTGGGGAATTGGGGGATGGGGACAGCGCTGGGGAATTGGGGGAAGGGGAACAGACAAGTTGCTGTCCTTTTGTTCTTCAGTCTAGTTGTAGAGGATGTTGCTTCACTGGCCCAAGTTGGCACCATCATTGCGCTCTTCCCGGGCGAGGCAGATCAGTCGCCGGCTTCTGGACGGCCGCTCACTGCGGCTGCTGGCCGCTCACGCTGGCTGCTGGCCGCTCACGCTGGCTGCTGGCTACACACAGTAGCCCATGGCAACCCACTGCCACAGGGGCTGCAGCCTACGCCGTCGCCGGCGACTCATGGCAGCCCAGCTCCAGGTTGAGCTGTTGTTCAGCATCTTAGCTGTGGAGGTCAGTGTCACTGGCCCTCATATGTGGGATCTGAACCGGTGCTCTCTGTCGTCCCAAGCCAGTTCTTAACCAACGCACCACTCGGCCGGCCCAAAGCTGGGTTTTGAAAATGGCCACACCTACTCAAATATTTGCTATATGCAGATGACTTCCAAATCCTTATCTTTTGCCTCCATCTTTTAATTATTATGACCTCATATAGTAGTCAGGGTCTTACAGGAAATACGTAATTCTTTCAAACTAGATGACTTGATGAGCGTTTAATAAAGATACTATTTACTGATGTGTGGTCATGCTTTAAGGAAACCAACAAGGTTCCCTGAGAATGCTAACTGCTGGAGCCCTTACTATCCCCATGTCTGAGGGAACAAGAAGACGTAGCAGTTACCAAAAGCCAGAGAGAGATGGTAGCTATATGCAGAGCGATGTAAGACAGGATCTGTGATCTTCAGTAGGGGTTGCAACAAACCGCTGGCAAGCTAGCAGAGAGGGAACCAGGGGAATAGACACTGTCCTCACTCTCCTCCAACCCCTCACTTTTATCTTCCATTAGTGCCTCTCATTGGCTGAATCCTTCTGGAAGCCAGAGAGCAAGAGGGCCCACTGAAGCAACCCATTCAAGTCAAAGCAGGGTGGGGAAGTAGGAAGCTTGGGTATGGGGGCTGGCAATGAAAAACACTCAACACAGGCAACTTGATAGGATTTGGAAATACATGGAAGAACTTCCTAGAAAGACTTTCTCCCTTTGAGAATTTGATAACAGCTATACACCCTCACATCAAGAAAGAAGTGCAAATAAGTATAAATATTTGATTTTGCATGACATTTCAAGGGATCTGGCAGTACCTGTGGCCTCTCCATAGTGTACCTACGTAGGAGTTCCATGGATACAAGTTAATAACCTTTTGCTCTGGAGAGCTGTTTGTAAGCATGTGCGTCATCCTATTACAGTTCTTATTTCCTTAGCTTCCCCCCCGACCCCCCCCCTGGCCACTATATTTCCAGCAGCTTAGATATCCCACAGCATAGCTGACACCTTTGGCCAAGTATAAGCGAATCAACTGGGTCCTTTCTTTACTCAGTGTGAGCTACAGTATAGAGCGTGAGCAGCAGAGCTCTTAAGAAGTAGACAGAAAATGTGGGGTTGGCCATGTGATACTGGGTTGCCTAGCAACACTGGCTGGGAGGCTCTCCTTCCTGAGCCTCTCAGCAGAGAGTACTGGTTTTAAAAGTGTGTGTGTGTGTGTGTGTGTGTGTGTGTGTGTGTGAGAGAGAGAGAGAGAGAGAGAGAGAAACAGAAAATGAAGAGGGACAGAGAGACAGAATGAAATGTAGACAGACAAACAAAGACAAGCGAAAGAGAGAGTTTAGTAAAAAAAGACAAAAGTGAGGGATAATGAGAATGAATTTAGGGAGAAGGGGAAATGGAGAGAGGTTCAGGAGGTGAGCTGTGAGATGAACTCAGTTGATGGAAAAAGGGAGAGGCACAAAGGCTGAAAAGAGAGACGTCCGAAGGAGGGAATGCAGGGGTGATGGAGTTAGCGGGAGAGGCCCCTTCTCCCAGCTCCCTCGCTGATGGCTGCTGCATTACCTTTACCTCACAATGCAAGTTACCCAGTTTCTTTTTCTAATTTTTTTTCTCAAAAGCCAAATGCTCAGTCTCAGCAACAGCACCAGAAATTCTTCATTAGGCACTACGGGGTCCACAGCATTGCTCAGCTCAGCCAAGATCCTCTTTTATAACACCCACAGTGATAACTCAGCCCTGGAGCACAGCTCTTTACAGTTTACCAAGTGCTTTCACAGCTGCCGTCTCCTGGGACGCTTACTGCAGCTCTGTGAGGCAGGCAATGCAGGGATTATTATGACCTCAACTCCACACAGGAAGAAACTGAGGCTTGAAGAGAAAGAGTGGTTGTGCAGGACCCCACACTTAGTAAGGTTATGAGGATGCATACCAGGGGCCTGATTCCAAGTTCCAGGACTGGAGCTGGGATACTGATCTGCTGGGCCTTCCCAATTGCATACTAAGTGTGGTGGATCTGCAGGTGAGCCACTTGCTCTCCACCATCTACTGAGGTGCGAGCTTAAGAGTCATTGAACTGTCTCAAGCCAATAAGGGGCTTCTCCTTTTCCTCTGTGTGTGACTGTCCATCTGTACCTCCCAGAGCAGAGCTTAACTGGCCTGGGTGTACAGCCATCTTGTAACAACCCCTTGCGATACCCCTGGGCACCAATCTCCCAGGAAAACCCTGCTTCTTTAATTTTCAGAATATCCACCAATAGTCACAAAACCTCTTGGATAGGGGTAGGGATATTTGAGAGATGGGAGCAGTTGATGACTAGGGTCAGAGGGTCTGTAGGATCAAGTAGAGAAGAAGAGCTGGCAACTGTGTACCATGTAGCAGGCGAGCAGTTCCTGTTCGTTCTAAAGTCTGTCTAAATCTGAAGGCTGGAGTGGCGCAGAAGTGATTTCAAACCCTCCTCACTGAGCTTCTCTCCTGCCAGAGTCTCCCCCTTGTCTGATTCATCCTGTCCTTGCTGACAGATTGAGTTTCCAAAAATGCCATTCACCTGCTCAGCAACCTTCAATGATTTCTCCATTCATATGGTATTAGTTTCATCACCCTGGCATGCAAGAGCTGCTTAATATTGTCCTAACCTCCTTTTCCAATTTAATGTCTGTGATTTCCTGCATATTACCCAAGCATCTGAGAAACTGGGATACATGCTGGTTCCAATACTCCACACCTCTCCTCTATTCCCATCTACCTGATATGGGAGAGCATTCTCCATCTACGTCTCCACATAGCACTTGGCTTTGTAATTTGTTACCTAGGCTAAACTGAACTACATTTCATAGGATTACCTTTCCTGTGGATGACAGTGGGCCACAGAGAGATTCTTGTAGGGGATTTGGAAGGTGGAAGAGAAGCAACCGCCATTTTGTAGCTCACACACATTCTCGCTAATCTGTGGACTCGCCTTGTTAGCATAAGGCAGTCACCAGGCCTGCGACTGTTCCATCTTCCCCTGGATCCTATTTCATTTTGTCTGACTTCTGCAGGTGTATATTTAACCCAATGACAAAGGGCCAAACTTCCAACTTCTGTGAGATGCCCATACCGCCAAGGGCAGAGGTGACAAGAACTGACATGGGTTTTAGTCCATCCTTGTGGGCTCCAGCTTGTTCTTGCTCTCCCCCACCTCACATCCATCTTCACTTCCCCATTGCCTACCCTGTGGATATATGTTTTACAAAATCACTTCTCTTCTCTGGGTCTCAGTTTTCTCACCGGTGTAAAGGGACAATTTCACCAAATCTCCAAAATCTAAGGATACTTCCAGCTCTACCACTCAGATTAGCAACATCCATGGCTTTTTATGGGAATCTTAACCTCTGGAACAGAACAACAAAGGCATTGAGTTTGGAGTAGGAGATCTGGACTCTAACCTCAGCTCTGCCTCTGGGTAGCTAGGGGAACTTGATGGAGCTTTCTCTCTCGGGGCCCTGCTTCCCCCTCCCACATCCACACAGAAAAGTTACACTTACTGCTCTCAGCAGTTCAATACACTCTAGTGTATCTAAGTCTCCCAGTGCTCATCACTAAAATGGAGCACAGCCATTTCCTGTTTCCTGCGTCTTCGTGGGTTTTTCTATTTTCACATAGGTAAAATGTATTCTCGGTGAGTCCTTCAGTTTTTCAACTTGCAAACCCTGTGCCTGTTCTAGGGAAACGTTTCCTCCACACACTCAGGAAACGTTAAGATATTGTGATGTTTTCCTTGGTTGTGGCTCAGTCTTTTGACGGGATTCGGTCACAAATTTGCCTTTCATTCCTGTACCTGGAGGATGACCACTGGGAGATAAAAGGGAGGTGGGGTGGGTGCCAAAATTGGAAACAGTTTTGTGTACCAGTTGGGGATATTCTAATGATATTAAAGTTAGAGATGAAGAATCACTTTTATTCAAAGCCCTCTATTTTCAGATGCTTATGACTTCAAAGAATATAAATGAGTACACAGTTTAGAGGTCTTACAGGACTGAATTCTGACAATGAAGTCTTGTTAAATATGGCATTATTATACAAGACATGTAGTCAAGTCCTGTGATGTACTCATGTGTATTGAATCAGTTTTGAGGTGTGTACTTTAGATCTTTCAGAAGTCTAAGCAATGGATCACGATTACTTGTTGAGAAAGTAAGCAGCCATTGATCTCACTACCAAATCTATGAAGAAAACAAGCTTAAAACTATTCTTGCATTCACTCGCGATATCTAAAGGTTGTCTTTTCTCTCTCCATCATCCACCATCCATTTAGTTATTGACTCTGGTGCCTCATCTCTGTTCTTCCTGCCTTATTTCAGACCCCATTACTTCCTTAAAAATTATAAAATATTTCATACATAGAAAAGAAAAAAGAGCATATATGTAAGGTATATGTGAAGTGGGAAGACTCAGCTACCAATCTCAAGTGAAGATTCCCACTTGGAGGATGGCACAGATCATCACAGTGCCCACCAGAAGTCGGAGCCCACCGACCTCGGTGGCTCGGAGTTGCCAAGGAGGACGCAACACACAAGGTACACGTTAGAACAAGGCCTTCCTCACATGCAGAAGAGACATAGGAAGGTCAGCATCAATAGTGTGCACCAGTCTCCCACAGCAAGCAGGTCCCTCCTGATAGCTGACACAGGACAATGGACTACACACATTCTTCTCATGCTGTAGGTAAGGACCCTATTCCTTTCCCACAGGGGGCAGACATACTGGTGGTGCTGGCCAGGTGCCACATGACACTCACACTTAAGCCATTCAAGGACATTCATTGCATACCCAGAACAGGGGAAAGTTTTCTCGATAAGGAAGAAGAATCCAGGGCCAATGGACAGCTGTATCCAGGCCCAGGGCACTGATCGGGCAATCCCGAAGAGAGGTGGCAAGTCCCATGATGGCTGCTTCCACATCATAATAAAATGAAAACCTGTATACCCATCACCAAGATTGAGGACTAGATCATAATCAATGCCTCTGAAACCCATGTGTGCCCTCCTGGAGTCAACTCCTCATTCCCTCCCAGAGGGAACCACTATCTTGAATTTTGTCATCATTTGCTTGCTTTTCTTTATATGTTCACTTTATAGGTATGTTCCCTTAATATGTTCCTTTATAGGTATGTTCACTTTATAGGTATGTTCATTTTGTCTGTTTTGAGATTTACTATAAATGCAATCATACTATATTTATTCTATTTTTGTTTCTTCCTCTTCCCTCCTAACTTTGGGAGATTTATCTATGTTGATGTAGGTATCCATAGTAATTAATTTTCACTGCTGTGTAGTTATCCATTATATGAAAATCCCACAATTTATTCATGATGGACATGATGGACATGTGCGTTGTTTCTAGTTTTATGTTTTTGCAAATTGTGCTGATATGAACTGTCTCATGCATATCCCCTGATGCCCATGTAAAAGAGTTTCTCTAGGGTAGTGATTCTCAACCCGGGGTGACTTTGTCCCCACAGGACGGGGGGCATTTGTCAATTATTGTCTGTGAAGGTGCTAGTGGGTAGAGGCTGAAGATGCTGCTAAACATCCTACATTGCGCAGAACAGAATCCACAGCAAAGAATTATCTGGTCCCAAACATCAATAATGCTGAGGTCAAGCAACCCTGATATAGAGTGTATGCCTAGGCATGGGATTTCTGGGTTGTCAGGTCTTCCCAAGTTCAACCTCACTAGGTAATGCCAATTATCTTACAAAGTGGTTATACCAGTTTGCACTCCCAATGGCAGAGGATGAGTTCTGCTTGTTTCATATTTTCACCAACTCAGTATCATTACCTCGACCACTTGTTGCCTGAACTTTTGCTCTTACCTTGCATCCTAACTTTTCTCTTATTATCTCTTTCCTCACATACCCATTCATCATATCATTGCCAAACTAAACTTCCTAAAACCCAACTCTGACCATGCCAAATTCCTGTGAGGAAAATTTGGTGGACTCTACTGCATACAAAGTAAGCATGGTATTCAAGACCTATACAAAAAGGCTCCACTAGCTCTGTATACCTAGTAATAGCAACCTATTTGGTGGTCCTCAAATAAGCTCCTGCGTTTCTCTGCTCTCTGTGTCATCTTTCTTCTTGAAGTCTTGACCCTTCTGACTGTCATTTACTCATTCATTCATGTATCCATTCATTTAGTTAATAAACATTTATTTTATTGAGCTAGGCACCATTGTAAATGCTGGAGGTATAGAAGTAAACAGACAGCTCTCTGCCTGTTACTCTCTTAGCTTCTCCCACCTCCAAACACTCAAAACTAAGAAGCAGGCCCCAAAATTGATTCCAGGAAGCCTCCAGAGCCTGGAGACTAATGTTTTCCAATATATAATTAATCTTTGGCCCCTGTCCACCACTATTTCTCTGTCGAGTAAGACCTATGATGGGCGCCAGTTAGCTCAGGTGGTTAGAGCACAGTGCTCATAACACCAAGATTGCCGGGTTGATCCCCACATGGGCCACTGAGTTGCACCCTCCACAACTAGATTGAAACAATTACTTGACTTGGAGCTTATGGGTCCTGGAAAAACACACTGTTCCCCAATAAAAAATTTTTAAAAATTTTAAAAAATACATTAAATAAAATATTAAAAAAAAAGACTTATGAGGTGGGCATCCAAAGGGGGGTCGGGGAGAAGAAAGCTCCAGAGGACCAGGAAGGGGAGAGCTGATCTTTTTCCTATCTATCTGTCTTGTCAGAGTGGGCCTTGGCTGGCTAATGTACAGTCAGGCTCTCTCTTTGGGTCTTCCATAGGTACTCTGGGACCCTCCTGTTGCTACCTTGCCCTGCGTGTCCTTGATGGCCATGAGCAGACCTGAAGGAGGCCATGGTGAGAGACTCACATACTCCAGGTGCCATGGCCTGGATCCAGGGCCCAACAGAGTTGGGGGGAGACTGGAGCTCTGACTAGGGAGACTCCAGCCTGAGCTGAGTCTGAACTGAGGGAAAACGGCAGAAGGAGGCTTCCCACTGCTGTCTTCTTTCCCATGTTCCTTTTCACCCCCATGAGAAGATAATTGCTGCTTCTCACTCCATGGTTGTGGGGAAGAGTGAAAGAAAATCTGGAAAGTAGAGCCTGTAGAAAGGTTGCCAATTTCTACCCTATTCTTTTCCTATTCTAAGTCCTGGGTCCATATACAACAAGAGTAATGACCAGTGATGACTGCACTTCTTTTTTTTCTTCCTCCTGACTCTTTAGCTTTAGACCTGTCTTGCAAATCTCCTCCCAGCTGCACAAGAACTAACAACTTTGTCTTTCAGTGAGGCTGGGCTTTGTGACTCTTTAGTTTGTGACTGAAGAATCAATGACATTGACACTACTTTGTCTATGCATTACTTGGTGTACCTTAAACCATGGGGGAGTTGGTCTTCTGAGGCCTCAAACTAGACAGGTCTTGCTGATATCAGTCTCCATCATGTGTCCCAGCTACTTAGACTTCCAAGAGTTATGTGCCTATTAAATTCAAATCTGTTTCTTGCTCTCTTAAGACTCACTCCATAAACCCAAGGATTCATGTTGAGGCGGTCTCTTGCCAAGCTATATCCAGATGACAGGTCTCTGGGCAGCTTTGACAGCAATCTACTTGGCTCACATCTTATTTGAGGTACAAAATAAGAGGTTTTACTCTTATTTGTTCCTATCTTGTGAGAAAATAATTATCTAAAACCTGGAAAAATATTATATTACTTATGCCAAGGCATCACTACATGAACCACACTAGTTCATTTCTTCATTCAACCAATAAAAATTTATTTAAAGAACACCTGCTATGTACTTGGCCTTGATCTCACAACTAGGGACAGAATGGACAAGACATGATCTCTGACATCAAACTTCCTTGAAGTCTAATAGCAAACAGAGTAATGACCACAGTCCAGCTGGATAAGTGCCATAATAGTATAAAGTGCACAAACAAGAGTATGAGGAAAGCTAAGTTTTGAACTGCGAAGAGTTACTTAGAAAAGTGGTAATTGGAAGAGGGATCTCCAAGCAGAGAGAAGAGCATGGTCAAAGAAATGCATAGAGGCTCGAAAGAAAGTATTCTGCGTTTGGAGTACTGTTGATGTTTCAGTGCTACTGCAGCAAAGGATTTTTTTGAGGTAGAATGGTGGGAGGCAAGGGTAAAGAGGCAGGAAGGGGACTTGGATGTCAGAATCAGTAGTTTGGACTGATCCTGAAGGCTACAAGAAGCCATCAAAAGGCTTTAATGAGAAAAGTGATTTGTGTTTTAGAAGTATCACTCTGAAAGCAATGTGGAGAAATGATAAAAGGAGGGGAGCAACAATGTAGTGCAGACTAGAGCAAAATTTATACAAGAAATGCTGAAGGTACTTCTTCAAAATTTATACAAGAAATGTATAGGTACTTCTCAACATGCCTTCTACTACTAGTACCTACTACTAGTGAAGGTAGTAGTAGAAGGCATGTTGAGAAGTACCTATACATAGAATTTATAACAATTGATTGCATGTGGGCCATGACTGGATGTGGGAATGCAGCAGATGTTGCTAATAAAGGGGGATAAGTAGTGGTGGATGTATTGACCACTTAGTAAGTCTGCATGTAAACAGGAACAGGAAGTCGAGAGGAGAATTTCACCAAACTGAATGAATGAGGAGATGAGAGAGGAAAAAGAGAGGGCAGATGGGTGGAAATAGATCAAGGAGTGGAGGCCTCAATGAGATCAAAGAACAGATAGGGGTAGAGGGAGTTGAAGAATGAGAGCGCAGAATGGCTATGAGTTTGTGATATGGGATATTTTAATTCATGCTGTCAGAGGTAGAGTAATTTCAGGTGAAGAATAAATCCAGCATGTATCTGTGGGAGAGCATGGCTAGTATAGGGAAAACAAGTTCACTAGAAATAAGAAAGCCAAATTGCTGAATGATGGATGTGGATGTTAATGTTGCCTAGAACATGGTGGGGTGGGCAGACAGGAAGACCGTGAGCCAGTCTCCCATGTCCTTGATAAGATGGAATAACAAGGAGTTCAGTGGAATAGCATAAAGAGACATGGAAGATGACATAGCGGAATGGCATTAACCTCAAAAGGGAAGATATTATTTGGCCTAGAAGCAACATGGGAGTGAGGAAGACCCATCTCTCTTCCAGTCCTAAGGTCCATGGTGTATGAGAGAAGGAAGTCTCTACTGGATAGGACTTCAGGATAAGCTCATATCTTCAGCGAATAACCAGTGTGCAGTTACGGCCTGAAGATGAAGGTATCATTCAGAGAAGATGTTGGAGTGAAGAAGTCCTGTTGGTGATGCCTGGGTTCTATCCTTCTGGTGAAACTTCACTGTCTTAGTTATGAGTATTATAGCCTTATACTGATATTTGGCAGAGCAAATCCTCCCACCAGCTTCTTTAGAAGTATCTTGATGATTCTTGGACCTTTGCTTTTATATATAATTTTGACAGATTGACAAATTCTACAAAATAGAACCTGTTAGAATTTTTACTGCAATTGCATTGAATCATCAATAAATTAGGGGAGGATTGACATATTCACAATATTGAATCTTTCAATCTATGAATATGGCATCTGTATTTATTTCAGCTTTGTTTCATGTCTCCCATGAAGTTCTATCATTTTCTCTGTGAAGGCCTTGCACATGTTTTACGTCATATTTTTTAATATTGCTGTAAAATTGATTTTTAAATTTTATTTTCTAACTATTTTCTCGAGTCAACATTGCTGCCCTTTTCTTGGAAGGAATACTTAGCTCATTAATTTTCAGACTTTCTTCTTTTCCACTTGATTACTACTACTTTAACTGCATCCCACAAATTTTGTTATTTAGTATTTTCCTTGTTTTTCAGTTCAAATTATTTTCAAATTCCAATTATAATTTCTTCTTTATCTTTGAGTTATTTTAAATTGACTATTTTTAAACATGTAGGGATTTCTTTTAGTTAGCATTGGTTATTGATGTCTAGCTTAATTCCACTGTGGTCAGAGAACATGCTCTGTATAGTTTCAATCATTCGCAATTTGTTGAGGCTTGCTTACTGGACATAATAGGGTCAATTTTTGTAAATGTTACACATGTGTTGGGAAAAAAACTGTACTTACCAATTGCTTGGTAGATATAGACATACATGTATATGTAGATGTAAGCATAGATATAGGTATAGGTAGAAACAGATATATAGATAAAGATGTATATAAATATATGTCTCCATTAGGTCAAATTTGTTAATCCTTTTTTCCCCAAAATTCTCTATATACTTACCTATTTTTGTTCTGTTTGTTTTATTAATTACAGAGAGAGGTGTGGTAAAATATCCAACTATGATTTTTTTCTCTTAATAATTGTCCATTTTTGCTCTTGTATTTTTAGACTACATTATTAGGTGACAACATATTTTAAGACTGTTGGAGAAACACATGCATTACCAATCATAGCTAGATACTTTCACCTACAGCTCTCAGAAACAGGAAGTTCAAAAATAAATAAATAAATAAGCAGCGATGGGCCTCTGTTCAAAATGGTGGAGTAGGTAAATGCTGTGCTTTCCTCCTGTCACAACCACATAAAAATTACAACTAAACTACAGAACAGCCATCAAGAATCGCCTGAAATCTAGCTGAACAGAAGTCCTATAACTAAGCACATACAGAAGGAGCCACATCAAAACTGGTAGAAGGGGCAGAGATGCAGAATGGGCTTGTCCCACACCCACGTATGGCAGTTAAAAATTCAGAGGGATACCTCAGCTGCCGCAATTTCCCCTGAGGAGCAAGAGGTCTCAGGCCCACACCAGGCTCCCCAGCCCAGGGTTTCAGTGCCAGGAATTAAAGTCACCACAACTTCTGGCTGTGAAAACCAGCAGCGATTGTAGCTGAGTGAGACAGAGGGCTGCTGGAGTTCCAGGCGTTCCAAATAAAGAGCCCAGACTTACTCACTGATGGACTCACTCTCTCTAAGCTCCAGCGCTGGACAGCAGCTCAAAAGGCTCCAGGGACATAAAAGGAGAAAATGAATTGTCTGGCTTCAGGGAGAGTGCTAGAGGGGCAGTTTCTCCCAGACAGAAGTGCTGGCAAACGCCATTGTTCCTTTGTTCAGCCCTCCCTCTACCCAGCGTGCAAACTCAGGTGGCCACCATATCTGAATCTCCACAACCTGGATAACACAACTTCCTCTACCCCTGAGGGTTCCCTGAGACCCTGCCCCTCCCAACTTATGGGCCCACCCAAGCCACTGCCAGTGGCGTTTCCATACAAGTGGCCTGTCTTGGCATATGCTGTGAACTTTCCTAAAATCTCTCTCAAAGGTTCATAAACTCCAAACAAGCAGCATCTTCTCCACACCTCTTGCTAAGCAGCCTCCAGGTCCAGCTGGCCTCGGTTCACAGCTTAGCCTCTCTCAGGCACCTCCAAGCCCAGCACAAGTGGCAACCACCTGCAGATCACTTATAGCTCATACAAAGTAGCCCCGGGCAGGGGACGGGCAGCGACTGACCTTGGCCTGCTACAGAGCCCCTCCCAAGAGGCTCCAGAACCAATATACGCAATGGCCAGCTTCAAACTACACCTAACCATCTCCGCAAATGATACTCCCAAAGGACAGACACTGCAGACACCAGAGTCCTGCTAAAGTGAATCCTGCTCTGTAGGGCCAGCCCCTGCACAACAGCCCCTTCACTGTAGTGATGGTCAGGCCTCACAACCAATCAGCCTGAGGGCCAATCCCTCCCATGGACATGCAAAGAGCAACCAAGATTCAACTACAACAGGAAGGCACACATAACCCACACAAGGTACACACTAGGAGCACCCAGCTCGGGTGACAAGGGAGATTGTGCCACTGGGCCCCACAGGACATCTTCTACATAAGGCCACTCTACTGAGACTGGGAGATATAGAAGCTCTACCTAATATGTAGAAACAAAAGCAGGGAGGCAGCCACAATGGAGAGACAAAGAAACATATCTGAAATGACAGAACAGAACAAAGTTCCAGAAAAAGAACTAAACAAAATGGAGACAAGTAATCTACCAGACTCAGAGTTCCAAACAGTAGTTATAAGGATGCTCAGTGATTTCAGGGAGATCTTCAACAGAGAGATAGAAAACATAAAAATGGAGATAGAAAACCTAAAAAAGAACCAGTTAGAAATAAAGAATACAATAACTGAAATGAAGAATACATCAGAGGGCATCAACAGTAGATTAGCTGAAGCAGAGGTCCGAATTAGCGATTTAGAAGATAAGGTAGCAGAAAACATCCAAACAGAACAGCAAAAAGAAAAAAGAATCCAAAAAAATGAAGATAGTTTAAGGGGCCTGTGGCATCAAGCATACCAACATTCATGTCACAGGGGTGCCAGAAGGAGAAGAGAGAGCATGGAATTGGTAACCTATTTGAAGAAATAGTGACAGAAAACTTCCCTAACCTGGTGAAAAAAACAGATATACAAACCCAGGAAGCTCAGAGAGTCCCAAACAAGATGAGCCCAAAGAGGCCAACGCCAAGACACATCATAATTAAAATGCCAAAGGTTAAAGACAAAGAGAGAATCTTAAAAGGAGCAAGAGAAAACTAGTTAATTACCTACAAGGGAGCTCCCATAAAACTGTCAGCTAATTTCTCAACAGAAACTTTACAGGCCAGAAAGGATTAACAGGAACTACTCAAAATAATGAAAAGCAAGGACTTACAGCCAAGATTAACCAGCAAAGCTATCATTTGGAATTGAAAGACAGATGAAGAGCTTCCCAGACAAGGAAAAGCTAAAGGAGTTCATCACCATCAAACCAGTATTACAAGAAAGTTTGGAGGGACTTCTTCAAGATGAAAAAAAAAGAGATAAAAATATGAATAATAAAATGGCAAAAGCTGCATATCTATCAATAATTACTAGAAATGTAAATGTATCAAATGCTTCAAACAAAAGACATAGGAGGGCTGAATGGATAAGAAAACAAGAACCATACATATGCTGCCTACATGAGACTCACTTCAGATCAAAAGACATGCACAAACTGTAAGTAAAGGTATGGAAAAAGATATTTCATGAAAAAAAAGCTGTGTTAGCAATACTTACACCACACAAATACACTTTATTATTATTATTATTTTTTACAAATACACTTTAAAACAAAGACTATAACAAGAGACAAAGAAAGACCCAGTAATATCACTTATGGGTATTTATCCAGAAGAAATCTAAAACACTACTTCAAGGGGACATGTGCATCCATACGCAGTTGGACAATTAAGTTCGCGAACTCATCCTAGAAAAAGTGCTACATACCTCATTGCAGAATATCACTACCGTCACCTTTGAAGCACTCCCCTTGGGAAGCTATGCACCAACACCAGCACCTAGTCCACCCTTCAAAACAGTTTTGGAACTCTTTTTCTGGAATGGCCATCAGCGCTGTTGTCATATTATGCTTGATGTCCTGAATGTCATCAAAATGTCTTCCTTTCAATATTTCCTTTATCTTGGGGCAAAAAAGAAGTCATTGGGGGCCAGATCAGGTGAGTGGGGAATGTGTTTCAATGCAGTTATTTGCTTACTGGCTAAAAACTCCCTCACAGACAGTGCCGTGTGAGCTGGTGCATTGTCATGATGCTAGAGCCATGAATTGTTGGCGAAAATTTCAGGTCATCTAACTTTTTCATGCAGCCTTTTCAGCACTTCCAAATAGTAAACTTGGTTAACTGTTTGCCCAGTTGGTACAAATTCATAATGAATAATCTCTCTGATATCAAAAAAGGTTAGCAACATCGTTGCAACAAGTTCACAAACTTAATTGTCAGACCTCGTAAATAATAATTGCATTATTATTTACAGTAGCCAGGGTATGGAGGCAGCCTACTTGTCCATCAATAGATGAATGCATAAAGAGGTGGTACATATATACAGTGGAATATTACTCAGCCATGAAAAGGAATCAACTCTTGCCTTCTGCAACAACATGGATAGACCTAGGAGGTATTATGCTGAGTGGAATAAGTCAGACAGAGAAAGGCAACTGCCATACGATTTTACTTATATGTGGAATCTCAAGAACAAAATAAATGAACAGACAAAACAGAAACAAACTCATAAATACAGAGAATATTTTGATGGTTGCCATATTAGAGAGAGTTAGGTGGCTGAGTGAAAAAAACGAAAAGGATTAAGAAGTACAAATTGGTAGTTACAAAATAGTCATGGGGATGTAAAGTACAGCATAAGGAATATAGTTAATAATATTGTAATAACTACTGTATTTCCCTATGTATAAGACGCTCCCATGTATAAGATGCACCTTAATTTTGGGGCCCGAAATTTGAAAAAAAAATGTATTACACAAAGTTATTGAACTCAAGTTTTATTCATCATAAAAAAGTGAAATTCAAAAAAAGCAGGAAATGCAAGTAAAGAAACCTACAACCAATGTATAAGATGTACCCCGTTTTTAGACCCCAAATTTTTCAAAAAAGGGTGCGTCTTATACATGGGGAAATACAGTATATGTGGTGTCAGATGGGTACTAGATTTGTTGGGGTGATCTTTTCACTAGTTATATAAATGTGTAGTCACTATGTTGGACACCTGAAACTAATATAATATTGTATGTCAACTGTAATTGAAAAATAAAAAATATAAAAACAAAGGCAGCAATATAAAAGGCACAATAATACATTTGAGCTCATAGATAATATAAAACTCTACACTCAACAAAAAGAATACAAATTCTTTGGAGGCACATTGCCCATTTATAGAACTAGAATAGAAATTAGAAAAAGGGAAGCCTCAATAAACTCCAATGGATTAATATCATAAAAACTAGATTCTCTGACAATAATGCTTATGCAGACATTAACACAAAGATAGAACACAAATATATCATTAAAAATTCAAAATGTTTAGAAACAAAATAGCACATTACTAACTCGCCCTTGGATTGAAGGAAATTAATACATATTTAGAAATAAATAAAAACACTCTATGTGACTATCCCATAAGTTTAAAGTGTGCTTGCCCTGGGACCCAGCAGTACCACGGCTAGATAAATCCCATCAATTTAGAGAATTCCATGTTCAAGAACCGGCAACCCTGTTGCTCAGAGCTGGCACTCTTAACCAACTGAGCCACTCGCTGCTGGCCCTGACCCTGCCTTTTAAAGAACCATGATGTAGGCAGGTCCACCTTCATTCGTGATGGAAGACCCATCCCAGAACTTTTCACCTGACAAGTTAGCTATGGTCAATATCGGTGGCTCTCAAAACCTAGTGTACACAAAACGTCTTTTACGGGAAGACTTTTAAATTGCAGAATCGCTAGAACCACTCGTTGTAGAGTATGGGGCAGGTAGAGGAAATCTTCATTTTGATCAAACACACCTGGTGATCCAGGGCCGTGGGAAATCAGCCTTCAGAATCTGATATTTCCTTCAGTTCTGGCTGCATGAATAAAAACGTCAGATCAATTCAGTCCCAAACAAGATTTGCTCATATGCCAAAAGCACCAAGACAGTAGAATGTTGCATTATTAGAGGGACTCAGCCATAGCCAATCAGTGACCCCAGAAGTACTCTCCCGGTGCAAACTCTGTCTGAAAGCCACTATCGCGTCTGAGTCAGAGAGAGAAAAACAAGAAGCTGGGGACTGAAGCAGGCAGCCAGACGTTTGCCAATAGGAAGTTAAGGGCATTCCATTTGGAGCTTGAAGTTCTCTGTTTTCTCTGCGAAGTAGGAGGGTTAAGGTCATCTTCCGTGGGAGAGGGTGCTTAAGGAGCATGGATAAGATAATATAACAGTGGAGAGAGGGTAAGGTAGATGGCTAGGGAAACAGAGTATGAATTCTAAGCAGTGTTGAGGGTCTGGCTGAAACTGGTGATTATCAATTTATGGTGATATAGTTAATATGATAGTGGCTGCAGCAATGAGCAAACAAGCGCTAGCCACCTGAGGCCCTGGGCAGGCGTGGGAGACAGGGCATTGTCAGAGGCCCTGGGGACTTCAGTTGATACCCCTTCTCTAAGTGGCCTGGCAGCCATTGGTAGTCGGGGCTGGGAGATTGGATTCTGAATTCTGCTCTAGTTCCAAAGTACTTCAGTGTCTCCTATTCATTGATGCCATGGTTTCTGATTCTCTGTCTACCTGGACTCTTCCCTCTCCAGAGCATTCACCCTACTGATTCCTACAGGCCCATTCTTTCTTTTTACTTGTTTTTTTCTTTTTAAAAATTTTTATTGGGGAATCGGGGAAGGGGAACAGACAAGGTGCTGTGCTTTTGTTCTTCAGCCTAGTTGTGGAGGACGTTGCTTCACTGGCCCATGTTGGTATTGCGATCATTGCGCTCTTCCCGGCTGAGGCAGTCGCTTGCTGGCCATTGGACGGCCGCTCACAGCGGCTCATGGCAGCTTATGCCAGCTGCCGGCTGCTCATGCTGGCTGCCAGCCACTCACGGTAGCTTACAGCAGCCCACTGCAGCAGGGGCTGCAGCCTACGCCGTCACTGGCGACTCACGACAGCCCAGCTCCAGGTCGAGCTGTTGCTCACCATCTTAGCTGTAGAGGGTACAGCATCACTGGCCCTCATGTGGGATCCGAACCGGGACCCTGCTGCTCAGAGCTGGCATCCCAAGCCAACTCTTAACCAACGCGCCACTCGGCCGGCCCATTCTTTCTTAGTCGGTACCCTGACTCACATTAGACAGTGCTTTGTTGACCCTTCTTCTTTGCAGGTGGAGTATGTGACTTTTCCCTTTCTTACTTCCATGACAGAATGCCTGGTGGGTTGAATAGACAGAGGCCTGCAAAGTGTCTTTGGCCCCCTCAAAATTATGTGAACCCCAAAACCTTGTTTTATTGCTCCTCAGATGAACTTACTGGACCAAGTACATGTTTTGACAGAAGAAAATCCCAAATGGGCTGCAGAGCTCATCATGAATATGCCTTCTAATTGGGCGCCAATGGTGTAATGACACTCATTACAGACACAGGCCTGGCTGTTCTTCACACTTCTTGCCTATATCATTTTTATTTCCTAATTGCAAGAATATTCTTCAGAAATTTCCACCTTCTCAGGTGATATGAGTTTTTAGTCTTTGGCACTTTGCCTTCTAACACTCCCCAAACACCTGATGTCTTCTGTTTCTTCTTCCCCCTCCTGAATTCCTGGATATTTTCTCAACGTGTGTGGGTCACTGCTTTTCCTTTGTATCCAGTAAAAAGGTCGGACAAGGTTCCTACCCTTGTGTAACTTATATTCTACTGGAAAGAAACAGATCATACATACACACTCACACACACACACACACAATCAAATAAGCAAGATGATCTCAAAGGCTGATAGATGCTGTGAAGAAAATCAAGCGAGCAATGTCATAAAGAGTGAAGTTGGGCTAACCTTAGATTACAAGGAGATGACTGGCATGAAGTGAAACGTGAAGCCATGCGCCTACCAGGAGGACAAGTTATTCCAGGTAGAAGGAACAGCAAATGCCAGGCCCTGAGGCAAGAATGGGCTTGGAGGGTTTGAGGAACAGCAGGAAGGCAAGTGAAGCCTCAGCAAAGTGAGTCAGAGAGAGCAAAAGGAAATTAGGAGTTTGACTTTTGCTGCAAGTGGCACAGGAAGCCATTGGAGGGTTTTGAGCAAGGAAGTTATGGGATCAAATTTCTGTTTTGTAAACGTTTCCTTTAGCTTCTGTGTAGAGCAGTGGTTCTCAACCTGTGGGTCGCGACCCCTTTGGGGGTCAAACGATCCTTTCACGGGGGTCGCCTAAGACCATTGGAAAACACATATTTTCGATGGTCTTAGGAACCAAGACATCGCTCCTCTATCCATCTCCAGGCGGGTCCACCCACATGCAGATATGCCCACATACGAGTACCCGGCTTCAAGACAAAATTTCATTTATTTGTAATTAGAAATAAATATTTCACAATATATAATTACATATTGTTTTTGTGATTAATCACTATGCTTTAATTATGTTCAATTTGTAACAATGAAAATACATCCTGCATATCAGATATTTACAATACGATTCATAACAGTAGCAAAATTACAGTTATAGAGTAGCAACGAAAAGAATTTTATGGTTGGGGTTCACCACAACATGAGGTACTGTATTCAGGAGTCGCGGCATTAGGAAGGTTGAGACCCACTGGTGTAGAGAGTAGAGTGTTGCAGAAAACAGAAACCAGTTTTACCCGTTTAGGCAGAAAGGGTTCAGGATTAGGGTCTCACGAGTGGTTGAAAGAATCAAAATAACATACTCTAGGTTGAATTTCCAGAACTGTTTCCCATAACAACATCACATATTTGGCACCCTCAGGAAGTCACTTCCCTAGCCACTGCCTGCAAGACCACACCACCTCTGTTGAGATCATCACAAATCTTGGCTATAAGACCACTCTGCCCCTTTCCCCATATACATAAACAAAGTGGACACACCATGACCTGCCTTTTGATGCCCACAAAAATAGGAACTGCACCTGGTGATGTCTGCTACTACTCATGCAGAAGAAGCAAAAGCTCCCAAGACCATGCTCTCTAGCAAAAATAAAAAATCACAGAAGCAGGACAGCTGAGTGGCTCAGTTGGTTAAGAGTTAGGATAAGAGCGCAAGCTCTGAGCGACAGGGCCGCTGATTCGATTCCCACATGGGCCAGTGACGCTGCGCCCCAGCTGAGCTGCCACTGAGCTGCCAACAGGTGGCAGGATGGCTCAGCTGGTGAGAGCACGTGCTCCTAACAAGAAGACTTCCTGAACGATGGTCGGCTACGCCCGCCTGCAACTAAAGACTGAACTTGGCACTTTGAGCTAAGCTGCTGCCTGGATGGCTCAGTGGATAAAGCATGCGCTCTTAACTCCCACCCGCAACTAAGATTATAACACAGCACCTTGAGCTTAGAGGTAACGAGCTGCCGAGAGGCAGCCACATGGCAACTGGCACCCTCCACAGCTAAGACTGAAGAACAACAACTTGGCTGGTCCTCCTCCCCAATTCCCGAATACTGTTTTCCTCCCCCAGAGCCCCAATTAAAAAAAAATCACAGAAGCATGGGCTCTGCCCCACTCACCCTTCCAAATTGTATGCAGGTTCATCTGCTCGACAGAGGTTAGGTCACCCGCGGAACCCAGGTCATGAGGGAGATCTGGAAATATAGTCATTAGCTTTCCAACCACTATCATGTAGTGAGGCATGCTACGATTGGGGTTGGAATGAGGTCAAGTGAGCTAATGTACAATATTTGCCACAGGAGACAAGATCAGAAGTGGAGAAGCCAGTTAGAGGCTATTACAGCCATCCACCTGACAGATGATGATGATGACTTGGACTTGAGTGAAAAAAGGTAAAGGTTTTAAAAAATGGTTGGATTTAATATTTTTCTCTGAAGCTGGGACTTGTTTATAGGTTGGGGTAGTGTTGGTAAAAAGATATGGGAGTGAACATTAAGACTTTCAAACACCCCTGTCCCAGCTACCCTTGAGGATTTTTTTTATGAACCTCCTGGTTTAGGAGACCATGTATGTATATAGAGCATTACACTGTACTGTAATCCCCTGTTTCATCATCTATATTTCTGCCAAATTTTCACTTCCCCAGGAGCAGAGCATGTATCCGTGCATGGTGAGTGCCTGCCTGGCACATTGTGTCATCTCAGTTAATGCTGTTCTAAGCATGCACGAAAGAGATGAGTGAACGAATTCTTAGAAACACACAAACTACCAAAACTGACTCAAGAATGAATAGAAAATCTGAACAGACATATAACAAGTAAACAGATTGAATCAGTAACAAAATACATCCCAACAAAGAAAAACCCAGAACCAACTGGGGAATTCTACCAATCCTTTAAAGAATTAACACCAATATTTCTCAAACTCTTCCAAAAAAAAAAAGTAGGGAGCACTTCCTAACTCATTCTATGAGGTCAGCCTTATCCCGATACCACAGCTAGAGAAGAAAATAAAACCATAGGCCACTATCCCTTATGAACATAGGTGCAAAAGCCTTTAACAAAATACAGTAAAACCTTGGATTGCAAGTAATGTGGTTTGCAAGTGTTCCGCAAGACAAACAAACATTTCTAATACATTTTAACATGGTAAACGAGTGATGTCTTGTTTCTGGAATGAATTATGCTCGCAAACCAAGGTATTACTGTACTAGCAAACTGAATCCAGCAGCACATTAAAAGGAGTCTACATCATGACCAGCTGGAATTTATCTCAGGTATTCAAGGGTGGTGATTCTTCAGTAACTTAAATGTAGAGTTACGATGTGACCCATAAATTCCACTCCTAGGTACATACCCAAGAAAATTTAAAACAGATGTTTTCTTTCACAAGGTGAAGACTTATACATGAATGTTTATAACCAAAAGGTGGATACCACCCAGAAGTCCATCAGCTGATGAATGGATAAGCAGAATGGAGTATATCTATACAATAGAATATTATTCAGCTTTGAAAAGGCATGAAATACTGGCACATGCTACAACATGGATGAAACTTAAAAACATTATACTAAATGAAAGTAGTTAATCACAAAATACCAACACATCGTATGACTCTGTTTATGTGAAATGTCCAGAACAGAAAAATCCATAGAATCAGAAATCAGTCTAGTAATTGACAGGGCCCAGGGAAAGGAGGACCGGGAAGTGACTGTTAATGGCTATGAGGTCTCCTTTGGGAGGGATGAAAACATTTTGTAACTAGGTAGAAGGATGATTGCAACAAAACTGTGAATATACTGAAATCCATTGAATTGTACACTTTAAAAGAGTGAGTTGTGTGGTACGTCAATTATATCTTAATAAAGCTATTTTTTAAAATAGAAAGAAAAGAATGGATAAAGGAATACCATATCACCTTGAGTCCATCTACTCAGTGGCCGGGTGAATCTCTCTGTATTAAGAGGCCCTTGTGACTTCTTGCTCATTGCTGGTGCTGCTGGGTCGGGCTGCATCAGTGTGCATCATGAAATCCTTTGGGTTGTCAGAATCTGGACTTCAATTCCAAGTGAGTGGCACAGGATCTAGGCTTACTCAACTCAAGCCAAGAAGCACTTCGTTGGGCTGAATTTCTCCTTTGATCTACAGGGGTCTGTGTGGTCTTTTAAAGTGCACCCCACCTCATTATACCAAAACAGAAACATGAAGAAATCCTGTATTTTGCCCGTGTGATTCATTGTGAGCCAAAGCCATGTCCACATGGATATCTGAGATGAAGCCGCTGACAACATAGGATACAAATTCTAAGCTGCTGCTGTAGAAACTGCCCTGGAAGTGCTTCTAGGAAGTAAACGGGAAGCATCAGTGAGTTCTACGTGGACTGAGAGCCTTGAACAAAACCATTTTTAAAACATTTAAATTGTACAATGACAATAAAACACCAAGTGAAATCATTGGAAATTCCGGAGTAAGATGACAACTCTTATGTGACTCAGGTTTTTTACAACCCTAATGGATAAGCCAGCAACTACGTTCCAGGTCCCCCCAAACAAACGTAGGATGAGTCGTCAGTTGCTTTCTAAATTGCCACATCTCAATTAAGAAGTAAATTAGTAGTTTAAAAATGAACAGTGATTCACTGAGCTTAGTCATTTGTTACCTGAGGTTCTAAACTCTTCCTAGAGTCTGGTATGTGTAGCAAAGGACTTTTCTTATCCCCTGAGCTCCAGGAGCTTGAGGCTGGGGCAGACATATTTGGGACACATCCCAGGCACTGGCTTTCCCTGGCCTACATTCTGCAATCCTTCTATACATCTGCGCCTACCCCCTACCAGAGTCACATAGCTCATCTCTGGAAATGTAGATAAGGTCAACCTGCTCCACATTTGTCCTTTCTTTCATCTCACTTGTCCTACTGGCTAGCCAGCAAATGGCCACCTAACTCCTAAGATCTTCCATTGCTGGCGCACTGAACATGTTTTAGGTGTTTTCCACACATTCATTCATTCTACCCTATGAGGAAGTCCTATTATCCCACTTTAGAGATGAGGAAAGTGACGCACAGAGAAGTTAGGTATCTTGCTTAAGATCACGCAGTTAGTGAGCGTCAGAGCTGGGATTCAAACCCAGGCAGTCTGGCTTCACAGCCCAAGCTCTGACCTCCATCTTATCCTCCCCACTCCTGGCTGTGAAACAGTACCTAGCTTACCGAGCCGTTGTGAGCACTAAATTATTATTATTAGTCCTCTGGAACAGCGTGGCCATTTTCTGTCTAGTGGGCTGGGATTGAGAGTACATTTTGCAAATTAAGTTTCAGACACAGTCTGGAACAAGCATTTCCATTTATTTTAATAAACTTAAATGAACCTAAAGTGAAGTTCTGCATAAACAAAGTTTCATAATAATTTTGTTGGAAAGAAGCTCTCTTAACATGTTAATAGTTAATGGAACACAAGAAGGGTCATTTTGACTTTATTTCCAAAGCTGACTCCTAAGTAGCATCTACGGGTTCACAGAAAAGCTTTCAAAGACCAAATAACTTATGGAATAATGTTATGCACTTTAATATGTGCACACCCTGTTCTGAAAGCCTTTTGCCCCACTTTAGCGGTATCAATGTTAGCAAGCATAGCTTTGGTGGCTGTTCATCCACTAAGGCATGTTGGCCCTTCATGTTCCATCTCAACTCAATAGGCGTCACATAAAAGAAACGTCTAGAGGAACCAATTCACTGTAGCAGGCAATGTTCCCATAAACAACACCAAGAACATGACAGCTGTCAGAAGCACTGCAGTGGGTTGCTGTGATCTTGTTTTATGGAAATGCATGCCACCCAAATAAATGCTATGCTCACCTCTGGCTTCTATGCTCTGTAAATTCAAGGGATTAAATAAATGCAATATGCCCACATCCCGAAGAGCAAACTAGAGAATGGCTCAATTCTTAAAAAACCCATAATCCCCAAGAACAAACCAAAGGCTTAAGCTAGTCAAGCTCAGACACTAAGAAATGAATCAAATAAATAGTTTAAGCAATATTTCCCTTGGGTTTGGCATTTCTAAAGGAGAGAAAAGGGTGCCAGGAGAGCAAATGTGGCTTCTTTTTGATTAATTAAGAACACTTAGGCAACAGTCAGTGGAATCGATCATCTGTAACCTGAGTTTTTCCCCCCACTCAGATGTCTACGTTGTCAATTAGTACCGAAAATAGCTTATGTAATTTGTGCTTTTAGGATATAGGGTGTTAACATTACTTTTTTTCCCCAGTACAACCCACACAAATCCTGATTGGGTGTATTTGTTTATTTGTTAAATGAGATAGGGATTCAGGAGCGAAAACATGGTGGGGAAAAAAAAAGAGTTTGTTTTTAAAATGAGAAGAGCCATGAAGAGAATGCAACTAATGAGGAGAGAAATGAGGCTCGCAGACTTTTCAGGGGAATAAGCCATGCACACACAGAGCTCTAAGAAAGGCACTGTGTGACCAGGGCAGAAAGACAGCACACAGTGAACACACAGTCAGAATCTGCACAGGTGGCTTTGGGGAGAAGGCTAGATGGCCTTGGGCTCAAAAGATAGATTGGATTTTGACAGATGAAGGTGACAAACTGAATATCCACCATGCTCAGAGAAAGGCAGGCAGCACCTTAGGGTGGAAGTTGGGTGTGCATAACAGAAAGCAGGGGAGAGGTAGAAGAGTAGGTTGGAATCAGATAAAAAATGGTTCAAATGCAGAACGGATTAAAGAGGGAGCAAACATCAAACGGGAAAAGCAGTTAGAAGACTATCACAAGAGTCCAAATCAGGCATGAAGGCCGGAGCTGGGGGCGGGAGCGGTGGTGCCAGGAGGACACAGTGGGGAAAAGCATCATGGAGATAGTCTCAAAGGTCAGATTGAAAAGGATATGGCGAGCCACACAGAAAAGCCAAGATAATCAGGAAACACTCTTTCTCCCTGTAGCTCCTGCAATACTCTCTTTCCAACAGGAGTCAATTGTAATAAAACGGCAAGAGAGTAAATGAGAGATTAGTATGGAAAGCCCCAGTTGACTGAGTCAAGGAGTAAAATCAACATGCAGTCACTTCAGGGACTTATTTGATTATTGGAAGGAAATGTAGTGCTGAGGCAAGATGCCATGCGTGCAGCAGCAGGCACTACAGCTGGCAACGTTCTCTCCAATCTGAGACAGTCCCAGTCTCTCCAACACCCCCCCCCCCCGCAAAAAAACCCCACTGCTGCATACACACAGGCCACTAGATGGCATGTATTTTCACCCTTAGGGCAATGGCTCCAGAAAAGAACCCATCTGCGCATGAGTACTCTACTATTAGTCAAGTCGTTTCAGTAACTACCTTTGTGTATGCATTTCTGTTGCTTGGGATTCTTAGAATTATAAAACGCAAGACTGGAAAGAACCTCAACTTTCAGCCATTAGTATTCTCTCCATAATATTGCCACAAAGTGGTCATCGTAGTCTGTCCTTGAACACCTCCAGTGATGGGAAGCTCAATCCATCTTCTGCTTTCCTTGAAGTTTGTTTGTCTTTTATCCACTCTTTCCAAAAATTACTGTGTTAGTAAGTACTCTGGGTACCTTGCTATCTTGATCTCACTTAATCCCTACTTTAATCTTCAAATCTTCAGATGAGAAAACTGAGGGTCAGACAGAGAAAGTGCTTGTTCAAGGTCATACAGATGGTGAGTGGCAGCGCTGGGATATTGGAGCCCCTAAATCTATCTGACTCTTATGCGCCCTCCATTAGAATTAAGTCTAAGCCAAAATCCGTCTGCCTGTAAATCCCACCCGCTGACAGAGTTATAACATCCCTTCTTGAGAAGAGGATGCCCTCTTTGAGAAACAGTTAGAAATACAAATCTGGATCCCGTTCATCAAAATGAAAGCCAAACAAGGCCACAGAGCAAATCTGACTCCTCAACATGTGGCACTTGGGCCTCTGATCTCCCAGGAGTCACCTTTGACCTTTGAGCCCTCTAACCAATGCATATGATGGCTACTTCCAAATGCTCATCCTCCATGAACTCCAAGTGTGGGAAATTTTCTCCTCTCTTCATTGCTGGGATGCTTCATTCAAACAGACATCTCTTGAGTGCTGACTATAAAGCAGACTCTGGACTGGTTTCCTGGTAGGCACAAGATGAGTCAGAAACAGTCCCCTGACTACAGGAACAAGATGAGAGGCAATAATGACAATATAGGAGCAAAGTGCTCTTCTCGTGGCCTGTCAATGTACCCTTGGAGCAAGAAGAAAGGAGTTGCTCTCTCTCCCTGGCCAGTTGGGAAAAGCTTCATAACAGCTGGACAGAGTCTTAAAGTGTGAGTAACAATGCACTGGGCAGAGAAGGGGGAAATCATAGATTCAAAATTCCTACTCAGCATCATCTCTGAGGCACCTCATAGTCAAAGCAAACTTCTAATGTTCAAAACCAAATCCTTGGCTTTCTATGTACTTGAAGTTCTTCCCAGAGTTTTACGCATCTCTGTAAATGGCAAGGCCGTTATCCCAATGGGTCAGGCCAAAACTCTTAGAGTCCTTTTTGAGTTCCTCTTTTTTTCGCATCCTACATCCAATCTGTCAGGAAATCCTTTTGGTCCTGCCTTGAAGAGATATCCAGAACCTGACTACTTCTCACCACGTCCATTGCTACTGTACTGGTGTGAGCCCATCAGCTGCCCCTTGAGTTACTGCAGCAGCTTCCCAACCGGCCTCGCTGCTTCTGTCCTTGCCTTCCACAGCCTATTCCCCATACAGTGCCTGGAGCAATCCCTCTAAAATATAAGTATGCTCATGTCACTCCTGTGTCCGAAATCTGCCACTGGCTCCCCAGCTCAGCCCATGTAAAAGTCGAAGTTCTTATAGTGGTTTTACAAGGCCTACATAATCTGTTCTACCTGATCCCACTCTGACCCTCACTCATCCTCTTCAGCCTCACTGGCCTTCTTCTTCTCTGAGTCTACAAAGCATGTTTCTACCTTCAGGTCTTTTCCCTTGCTGTTCTCTCACCTGGGATCCTCTGTCCCCAGATGTCTGCCTGGCTTGCACCCTCTTTTCTTTCAGGGTTTTTTGGTTCAAATGACGCCTTCGTAACGAGCCCTTCCCTCATCATCTTATTTAAAATAACATCCTCATTGGGCCGGCCGAGTGGCGCGACAGTTAAGAGCTGGCTTGGGACGCCAGAGAGCCCCGGTTCGGATCCCACATATGAGGGCCAGTGACACTGCCCTCTACAGCTAAGATGCTGAACAACAGCTCAACCTGGAGCTGG
>NW_017731769.1:0-38071 GCF_001890085.2 Hipposideros armiger | reverse complement strand
CGTCCTCCACAACTAGACTGAAGAATAAAACGACAGCAACTTGTCTGTTCCCCTTCCCCCAATTCCCCAGCGCTGTTCCCATCCCAATTCCCCAATTTAAAAAAATCTAAAAAAAAACACCAAAAAAAAACATCCTCATTGTCCAATCACCACCATCCCATGTATTCAGCAGTCTCTACCCCCCACTTCCTTGCTTTATTTTTCTTTGTTGCACTTACAATCATCTAACAGACAATAAATTGTATTCATTTCACTTGTGTGTTGTCTGCCTTCCACTCCTAGAGCGGAAGCTCTAGGATGGCAGGGATTTTTTTACTGTTTTTTGTTTTTCCCACTATTATGTCCCAGTTCTCAGAAAAGTACTTGGCATTTAATAGGTACCCAATCATAAGTTATGAATGGATGGATGGATACAAGGGTGGAGATATAGAAGGTAATGGTATAGATGACTTCTAGGCCACTATCAGCTCACAACTAAATATCAGTTCATGGAGATTAAGAATACCCGAAAAAGGACCATATTTTCAGGGGACTAGGATGGTCTTGGAATATTTTGGATTCAAGCTACCTATGAAACATGCAGAAAGAATTGTCCATTAGCCTTTATAATAGTAGTACAGGTATTGGGAGGAATGCTGGAGAAGGGGTATAAAGGGGTATAGTATTCATCAAGATAGGCTAGGCTTTGCTGAAATAAGCCCCCAATTTCAGCAGCTTAGCATAACCAAAGCTTGATTTTGAGCTCACATAAGATCATGTGCAATTCATCAGCTCTCTCTTCCACCCGAGGACTCAGGGTCCACGTTCCCTCTGTCTCTGATGCCGCCATTTTAACACCTGCCTTTCAGCATCACCAGGGTAAGGGAAGAGAAAGCTTATGGATTGTACGCTGCCTCTTAAATGCCACATCCTGGACATGATATGTACCACTGATGTTTGCATTACGTGGTCTAGAACGAGTCACGCAGCCCCAGGGAAATGAAAGGGGGCTGGGGAGCGTGGGCAGCATCTAGAATACTTGGGGAGCACTACTGATTCTGTCTCAGGGACCATGGAGAAAAGGGATGCTTTGAGCAGTTTGGGGGAATACAAGTGTTGCTGAAAGAGTTGTGGACAGATTAAGTGCCTTATTATGAATTATTGTTGTTACCACGAATGTAGATTATATTGAGATCAGAAGACTGAAAGAAACCCCCCTGGTCTGGTAGAGCTTAACCTGAGAGAAGAGCAGAGACAACATGGCTACGGATACAGGCGTACAATAGTTAGGAGCCAAATATGGAGGGTGAGGAGAGCGGAACTGAAAAGGAATTGAGGACTGGTTCAAGACTAGAGCAGGCCCCCCGACACTCAGGGGGGCTTTGGGGGTCACATAAGAAAGGAGCCCTTCTCACAAGGGGCACCTCATATGGCCACACAGGCTGCACCCTACACAATTCCGGAAGCTACCCATTCACCATGGGTATGGGAGCCCTACTTCTCAGCCCCTGGAAACAGGAGCAGGGGTGCCCAAGGCCCCCTGCAGCAGCCTCGCTGAGAGGCAGGAAAGCTAATGGCAACTAGGACCCCAGTATAGAAGAAGAGGTCCATCTATTTGTGCAGTAAAGCTCCTTACACCCCCTCTGTTTCACTGAGATGCTGAAGAAAATTATTTTCATAAATGTCAGCCTGGCTCGCATGGATTCGCGTGGAAACAATTAGATAAATTGAAAGGGTCAGTTTACAGTTAGACCAAGAGAGCTGAGGACACCTGGTGGCTAAAAGTGGTAATGACAGCAGTCTTTCCAGATGGAGATTATGAGAAACCTGATGGGGCTGAAGGAACGCAGGAGGTAAAGACTCAGAGCGAGGAAATTGGGATTAACAGGGATTCCCTTCTGTCAGGATTGTTCCATTAAAAAGTAGACATTATTATCACGCCATATTATTTCAGATGAGAGGACTAAAGTTCAGAGGGAGTGACACATGCCTCGGTAGCTGGTGAGGGAGCTCTAGTCTAGATCTTCAGACATGTAGTCAAATGCCCTTTAGCACACTATGCTGCAAGCAACACCTAGGAGAAAAACCGTCGAGTTCGTGGAGCATGCCTATGCTTCCTATTCCTGCCCTTCCATGCTCAGGGAGGGAGATACTGCGTGAAGATGAGACCTACGCAAATTGTAAATGCCCAGAGAAAGCGAAGAGAAACCCTGCAAACTCAGAACTGAAACCCCAGAAATTCCTCTCTCAGGGACATTTGGTCAAAATTGGTGTTGACCTATTGCATGCCACAAATGAAGGTAGGTTTATGTCTTCACTCTTAGACAACTTTCTGATTGGTTTGGGGTTAGGCAATAGAAAAAGCTCTCCTATCCTCACAATATCTTCTCTTGGAGAAACGGCGTTTAGGGAGGGAGGTCCAGAGGGTATATCGGAATGTGTCCCTCAAACACAAGAAATACATGAAGGAGTTGGATAAAAAACACTTGAAATTCTTCTTAGAAGGTGTTATAAACAGATATTTTTTAGGGGCAGGAGACCACAGAAACTCTGGCGCTCCTATATGGCCATTCCTGACAGGGAGCCATTGAGTCAGTCAGTGTACGGAACGGCCCTAGTGACAAGTCAGGAGTTTACGCTCTCAAAATACAGTTCATTGCATGTTTGTCTGTTGGTCACAAATATAATAGAAGCCTCCGCAGGAATTTAACTGCTGTCTAGCATTAGATAGCCCAGTGAGTGAATACACATGGTTAAGCCTAAAGGTTGTAGTAAGACAGCCTGGGAAACACAGAATTATTGATTTTATATACTTTTCCTTAGAAACAGAAGGAAAGTTTGGGGGAGGTGGGGGGAGAGGTAAGCAAAAGGAAGGCTTTCTACAAAGACTCACTTTTATTCTGCTTTCTCTTGGAAAGCTTTATATAAGCACATTTCTCCAGCCTTAGAACTCAGCTGCAACTAGCATTTCAGACCCATGGAGAGAATTTCCCTCTTTCATGGCCCGTGAGATGAGGGAAACATACTCATAGAAAGATGGCTTTCCGAACATGACAAGTGAGAAGGGCTCCTACATGTCGGGTTGCTCTACATAATCAAATGTTTAACAACTATATTTTATTAACTGGGAATGAAACGGGTAACATCTTTATGATATTGTCTGTCATGGAAAAATTGAGTAAAAGGCATTGTGAAGGCCAGGGTCTAACTCCCATCCCCTTGTCTCAATCTCTCCTGTTTTGTGCCCTCAAACGGGACCTCATTTATCTCTAACCTGGACCCTTATCATCATCCCTTTGTCTCTGATCTATCACACTTTCACTATGTTGTCTCTGGGTGTGGAATTACTTTTATTTATCCTATGTAAGATTCACTGGGCTTCGAAAACCTGTGGATTCAGATTTTCAGTCATCATCTACCCCATTCCTCTCACCTTTCCTTCTGGGACTTCAGTTAAATGTATGTTTAGATCTTCTCACTCTATTCCTTGCCTCGCTTCCCCTTTTTTCTTTTTCTTTTTCCCATAGAATTTGTTTCTCCAGGCAGAATTGTGGACAATATCTTGTGATTTATCTTTCAATTCAATAGCCCTTCAGTTGTGTTTTGCCTTCTGTTAAACCCATCCATCTATTAAATTCTGTTTTCATTATTATATATTTTTAGTTCTAGTTCTATTTGATTCCTTTTCAAATTGACTGTATCACATTTTCTGTTTCCTGAAGATAGTTTCAAGCTTTTTTCTTTTTTGAAGTATGGTAAATCTTAGTCATTGTAGTCTGTGTCTCATAATTCTGATATCTGAAAATTTTGTGAATTTGTTTCTATCAACTATTTTTTTTTCTTCTGGTTGTAACTGCCAATGTATTTTTTTTTTCTGTATGCTTACTTATTTTTTACTATGTGCTGACATATTACTGAAAAAATTATTTGTAAGAATGATTTCTGGCCTAGGATGACAGTACCTTCCTGTAGAGAGTATGTTCATTTGCTTCTGACAAATGTCTGGTGACACTACCTGTCCAAGGCCACTTTAATCCAAATTCAGGGCTTCAGGTTCCTGGGACCACACAGATGATGGGTATCCAGGCTGCAATTTCATGGAAGGGCTGGCTACTTCCGGTTCACCATTATCCTAACTACTCACGGTCTCAGCTTAAGGTGGCAGGAAGGCTTATCAAATCTGTCATTTATTTGGGCCTGAGGCTTCAACGTTTGCCCTCTTTGCTCTCAGGCACCAAAACCAGAGCTCAGTTTCACAACTGGCTTCTGATTCATCAAATGCCCTCAGGGCAAAAGTGGCTTCTAGTGCTAGACTTCCCTTTCTGGGTTTTTGTCTTCTAGCTTTTAGCCTCATTGTTTTTTGTGGGGTTTTTTTTTCAGCTTTATTGAGATATTATTGATATATAACAAATGTGAGTTTAAGCTGTACAACATGATGATCTGATACATGTATATTTTGTGAAATGATTACTGCAATCAGAGTAGCTAAATCTCCATCTCCTCACATAACATTTTTTGTGTGTATGTGGCAATAACTTTTAAGACCTACTCTCTTAACAACTTCCAAATGTATAATACAGTATTGTTAATTATAGTCACCATGCTGGACATTAGATTCCCCAGAACTTGTTCATCTTATAGCTGAAAGTGTGTCCCCTTGACCAACAACTGCCCATCTCCCCCACCCGCCCCCAGCCCCTGGCAACCACCGTTCTACTCTCTATTTCTTTGAGTTCAGCTTTTTTAGATTCCACACATAAGTGAGAACATACAATATTTGTCTTTCTCTGTCTGACTTCTTGCACTTAACATAATGGCCTCAAGGTCCATCCATGTTGTTGCAAATGACAGGGTTTCTTTCTTCTTTGTGGCTGAATACTATTCCACTATAGATATGTACCACATCATGTTTATCCATTCATCCACTGATGAACACTTAGGTTGTTTTTATGTCCTGGCTATTGTAAATACTGTTGCAATTAACATGGAAGTACAGATTTCTCTTTGAGATGCTGATTTAATTTCCTTCAGATATTTACTCAAAAGTGGGATTTCTGGACCAGATGGCAGTTGTGTTTTTAATCTTTTGAGGAACCTCCATACTGTTTTCCATAGTGGCTGCACCAATGTACACTCCCAGCAAGTGCACAAAGGTTCCATTTTCTCTACAGCTTCACCAACATTTGTTGTCTCTTGTCCTTTTTTTTTTTTAAGCTGAGCCATCCTGCCACCTGTTGGCAGCTCAGTGGCTGCTCAGCTCAGGCCGGGCATCGAACCGCTGTTGCTCAGAGCTCAAACTCTTGAGCGAGCTCTTAACCAACTGAGCCACTCGGCTGGCCTCTCTTGTCCTTTTGATAACAGCCATTCTAACAGGTATGAGGTGATATCTCCCTGTGGTGTGATTTGCATTTCACTGATAATTAGTGATGTTGAGCACCTTTTCATGTACCTGTTGGCCATTTGTATATCTTCTTTGGAAAAATATCTATTCAGTTCCTCTGCCCATTTTTAAATCAGATTATTGATGTTTTTGCTATTGAATTGTATGGGTTCCTTATACATCTTGGATATTAAGCCCTTATCAGATGTGTGGTTTGCGAATACTTTGTCCCAGTCTATAGATTGTCTTTTTATTTTGCTGATTGTTTCTTTTGCTGGGCAGAAGCTTTTGAGCTTAATGTAGTCCTATTTTTTTGCTTTTTGCTTTTGTTGCTTATAATTTTGGTGTCATACCCAAAAAATTGTTGCCAAGACCAATGTCAAGGAACAAATTCCCTATGTTTTCTTCTAGAAGTTTTATAGTTTCAGGTCTTACATTTAAGTCTTTAATCCTTTCTGAATTAATTTTTGTGCTTTGTATAAGATGGGATCCAAGTTCAGTTTTCTGCATGCGCTTATCCAGTTTCCCCATCACCATTTATTGCAGAGACTATCCTTTCCCCACTGAGTCTTCCTGGCTCCCTTGTCAAATAGTAATTGACTGTACATGCTTGGGGGTTTTTCCGGGCTCTCAATTCTGTTCCATTTGCCTATGGGTCTATTTTTATGCCAATGCCATACTGTTTTGATTACTATAGCTATATAATACATTCTAAAATCAGGAATTGTGATGCCTCCAGCTCTGTTCTTCTTTCTCAGGATTGCTTTGGCTATTTGGGAGTCTTTTGTGGTGCTGTACAAATTTTAGGATTGTTTGTTCTAGGTCTGCAAAAAACACCTTTGGAATTTTGATAGGGGTTTCATTGAATCCATAGATTAGCCTCATTATTTTTAGCTTATAATGAAGATGATTTCTTCCTCTATTTCATTCAGTTTTAATTACTTGTCCTCATTTGGACAGTTAGTCCAAATCACCTAGGTTGCTATTACCAGAAGCAGAGGTATATTATACCCTCCTAACTGTTCTCATTGTCCTCAATCTCCCTTCCAGTCCTCTTTTCCAAAGTAAACAGGTATTCTTCCAAGGCACCACTGGATTAAGTCATTCCTTTGCACAAACACTTCAAAAGCTTATGGTTGGCTCTAAAATAAAAAACGAATTCCTCAGTTTGGACAATTGGTACAAAACTCTCTTTCTGGTTTCATTTATTGATTGTGAACTGTGTGTGTGGTGCTCACTAGGTCAGGTTGTACCTAATCCCTTGCCTCTTACCTCTCTTACTTCTTGGTTTACTCCAGATTTACCCTACACTCCAGCCATATTGGAACATTCACTGTCACGTGACAGGCTTGGGTCCAGAACACAGTTGGGCTAACCTCTAGGTCAATACTCTTTCCCCTACACCGTGATCCCATATTCATGTTTAAGTCCATTAAATCTAGATGCTTACGGATATTCTAATAAATTAACTAGCCAAATCGGAACAAGTACAAATGATAGTGGCATTTTTGCATTTCGTGTTGCTTTTTGGGCCATTTGTCTTGTGAGTTAGAAATTTCAACTAAGCATTATCTCTAGGGAGAGTAGAAGTGGGGGAGGGCCCTCTGGGATGTAAGGTCTGGAAGTGAATTCATCATCATCATCAACAACAACTTTTTGGCAATCTTCATAGTCAAAAAGCCACCTAGGAGTAAAACTTCAAGCTTCAGGCTTGTTTTCCCTGATAAATGAGAGACTGATTGCCTATGGAATTTTATTCCAGGGTGCTGGGAACATCCACATCTAAATATATCTACTGCCACCTGCTGACAATTGCCTGAACTCCCTGTCAGAGCTGAATCACGCTAAAAAACGTAGCGGTTTTCTGGAAATAGGCAAACCTGGAAATGGGGATTCTAGTTTGGGTTTCTACTGTTATGTGATATTTTTGTATGTGGCTACTCCATTTTCGTTCTCTGGGCCTCAGTTTCCCTATATTACAAGCCAGGTCAAATGACAAAATGACCTAGAATGGCCCTTCCACTTTTATTAAGCAAGGATTGTCTGTACAAGGATGTCTGGGTGACCATGAACAATGGGGACAGAACTAATAGCAATAAGGGTGGGCCGATTGATCCACTCCTGTATATGATAGTCAGTGACATATAGGTCCCACCATCTTTTTTTATTTCTGCATTCATGTGGAAAGGAGAGCATTTGCTGCAATTGCAGGGGAAAGAGGGACAAGAAGGTGCAAGGATACTCTGCTTGTTAAAAGAAGGCAGAGGACTATGAGACAATGTTTTAAAGTTTGATTCTAAAATGGTTAAGAAAGTGGAGATAAAGAGTTAAACCCTTAGTTGTGGGAAACCTCGGCCAACCAGGCAACTTAATCTCTGCTGGGCACAAGCAGCCCCCACTCACTTCACCAAACGCTGAGGGAAAGGGGAAGAGGGCTGTATTTCTGTGTGAACGTTCTAGCTAACCAAGAATGAACTTGAAATCCATTTTCATTGCAACCCTTCTCAGTGGCATGCCTTAGGAGGTTCAGCACTTGTGAACATGGCTGAAGTCTGTTTGTCGACTGTCCTTCTAGCCCATGAACTTGCTTTGTTATGGATCTGAACATGGGAAGAAGAGAGGGGAATGGGTGGAGGTTTTTCCTTATTCTCTGAGACCCTTCTGTTTCATAGGACAGTGTTTGAGGTAGTGGAAAGAATAAGAGCCCTCTAGTCAAAATTCCAGGCTTTTTCCACATGATGGGCCAGAATGCAAGAGCAGTGGAGTAGCCGAAACTCCCTTAAACACCTGAAACACTGGCCTTTGCTTTCCATGTGTCAGCCATGGACCCTCCTGTCAACTCCGCATGCCCTGACAGTGGGACAGAGTCACAGCTCAGGGTGATCCCAGTTGGTGAACCCTTCCAGTTCCCTGAGCTTTTTCCCAGGGACCCAAACTTGGGGCCAAGAGCACTCTGGGAAATTAAAGTCTTCAAGAAACTCTTGGGCTCTTGGAGCCCAGTGTCCATCCTAATGGAGGGGCACCCTTGCTGTGGCTAGAGCTGTCATAAAACCCACTGGCGATCCCCGTCCACTCCACCCAGAGGCAAGGCACGTGGGTTTACTGGAGGGCCATGGGTTTGGGGATGAGCAGCAGTCAGACACCTCCTGATCCTCAAATGTGTCCAGCTCTTTAATTACATAGATTCAGCCAGGGTAGTCAAATCACCCCGTTCCCTTCACCACACACACACACACACACACACACACACACACACACACACACACACACGAAAACTCTCGAGCACATGCTTTTCCAAGAGAAACACACATTTTACATATTTGCGGAGAGGAAAAGCAGGATCAAACTGGTGCCCCTCGCCGCGGATCGGTGCCCAGCCCTCCAGCAGCTGGCTCCCCTCCTCCTTCCCCTCCCCTTTCCCCTCTCTCGGCCCAGCCCAACCCCTGTCTGTCTGAGGCTGGCCAGGGGACGACTGCAGAGCCCTTGAAGGGGCGGGGGGCCGGGCGGCGCGCAGGCTGCGGGGCGGAGGCAAGAGTACGCGCCTTTTTGTGTGCTCCTGGCACCTGCCGGATTGGTTCGGCCGGTGCTGCCGTCGGAGTGGGCGGAGCCAGCCGAAAGACCCGCTCAGTGCCCAGTCGCAACCAGGAGCGGCCGCAGACGGAGCGCACCATCGCAGCTGCCGGGCGCGTCCAAGAGCGCTGCGTCGGGCACAGCTGCGGGGGCTGCCCCTCCCGCGCTCCCTGCTCCCCTTACCCTCGCTACTGTCTCCTTGGAGGCGACTCCTAGCGACTCCCGAGCTTCCCCTTGCCCTGCACTGACCCTACCCCGTCCCTTTCCCCGCCGGCGGTCGGCCGTCTCTCGTGCCCTTCGGCCCGCAGAGCGCCGCGGCCATGGGCATCCGAGGGATGCTGCGAGCCGCCGTGCTTCTGCTGCTCATCAGGACCTGGCTCTCAGAGGGCAACCACGCCAGTCCCATCCCGAAATTCCACTTCGAGGTCTCCTCTCCCGTGCCCGAAGTCGTCCAGAACGTCTTTAACTGGTAAGCAGGCGCTGCCAGGGTGGGCAGGGCGACGACCCAGGCGGGTGGGCCACCTCAGGCCTCTTGGACGGAGCGGGCTCGGGGAGACTTGGACCCGGGTTCGCCGAGCCCTGACGCTCGGGCCTTACCTGCTGGTACTTGGAGGGGAGTGGGGTAGGAGCGGGGTGGGGGGGGTGACTGGTTGAAAGAGCCCTGTGCTAAAGCCCACCTGTTACTGTGGCGCCTGAGAGCTCTGCGTGTGCCCAAACTGCAGCCCCGGGGGTAGGGAGAAGATGCTCTCACCTCAGGGTTTGCCATCCATCCCCAGGAACTAGACCCTGGGCAGCTTTTCCCAGTCATGTCCTTTGACACCTGTGAGATTGGGGTGGGGGTGGTACAGGGCGATGAGCAATTCTCAAAACATAGACAGTAGAGACACCTGTTTGAGTCCGCATTTTAGTCTGTTCCTTGAGGCGCGCGCGTGTGTGTTCGTGCGTGTGCGTGTTGAGCGGTGAGGACCTTCTGCGATGCCACAGATAGAATTATTGAACTAAATCGGAGCCCACACAGGGCGATCGGTGGCTGTATAACCGTATCACCGGGTGGCCTGAGATAGGTGAGCTTTTGTCTGTGAACACATTTAAAGATCCAGGTTTTCTTCTGTGTTTGATATCAAGTTTGTTCGGGTCTGCAAATAACCGAAGAAATGTTAAACAGTCAGCCTTTACGTGTAGATCACACAGAAATATATATTTGTGGTGGCCCGGGAACCTGAGCGCTGGCATATGGGTAATATGTGGTCCTAAACAGGTGGGAATGCATTGCTTTAATTCGGGAATAATTTATGTGCACACTTCGGAATGATGCAAAGTGAAATTTTGTCATTAAAGATGATTGGAAATAATTTTTTAAATGGCAAACCAGAAATGAATACGTATTCAGAAAAAAGAGGGGGGGGGTAGTTGGGCAAGGTTCCAGCAGACAGCTCTGCAATGGCCTCAACTCCAACCCAGCATACCAGACTGCGCTAGTGAACACACACACACACACACACACAGACACACACACACACACCCTGAGATTTACAGGGGCTGTCTTTCTCTGGTCATTGTGTCAAAGATTCTAAGACAAATAGTGATCACCAGGGGCTGTTCTAATTCACAAGCCTCTCTTGGGGAAAAGAGACCCCCTGAAGAGCTAGGTGAATTGGGTGAGCACATTAGAGACTTCTGGAAAAGCCAGCTATGCTGGGCTGAGCTGGGGCCACTTACATGTGCTCACCCAAGACACGTCTAGGCTAGAAGCACATACTTAGCCAGAGAGATGCCTGCTCCCAGAATATGTCCTTTTGAGGACAGCCCTGAACCCCAAGAATCTGAAATGGTGTGGTTAGGTGAGGGTCGTAAATCTCTGCTGAATGCGCCATGCTCTCTCTCTCTCTGCGTCATATACCACATGCCAAGTCTTAAAACAGAGGCGTACAAAAAGAAGGTGTACATAGACGTGACAACAAAGTGCCCAGCATTAGCCCAGATAGGGGAAATGGGACTGAGCTGGAGAAGGCAGACTGGTTGGCTCAGCTCAGGCTGGCACTGAAGGTAGAAGATGGCCTTTCCTGGGGCAATCAGGTGCCCCTGGAAGGAGGATGCCCACCAACCCAGAAAGCAGCATCCAAGTGGGGCTCCCTAGGGGGTTGAAGTAATGCATTTATCTGAGGGCTTGCACTTGCCCACTCCCTCCCCTCTCCACCTCCCCTACTGGCTCCCTTATTCCCCACCCCCAATCCTGCCTGGTAACCAGGATCCAGTCATTGTGCCCTACCCTCTGGATAAAAGCTAAGGAGGGGGAGGGGGAAATAGGAGTCTGCGTCACTGCCGCGCTTCTGGCTGACTCACTGTGGGGAGGGAGGGGGGCGGAGAGAGACGTGTACATGTATGACTGTACATGTCTGCGTGTGTGCAGGAGAAGGGAAGGCCCTGGCAAGTTGACACCTGGTGTGCTCTTTGTTGTTTGTTCTCTGAGAGGCAATATGGCATTTACTAATGATTTCTCTGTTTTAGCAAAAATTGTGCAAATGAAGCTGTGGTTCACAAGATTTTGGACAGGGTGCTGTCGCGATATGATGCCCGTCTGAGACCAAATTTTGGAGGTAAGACACGTCCACACACTAGAGGCCTGCGTATGGGTGGAATAGAGCTGAGATACAATAAGCCAGCCCCATCCAATGAGCTGACCAGTGGCACTTCCCCTGCTTCACACTTCTGCCTCTCCCCTTGGGACACCTGCGGCGAGCACTCCCAGCCCCCCCAACCTCCAGGCCTTATACTCTACCCCCTGGAATTTTCCCCACTTCTCTACCTTCTTATGCATTTCACACATCCATCCGGTCCCCTCCACACTCTTTTACAATGCCACATTGTGAACCTGCATCTCGCTTCCTGGTGTGGCTAGGAAAGTGCTAACCACAGAAATAGGCATGCCAGAAAAATGCGCGCTGTGCTTCGCAGGCTAGAGTTTTCTGCTCCATCTATGGGGAAGGCACACGTTCTCTTACTTGATCACACATTCTGTGCACCCCGGACACTCGCCCTATTCAGCTAGTTCAAAACTAAAGGCATTGCTTCTCAGTCCTGTTTATTTCGCCCACCCACCCACCAGCTCCTAGGCAGTTCTACCTCTGCCACTGTCCCCAGACCTTCAGCGCCCACCAAGTTAATTTCATTCAATACATTACAGGCAGTGTGATCTTTATAAATCTAGCCTGATCACCTCGGGAAGTTTTGATGGTTTTATTTAACTTCCAAATAAAATCCAAACGCCTTAGCCTAGCACTCAGATCTCAAGCACAGAGGTGAGGAAGGACAAGGAAACTGAAGCATGAACCTCCAGGAAGCCAATACATCAGTTTCTCCCTATAGCTCTACTTCGCCTGCCCCCCCCCACCCGAGAAGGGATGACTGGCCTCCTTCACAGGGCTTTAAGGGGACAAGCATCCTACCCTGACCCCACAGAACAAGACACCCAGGAAACCTAGACGAAAGGCAGACAAACGGAAGGGTGCATTAGAGGTTAGTCACACTTCTGCTCAAAGGAACAGAGAAAGAGCTAAAACAAACAACAGAGTGGTTAAGCCAGAGAAGCACTCCGCTTCCTACAGGTGGTAGAGTCAACCCCCCACGCTAAAGGGTTAATGAATGCTAATGGTTCACATTTGTGCATATGAATAGAGGTCTTCCGAATACACAATGGCTCCACTCCAACCAGCTCACAGCTGTAGGAGCTTGCCCTATTGTAGACCGGTGGGGGCTGCTGTGATTTGTTTGGGGAGCCACCTTGGAAACCAAGGTTGTCGCCCTGGTCTCAGCGTGGAGGTGGGACACTTCACTAGTGTCCCCTTTGCTGTTGTTGCTCCTTCTGCGTGCGAGGGCAGATGGCACAGCTCCAGGATCCAAGGTGAGTGTGCACTGGGATGGGAAGCGGGGCTGCAGAGAGCGGAAGGCAGGCTCTTTCCATATGGGAATTCAGGTGTTAGGGCACAGCCAGCACCCCATTGCATGACACCGGTTTTGGATCAGTTGCACCAAGCACCAGTGGGTGTCAAGGGAGTAGCTACTACATTTTCTCCTTTCCTTGTTCTCTTGTTTCCCAGCAAAGGCTCACCAACAGCCATTTAAATACGCCAAGCACTTTCTCTCCGCTGTTTCAAGATGGCATCTCTGCAGGCACCCAGGACAGGGGGTGGGGCGAGGAAGCAGGGGCAAGGGCCAACCTCTGGGGATTGTCAGGTGTCAATGGGTGACAGTATCTCCAAGGCACCTTACTACCGTCTTGTGAGTTAATTCGGATTTGTTTACACCTGATGCCTAGCCTCTTGGGTTACACTAAGCTGTATGGGCATGCAGACCTGGTGCATATGAAAAAAGGATGGGTCCCTGATTTCCACATTTGTTCACATTCACGTAGTCCCACATTAACGTGTCTGCACGCAAACAGGCTCGTGCACTCGCTCACACACACAAGTGTGCCCATACACATGAACATGTTCTCACACACAAACACGTCCACAGAGATGAAGGTGGGAGGGTGAGGACAACGCAGAGCCGTATAGCATTTAGACAAAAGGAGACACTGCAGGCTCTCAGTCTGAGGCTGTTGGAATGTGGGGGAACAGCCCTCAGTGGGATAGCTGGGCCAGGGGGTTCAGGATTCGGGGAACTCAAGACTCCCTGGAAGGCCTCCCACTAGACACAGAGTCAGATTCCCCTCTGTGTCTGAGGTGAAGTAGATTTTTAAGGCCACACACACACACTCACACCCCACACAGAGGCCATACCCAACTCTGGTCAGGTTCAAAGGGGAGCCTTGTTCCTTGAGAAGAGAGAGAGGAGGAGGAGGAGGAGGAGCCAAGGAAAGTTAACAGAACTGCTTCTTTCTGGGCAAGAGAAGCGGACTCCACAGTATTGCAAGAGGCAGGTCCCTGAGGATTTCGTGTAGCCCAGTACCTGGCATGACATAGGTGTGAAGGGATGACGGGGATATGGTCATCAGTCCTTTATTTATTTGTCTTCCTCTGGGATTCTCATGGATTCTAGGGAGGAAGAGGAGTTGGATAACAAAGTTTCCCAGAGGGAGAGGGGTGGTTACCCCCCAAACTTCTCCTGCCTTCCTGAGCCATCAGGAGGGACAGTGATGAGCTATGGGGCTGAGGCCGTCACCCCAGAGATAGCATGTAGGCACCTTATCTGGAAGCTTCTTGCTCCTCTTTTAGGAATGTAGGATCCCTTAGCTAAGCTCTCATACTGACCACTGCTAGCACATCATGTGTCCCCTCTGGGTGGAAAAATTAGAAAAAGGTACCAGGTCCCCTTCCTCTGGGCCACATGCGGAGCCAGGACTCGTGACTCGGTGACTGCATTTCAGCTCCCACTTGCCCCTTCAACTGGGAACTCTTGGACAGGGCTATGCTCTGATCCTTTAGTGTTCGGGTCCCCAGGATTCTGCTGTAAGGGATAGGGCTGCCTCAGTGGCACGGAGTGGTCTGGGACAAGATGTCGGACAGTGCAGTGAGGTGGTGGGGGAATGGCTGGCTGGCCTCCCTGGGGCTTGTTGGCTGCCTAACACAGCTTCCATCCTCTAAAGGCATGTGGGGAGCCTGAAAGGCTGTAATAAAGAACTGCATTTCTAGAAACTCCTGTCACTACATAGCACTTTGCTGGGGATCATTCACAATAGCCCTGAATGCTGGAGTCTGGGCTATACCTTCACACAGAGGCCCATTTACTTCTCAGCTGCCATTCGTACACTGATTCCCAATAGCACTTTGCTTTTTGAAGCATTGGGATAGGAATAACACATTTTCCGCTTTGCAACTCAGCTTCTGGGCAATCAGCCTTCAGTGAAGCCAGTAGGCTGAATTGCAAGCGTCATGCATGTTTCCATAGCAGTGGTGTGATGTAATACACATAGAATAAAGGCTTAACTCTGGGGCTGGCTGGAGGCAGCTTTGAGCCAATGAGGAAACAATAAAAATGTATTTTTCCACAGCACCTTATAGTTCACTACATATTTTCACATCCGTGCTCACATTTGAGTGCTCAGCGCTAACACCTAGGCCTGAAAAAGAAATCCAGGAGGCAAAAACACACTCACACATCCAATCACACACACATATTAACACACAAACACCTTTCATTCATGCACTCACATGAACACACGAATTCACTCACATACAGATACACACTGACATATAATCACTTGCCCGTGCTCACACATTTATACGCACACAAACACGCTCATACATTCACGAACATGTCCACACATCCACTCACACACAAACTTGCTCACATATACAAACACTCACAAATTCACTCATACACCTGCTTGGACAGTCACACACATGAACATGTTCACACACACAAACACGTTCACATATTCACATAAACATGCTCACACATGAACGTGGTCACTCATTAACACACATAGACATCTGCACGCACAAACACACACATTAACATGCTTACACATTCACTCGTACCTGCACAGTGACACACTAACTCATGAATATGCATCGATTCATTTGCACATCAGCATGGTCACACATTCACTCACACACAAACACATACAGTCACACATTGAGTCACACACACGAATATACTCACGGGTATTCACATTCAATCACACACGGACATGCTCACGCATTCATTCAAGCACATGAACGTGCTTACATATGCTCACACACATTCACTTATAGAATTGTGATGAGTGAGCATATAACTTGCATATGAACGAGATTGCACACACACAGTCACATTCACACAATGAACATGCCCGCTCACACTCACAGGCACAGTCACACACTCATAAGTTCACTTATGTCCCAAACATTCACTCACACCAACAACACACTTACACATTCCGTCATACCTGCTCACACACAGACTCACATGAACATGCTTATATGCATGAACACACAGACATATTGACTCAGCACATACACGCGTAAACACAACAACTTTACACATGCAGACATGACCGTGCATTCAGTCACACAGGGACATGCTGACAAATGCACTACTGACACATGAACAGTCTCACACAGACCACCCTCATATTCATGCCCACACAGTACACAGAAATACGTGCAAATACACGCATATGTGCACGCATTCATTCACCCAGAAATGTGCTCGTTCACTCACTGGCTCACAGACACACTCACACACCTTCACTCACACATGCACAGAAACACACTCATACATAAGGACATGCTCCCACATTCACTCCCTCAAAAACATTTAAATATTTAATATTTAAATATCCATTCATGTAAATGTGTTCACATTCACTCTCATGTACAGGGCCACACATTCACTCACATACAAACATGCTCACATACATGAAAATACAAATTCACTCCACACACGAACACATTCATACGTTCACTGTCACACACCAACATGCCGACATGCTTGTGTGTGCTTTCACGTTTACTCACATGCAATGCATGCAACCACACAGACATGTTCATGCATTCATTCACATGTGAATACACACAGATGCATTCATATATACGGACATGCGCACATAGACACACATTCCCACACAGAGAGAGAAGCTCCTAAATATACCCATGCTCACCTATTCCTTTGCACATTTACAGGTTCATGTGAACTCACACGTAGCCACACATTCACTCACACACAAACACACCCACTTGCCCATGAACACACTCATAGATTTACTCCCACACAACATGCCCATGTACGTACATATACACATTTACTCCTGCAAAACACACTCAAGCACACAATCATGCTCATGCATTCTCACATACAGACATGCTCACAGGCACTCATATACACACTGACTCACTCACCTGCACGTGAACACACTCACCTATTTACTCGTACATGTGAACATGCTCACATACACTCATGGACACAGCTCACACATTTATTCACTCAAAGACACACATTCACTCATTCATGGACACACATGCACTCACATAAATATGCTCATACACACCACAAATCTTAGCTCTTGTTTTTGGGCTTATTGCTCCTGAGTTTTTATCAGGAAAATCTTTATAAGAAGAGTGTTTCATCACCTTATTTTGTCTTTATTTTGCCCCAACTCCTTCCTTTCAGTGTATCATGGGCTAGGCTCTGCTCTAAGTACTTGGCCTGTGTTAACTATGAGAACAGTGCTATAAAGATCCCCATTTTACCCATGAGGCAACTAACGCTCAGAGAGGTTAGGTAACTTACTCAAGGTCACACAGCTAGAAAGTGTCAAATTGGGGTTCAAAACTCGGCAGTCTGGCTCCTGAGTCCTCTTACCCTTTATCCTACCCTACATATCATAGTGTCTTCCTGCGTTGTAGGTGCCCCTGTGCCGGTGGGAGTATCTATGTATATCTCCAGTATTGAAAAGATCTCAGAAACGACTATGGTAAGTGTGTCAGCTCCAGCCATGGAGCTGAGGACAAGGTACATGGGACAAGGACGAGGTGCAGGGTCATAAGCCAACTCCAGTTGTTCTGACCTGCAACAGAACCCACATGGAGGAGCACAGTAGGTTTTGGAAACTACAGCCACCTGGAATAAAAAAAAATAAATAAATCCAGATGGATTCTAGACCTAAAAGTGAAAGGCTTATGAAGTTTTAAAAAGAGAATGTAGGATACTGTCTTTGCACCTTTATGGTAGCTGAGGAATTCTTTAAAAAGAAACAGAAAACACAAACGATGCCAATAAGCACTGGTAACCAACTATATCAAAATTTCTGTTTAGCCAAAACTGCTAGAACTTCTGTTTTGCAAAACAAACTAAACCAGTGTAACAAGTGCGAAAGGATAAGTCAAAGTGGACCAAATTATTGAAAATATACGTAATTTCTGTGAATTAATAAGAAGAATATTTAAAAACCAACAAAAAGGATCAGAACATTTGAACAGGAACTTCACTGATGTGAAGAAAGCCAAGTAGCAGATAAACATGTGAAAGATGCTTGACTTTATTATGAATCAGTAAAATGCAAACTAAAACCACAATGAGAACCTATTACGTACCCACCAGATTGGCAAAAATCCAAAGTCACTGGAATTTCTAATCTGCCCTTGGCGGTGGTATAAAGCGGAGCATTCGCTTCCTAGTTTTCATTTCATTGTGATTTTGGTATGTATGGTGTATCCCCGCAATAATATACATGGGAATATTATCCACTATGAAAGCAGTGCATGTGAACAATTTTAACTGCACACATCAACCTGAATGAATATCACAAATATCAATATAATGTTTAGTAAAGGAAGAGAATTATGAATGCATACAGTATGATTCCATTCGGAAAAAAGCCTTAAAATAGGTTCAACTAAGCAATATGCGTCCTAGAAATACATACACAGGCAATAAAACTAACAGAAAGAAAGGGCATTAGCATTTAAATCTAAGACAATGGTTACTGCCTGGAAGCATAGGAAATAGGCTCTGGGACGCATTGAAGCTTGAAAGTTGCTGGGGTTCTATCTCTTAACCTGGATTTTAATTACACAAGGCTCATTTTATTATTCTTAACATTTAACATTCTTATATATGTTTCATTACTCGTCTATATTTATAATGTATTTTGCACACCTGCATACACACACGCACTCTCTGAGGCCAGAGAGTTGTCCAGCCCGACAAGGTCGCTTACAATTGGGATTTCTCTTTCTCTCGCCAGGACTACACGATCACCATGTTTTTCCATCAGACCTGGAAAGACCCACGTTTAGCGTACTATGAGACCAACCTGAACCTGACTCTGGACTATCGCATGCTTGACAAATTGTGGGTCCCCGACTGCTACTTTCTAAACAGCAAGGATGGTTTCGTGCACGATGTGACTGTGGAAAATCGTGTGTTTCAGCTTCAGCCAGATGGAACGGTGCGGTATGGCATTCGGTGAGTTCCCCAGGGACTGGGGACTGCCCTGGCAGGCTTCCTTCTTCCCACGGAGTATCCCAGGAACGCACTCTAAGGGACACATAGAGCATCCCATGGCTTTTCAGATCTGTCTTTCATTCACCCTGCCCAGTTTCCCACAGCCACCCTTGGCCTCTGCTTCTGTCCAGAATGGCCCTTTCCATGAGTCTAAACCTCGACCATCTTTCAGTCCTTCCCTCAAATGCCCTCTTTGTCAAGAAATCCTCCTTGATTCTCTCAACTAGAAGAGCTCTCTGTCTGCCTTAGCATTGTATACATGCTGTCATTTCTCTTTGGGTCTTTTCTCTCCCGTGCAGTGAGGGAGGGGGACCGATCTCTGCCATTGGTCATATTTGCATCATGTAGGGGCCCAGGGGTGTGCAGTATGTGTGTGTCGTCTGTGGCTCTGTACACACAGAGTGTGTGCACACTGAACTTCTCACTGCTCTATTTATAACAGCAGACGGCCACTAAGGCTTCGCCTCACAGCATCATCTCTTACAAACCGCCTCTTAAGACAAGTGCAAGGTATACATTTAGCTCAGGAAATGTATCCAAGAGGTAGCTGCCAGGGGTCCGCCTATCCCTGGGTCTCTCTTTCTCTGGGGTGCTGCTGCTCTGTCCCTTGTTTTCCTTTTCTTTCTCCATCTAATTTCCCACGGACCAAGGCACTGGACTCAGGGAACAGCAAAGCTTGCAGGGAACAGGACCTGGGTCACACTGGCTTCCTTTAAAGGGGGCTTCGGCTGATGAGTGCTACGTGGAGGATTCATAGAAGGGACACACACACATGCACACGCGCGCACACACACACACGCATACACACCCTGCCCCCTGTGCAGATGGAAATCACTTCAAAGGTTCAAAGGGACTAGGCTGGATTTAGCAGCTGGGAAGGGCAGGATAAGGGGTGGGACAGAGCCTCCCAGCTGAGGCTGCAGAGAACTTTTGGAATTATCCTCTTTCCCATTGGTCGCTTCTCCCACCTCTCCTCAGATCCCTCTCACAGAGGACTCTGCCGCCCCTGCCCAACACTCCATTGCCCACCTCAGATACGTTAATCCCTCCTATCTGTTTATACCCGTGGGCATTTTGCTGGGCGGCAGGTACCCTCAGAGGCAGATACACAGAGATGAGAGCGCTGTGGGGTAGGAGCAGCTCCCAGGGCCAAAGGTGGGCCTGGGCCACAGCTCACATCCATACCTGAGCACAGCGTACTCCACAGCACATCAGGGGCTTTAGCTGCTCCAATGCAGCAGCCTCCTCTTGACAGCCTTGCTGCTTCTTCAGCAAGAAAGCCCCATTTCTGTCTCTGCCTTCAGTTTCCTCAAGAGCCCTTCCTGTTCTGACACCCTGAGGTTTCGTGTTATTTGTTTAAGTCCTGCCGGATCTCTTGTTTTTTTTGTCACATACAATTGCCCTCTCTCCTCCCTACACAACTGCTACTCAGATTTCCTCTGGGAAGGAAAGAAGGAAAGAAAGAAGAGAGGGAAGGGGAGAAGGAGAGCCCTGCTCTAGTTCAGGCTTATGGGAAGGTGTTGGGTGGGTCAGTCCTCAGGTTACCTCTCCCTCCCGACCCCTGCAGTGTTCTCAGGAATGGTTGTTTATCTGGGCTTGATTCACTTTTCCCTTCCTTTTGCTTTTCCTTTGTAGACTCACCACCACAGCAGCTTGTTCTATGAATCTGGACAATTTCCCTATGGACAAGCAGACCTGCAAGCTGGAGGTGGAGAGCTGTACGTTGATCTCTCATGGCCCCTTCTTCCCTGCTTGGGATTGCGGCCATCAGGAAACCAAAGGCAGACTTGACAGTGAGAGGGATGGCATATCTCCCCTCCTCCCTCCCTCCCCCTTTCTCTCTCTCCTTGATAGACAGACAGCTATCTACATGGCATCTGGGAGAGGATGTCCTTTGGGGTTTAAATAGTCCCATGAGGAAATTGTACCTTGCTATGGGAAATTTTGCACAAGGTCGCAGGTAGGAACACATGTCTTTGCTGTGCTTTCCATCCTGGCTAAGGAACTCCAAACTGAGAGTTCTCTTTCCAAGTGCCCCCCCACCATGCTCAGACTCCACAAAACACAAAGGAGCCCCCAAAAGTGCAGGTTCCAAGCATCCTTTGGCTTCTACAGACTGCACTGACGTGAAATCTGCTTATGCCTGTTTTCTGAGACTGACTGACGCTGTTTGTCTCCATCTCCCAGATGGCTACACGGTTGATGACATCATATTATACTGGGAAGGCAATGGCAGTGCCATCCAGGGCACCGAGAAGCTGCACATCCCTCAGTTCAGCTTCCTGGGAAAGACATTGACTAGCAAGCAGGTGCCTTTGTACACAGGTGAGTTTGACACCTCCCTTGTCTCTTTTGTACCCTGGTAAACTCCTGAGGACCTCTGCCTTAGACCTCTACACGCTGTGCTGCCTCCTTTCGTATTTCCTTCTGGTTCTAGAACCTTCCAAAACCCCTTTCATAAGTCACAATGGCTTACTCTCTGCAAATAAGGATATGGGTGCGGGAGCACGTGGCCAGGTTTAACACTCCACAGGTGTAAAAGATTCATGTTCTTGCTGAGTTAAAAAAAGGCCTCTCAGGGCCAGGCCCTCAACCTCCATCTGTTTGCAGCTTTGAAACATCTCATGTCTCCCCCATTTCAGAATCACTTGACGTAGAGCAAGGAAAGAAAGAAGGAAGCGAGAACAGACTTGCTATGCCATATGGGCCTATTGACACGTGCCATTGTCCCCGACCTTAAGGCAGCAAATGGGGCCAGGCCTGCAGACTTCCCAGGCTGGAGTATTAGATGCTGAACTGTCCATCGGTTCCCCCTTCTCCATCCCATACTTCACCCTGAAAACCCCCTTAGCCCTGCCACCCTGATTACCAGTGTGTCTCCTTGCCAGGTTCCTATGAGCGCCTGATCCTGAAGTTCCTGATCCAGAGGGAAATTATCAGCTACCTTGTGCAGGTCTATTGGCCTACTGTCCTCACCACTTCCATCTCTTGGATATCATTTTGGATGAACCATGAATCCTCCGTAGCCAGAGTGACAGTCGGTAGGTCCCTCCCCAACCTTCCCCCATCCCAGAGGGGAACTTGGGTCACCTTCTTCAGAAAAAAAGTTGAGAGTAAGGGAGGAGTGTGTGAATGCACAGGAAGGAAACAAAATGGGGCATTCTCAACAGGCATTTGTACAGGTGTTCAGCCAGTCCCCAGCAGAGAGACCAACGTTGGAGATAGGTGTGAAAAAAAAAACAGGGATGGAGTCTTCGTACATTGGGCCCAAAGTACCAGAATTTATTATTTTCTGGATACGTACATGAATGGAGAAGTCGTACATATAGATCAGAAATGCAATACAACAAACACTGATTAAGCAACATATCCAAATGCCCTACTAAGCAGCGGAGGGAGGGCTTTCAGAGGAGCTGCCCTCAATGAATATCAGGTGTAATGCCGAGACAGATGCCACTGGAGTCCAGAAAAGGAAGTGATCCAGGTCTTGTTAGCTAAAATCACACCAAAAAAGTGTCGCATGAACTGCATTTCAATTTGAAGACTTGTAAGAGGCGGAGTTGTAAGACTTGGCATTCCCTAAAAGAGGAAATCGCTTGATTGAAGGCAGAGGGGCCCTAAAAGGGGGGTGAGCGGCTAAATAACAGGGTGCTTGAAGTAGGAACTGGGGAAGTGGGGAGAGTAGCAGAAAGAAAGCCTGGGATGACTTGGGAAGACCTTAAAAATTCCACCTTAAGCAGTTGGAACTGTATGTCTAAGCAATGGGGAGAATCGAAGGTTTCTGAGCAGTACCAAGAAGGGGCCTAAGAAACCAGCTCCTAAGTTCACTTGGCCTCACCCTGAGGAATGCAGTGTCTCAGATCCTGGTCTGGTTTCTCCTTCACCATTTTTGGGGCAGACGCCTCAGCCTCCTTCTTCAAGAGCATGTGCTACACTAAACCTTTTTATCTGTGTAATATTTTAGGGCTCCCTAAACCTTCCTAGAGACGTGATCTCGTTTAGTACTGAGGTACTAAAGGAAAGCCTACGGACTAGGAAGCAAAAGGGGAAGGAGCCATTACAGGGCCAAATGGGGCTGGAGCTATAAACCGCCGTGGAACCCTAGCTGGAGAGTTTGGACTCGATCCTGAATGCAATAGAAGTCACTGAACCATTGAAGCACAGGCTAGGTGTAAAGATGGGGCACTTGAGCACAGGCCCCAGGCCTAGAGAGCTGAAGTCCTTTTGCTGAGGGCTCTCCCCACCCCGGAGATGGCTTCCTTCCTGTAGGATGTAGGCCCAATGGCTTGTCAAGAACTTCAGCCACCCGAGGAGGCTAACCTTGTGCCGTGTTGTTGATTACAGGTCTGACTTCAATGCTCATCCTGAACACCATCAACTCCCATCTGCAGGAAAAACTCCCCCATCTTTCCTGTATCAAGGCCATCGACATCTATATGGTTGTGTGCTTCTTCTTCGTGTTCCTGTCCCTGCTGGAATACGTCTGCATCAACTACCTTTTCTACAACCGCAGAGGATCCCAGCGCCTTTACAGGCAGCGCAGGAGAGCCCGAAGAATCATGGCGCGCTACCGGTACCGGGAATTGGCACAGCAGGTTTGGCTTTTTTGATTGACAATCAGCTTTCCCTGAGCACCTCTTAAGCCTAAGCTTAGCCCTTGACCCTTTCACATTGTCTTAGTGGTTCTTTTAACACACACACACACACACACACACACACAACGCACACACGCACCAGAAATAAAGAAGTGAGATTTATCATCACTCCTCTATAGGTTGTCATTGTCCAAGGTCACAAGGCTAGTAAGTGGCAGACCTTTGGCCTTCAAATCCAGTCCAGTTAGCATCTTCCAAGGGCAGGCAATGGAGCCAGAGAGGAAGGGACCACAGGGAGGCTAAAAGGAAGAGACAGACGCCAGAGAGGCTGGCCTTCCCCTAATTCTTTTGCTCTTCCAGCTCCCGAAGCCATGCTGAGGCTTCTGTTGCTGGTGGCACATTAATGTCCAGGAGCCCCTCCCTCCTTCATGGGGAGCCCAGTCCCACGTGGCTGTGGAGGCCTCGCCTCTGTCTACCATGCAGCACTCCAGAGAGAGCAGCTGCCCCGGGGAGACACGGGCTTGGCAGCCACCGGGGACTTCCCTTACATGCTCACAGCTTCTTGGTGCTGTTCCTCAGTCCCTTGCACACCAGAGACCCCAGGAAGAGGTGATTCTGTCCGTGGGAGAGATCAACCAAGCGCATTATGAGTGCTGATGAGGAAGGCCCCCTCCGGCCTCTGGCCCTGACAGTGCTTATTCATGTAGGATTTCAATCTGTTGATTTCATGAGTCTCTCCACTGTCTCCTCAAAGATTGACCGGGTTAACATCGAACATGAAAGTGGCTCTCCTCCCTCCAGACCAGCGCGTGCCCGCCTGGCGAGCTCAGAAAGCCTCAGCTCTTTGACCTCCACCCCAAAGCAGGCCCCTCTGGCCACCTCAGAAAGCCTCAGCTCACTGTCTACTCTCTCTGACCAGTCCTGCCTGCCCAGTGAAGAAGGCCTGAATGATCTCTCGTCCACCTCACGGAACATCGCGCACAACTATGACATTAACTTTAATGATTTCGATACTGATCACAGTGTTATTGCTGCGGAAATCCACCATAGTGCCGAGGACCATGACCATGCTGAGACCCGTGACCCAGAAGACCCTGAGGAGAGCGACAGCGTGGGTGACGACTATGGCCATGGCCCCAGAGAGAGGCATCTGTTCGTCCGTGGCCAGAGGTACATGCAAGAAGCAAGCTGCGCCCCTGAAAGCCTTGATGAGTTCTTTAGAGTGCCTAAAAACAAAGTTCAGCGCAACCGCCCTACGCTCCAAGAGCAAGTCCAGCGTGATGATGACAATGACACTATCTGCAGCCGTGCTGATGACGAGGACACCACCTGCAGCTGTGATGGTGACAATGACACTGTCTGCAGCAATGATGGTGACAGTTTTGTGGGCTTTGATCAAGACAAGGACAGCGACTCAGAGTCTGATGACAGTTGTCCCCCGAGCCCTCAGTACTCCTGTGGTAAAAGGTTTACCTACAAGCTCTTTGACCCTGACTACGTCCCTAAGATGGACAAGTGGTCCCGGGTCCTCTTCCCTCTGGCCTTTGTGGTGTTCAACGTCGTTTACTGGGTGTACCACACCAATTAGTTCGATAGTGCCCCAGAGCGGCAGGGATGCTGGGCTACGTTCCTTTCACAGCTCCTTTTGTTTTCATTTTGCCTTCTCTTCTTTGTTCATTTTATTTTTCGTTATTTGGGCAGTCGAATCAGTTCTCCCTCATTCTTTAGATACACGAGGTGGGGAGTACTTGGAAAGGATGTGTTCTGGCTAGAAGGAAGGGATTGAGGAGTTGGAGGGAAAGGGCTAACTGATTTCCCTTTTCTGCTAGAAGACATGACCTTTTCAAAGACTCCTCGCAGCTAATCAGCACAGAAAAGCCCCTGGAAATGTCGGGAGGACCTAGAGGACCCAAGCTGAGGGACAGAGGAAGGAGCTGAGCCCTGCACACAAGAGTTTCTGGGGGCTTCTCTCTCCCCCCGAGGTGTTGAATTTTCTTTTTCATTACTTCTTTTCTTCTGGTTTTTCCTCCTAGGGATTATGGTCCTTGCTCACCTGCTGCTTAGGGTTTTACAGGACAAACTCAAGCTAGGTAGGGCTTGGAAGTGCAGGGGACCGACTCTAGGGAACTTGAGGAGTTTGGAAAGTGCCTTTTCCCCACTATTTTTTTCTGTTATGTTTTGAGTGTGGTGTTGTGGCACACTCAAGGGTTGGGAGTGGTAGGTAGGTGGGTGGTTAGGGGTGCTGAGTGAGACATCAGGGCAAATGAGAGTAGGTTTCCAGCAGGAGCTTGCGGGGGTGAGGGTGGGGGTGAGTGATGTCGGGTTGGAGATTACCCAAGTTGAGCTGGCATCTTTGGAGGGATTGAAACTTCTCTTGTATATATTTCTGCTTCAGAGTGCTTGACAACAGGGACTCAGTACATCTGTCTAGGTCAGATGCTGAGTTGACCACTAGTGACAGAGCAAGCACTTGGTGAATGAAGACTACCATCTGATTTAGAATAGCAGATGAACAACTGTTGTAAATCTGTATACTAATCCTTTCTATTTGTCTAGTGCATAGCGTCAACTAGGTCACCGACCCATCTCATCGTCAAACCCTCATGGGAGCTCTGTGAGCCAGGGAAGGCAAAGCACATTGTCCCCAGTGTTCTGAGGAGAAAAAATGGAGCTTGAGGACGTGCAGCCAGTGAGCAGTGGAGCCACCCCACTTGCTCTCCCTTCTTCTTGTCCTCTTAACTCTGTCAACTGAGGCGCTCGCCTTTCACCTGTCCCCTTTACTCCATTGGTTCTGCTTATCTGCCAGGCACCAGACCTTGTTCTACAGCACTGGGAACACGTCTGCGGAAAGGTCGGTGAGTGACCAGTGTGAACCAAACAGATGGAACATGGGCACTGCCCACCCAGTGGGGCTCCTAAGGGAAGCAGAAAGGAGCTTGTGCCCCACTTGCCAAGCAGTTCCACTCCATCGATAGAGGCCATGGGAGAACAAGACTTGCCAAGCCCTCAGCCTGTGTGCCTCTACCCTCCCTAGGCAGCCTCCCCTACAGCCCCTCAGCCACCTGCCCTTCTAACTGTGTTTTCCGCGCTTGTGTTTCTGCGTAGACCTGGGTGTGTGTGTTCATCAAGGTAGTTCTCTGTGCACATACAACTATTTGAGAAGCTGTATGTATATCAGTGTTATTCTATATGGGTGTATATGAGTATATATAATGACGTGTGGATGCATATATGTATGTGTGCACCCCTTGTGACTTAACGTGTGTGCTTGGGTGTACACACATAGGTGTATTCTGTGTACGTGTGTAAGTGCATACCTATGTTTATTTACCTGATTTGAACGAGCATGAAAGGAAATACACCTGAAAGCATATGTATTCCTTGTTGGTGGCTCTCGTAGACCCACCAGAATACCCTTGACCTGTTTCCACATCAGCGGGGCCCCTGTTTGGCCAGGTTGATTAACTGACTGTTTCTTTCCAATTCCTGTTCCAGGGAGCAGCATCTCCCAGTCCCCATCTTCCTCTCTCCACTCCTCTCTTCCTTTCTTCACTCATCCGTCCATCGCCTGGATAAAAGACATAGAAAACAAATGAATGTAGTCCTAGAGTCCTAGGAAGCGATAATTTAGTGCCTTGAGGTAGAAAGTTCTCAATTGTGGGATAAACTGGGAGTGCAGAGCATTTTGCTTTGTCCTGGAAGGACGTGTTTGGGATGCCTTGAATTTGCATTGAGAGCAGAAACATGATACAGAGAGCTGAAGAGCTGGAGACATGGTTGTATATAGCCTTTATAATTCATCCATTTATTCCAATCACCTTGTAAGCCTGACCTTGGAGGCAGCCCCAAGCAGGTGGGTGATGGGAGGAAATGGCCCAGGGAATCGGCTGCTAGCAGCTGGATGCAGAGAACCAAAGGTGCCTGGGAGATGGCTGCAGGCATGGACTGTGGTGGTGGGCCCATTCAGGGCCAGGGGCAAGTTAGTAGCCATCCTGGGATGGTTGGCTGAACTTGGATATGGAACTCCCTCTTTCCACCCCCTCCAGGGAAAGAGATAGTCAGAGGGGTAAGAGGGCTGATGAAGAAAAGTGCAAAGGAGCCCTAGGGACTGCCTGCCTAGATCAGCCCAGCTTGTCATCTCCTCTCCTTTTCTATAGCATAGAAATAGAGCCTCCTACACATATACACCCACAGAGACCTACACAGTCACACGTACGTGGATACACATTGGGCTCTCACCGTCAGCAGTGTATATGTTCACAAGCACAACCACATGCGTGTATACTCGTATTTGCACACACACACACCCCCACACACAAATTTGTAAGACAGATAAAAACAAGAAAGGTGCCTCTGGAATGTCTAAGATTGCCTCTTTCTTTTTGGACGCCCTTCACAGAGAGATCCAGGTTGCGGGGAGAGCAATGACCCCACATCTAAAGCTCCCTTCATGGCTATGGAAAGACTTAAACATTGGTTGGTTAGTTTGGATCGGGGTTTCCAGGACCCTGGAGGGCCTTTGAGCCCTGCGGGAGGCAAGCGGTTCATTTGGAGTGAGGACATACAGAGACTGGAGCAGTGAGGACAATGAAGGGGTTTTAAGATATGCCTGGCAGCGATGCCCAAGAAGACCTCCGGGCACAGGGGAAGGGCAAAGAGGCCAATTGTAAATATATTCAATATCTATAGATCCATGTAGCTAGATATAACATTATACCTTAAAAAGGTATAATTGCCCTATTGTGCTGCAATGAGAGCAGTTGAACTCGACTGCGACTCACACTGTGTGAGGTTAAGTGTCAAGGTGAGGTGGAGGTTTGGCAATGACACCTTTTCAGAAACTTGAACCTTCTGAGTTTGCCATGGACTTGGTCATTGGAGTCTGAAAATTGCCAGATCTCCCCTTGTCATGTTCTATGTGTGTTTTGTAATCAGCACCATCATTGAGCCCCATCCTCAGCTGCCCCCAGCCTTGCAGGCACACCTTCCTTCAACTGGCTGCCTACATCCCCTCCCACTCCTCACCTCACACCAAGTAACTCTGGAAATACAGAGCATCTAACAGGGCACTTCTGGGGTTCGGGCCATGGAGCCTTTTGCAGCCCCAGCCAATCAGAATGCTTGTGGTGATAGATAGCTTGGAGTTTGGGCAGAGGGAAGGAGCTTGCCTAATCTGGGATGGAGCAACCCCCACTTGACTCCTCTACCCACCTTCCCTTTTTTCTCCTCACATGGGCTATCATATTAACTTTCCCCTTAGAATCCCCTCTGTGTCACCACCATGGGAAAGACAGCCTCTGTCTCTCCAAAGTGTCGTTTTGTTGTGGGGATGCGTGACACGTTTCCTACCAAGTTCTTGCCTGTTCCATCTGCCACTGTGGTGTGCCTTTGCAGAGATAACAATCTGCTGGGTCTTAGCAGAGCTTTTCAAATGTGTTCTTACAATCCATGTCATCTAGTTAATGGCAAGGCTGCAAAGTCTGCATATTTAGAGATGTGTTGTTGCTGAGACTGTGGTCATTCCTTATTCTGTACATAAAAAAGCTAACCCTCTGAGCTATTAACTAATGGATGCATTTGCTAAGCTATCCACCTGCATGGTACCCTACTGTGGTGCTGAGCCTCCAAGGAAATCGTGACGTGTCCTACCAAGTGTGGTTGTGCTTGTTGTATAGTGTCCTGTGATCAATATGAAATCTCTACTACTAGTGTTGGGTTTTCGGGGTAGGGAGGGGGGAGGGGGTGTTACAGTGTCTCCCTCACATACTTCAATTATGAAATAGCCCCAGTTGATCAGGGTCATCTCTGTTGACTCAACGTGTGTGAGACCTCAGACCCGCCATCTTGCCAGACTGACTGCATCCGCGGGCTCAGCAGTCATCAGCAGAACTGAAGGTGCCCAGGTGTAGTGCAACTAGCCGCCATGCCAGGGAGTTCTTCAGAAGGCAGCCAAGGCAGGTCTTCAGGAGTGGTGCTGGGCCCAGGCGGTGGAAACCAAGAAAGGAAAAAGGGCAAGACCCATGTACCCTGGATGGCCTGACCCGCGAAAGGACACAGAGCAGCAGAGACCCCTCCCCCCCCAAGACACCTGGTGCCCTCTTTGTCCTTATTAAATGTAACTTTTTGAATAAAAAAGATCTTGAGCAGTTCTGACTTCAGAAAAGGATAACATGAAGAAACAAAATTATGCTTCTGAAAAGTATGTTGAAATAAAGGTTTGTAAATAGCCCAAAGGAGAAAATAAATATATATAATGGCAAATACGCTTACGGGTCATGGTGGTTCCTCTCTGTTGACTTGGGAGGGAGCTTTATGTGGGCCCCGGAAGCCCTGGCTTCCACCACTCACCTTTGCCTTTCCCCAGCTCTGCGCATTGTCCTCATGGTACCCTGGGACATTCGAATCCATGGTTTTCAAGTGGAACCACGGTTTTCACGTAGAAGGGAAATAGTAACATCACAGTTGGAATTAGTTTACACTGCTGCACAAGCCATTCTAATCATTTGAAACAAACGTTTTAAAACATGGCAAGCCATTTTGGCGCCCACATACAATGTGAACACTTATTTCCATTTAAGGGGAGGTCTTCATAAAGAACATAAAAAGAAACTCCTTTGCCAATGTGGACGCGCAGAACAGAGAGCAAGAAAGCCCTGTGAGGGTGGGAAGAGGGCATCATGCTCGGGTTTCAAAACGTTTGCAGAGTCACATTAAAACGTCATGCTGATGGTGCCCAGGGTCCTTGCTGCAGCCCATGTTTGTCAGAGCGCCCACCTCCATGCACCTATTGATGAAAACTTTGCAGTTGCAACAGGAATCCTAACCTAATGGCTCCTCCTCTGTCACCCCTTTTGTATCCAAAGCAAGCCAGGAGAGAGCTGTGCATTCACACCCTGCAGGGGCTGCTTTGCCCAGGGGAGGGGGGTTGGTGTCACAGGTATATGCAGAAGGAGAAAATTCAGTGTGTGTGTGTGTGTGTGTGTGTGTGTGTGTGTGTGTGTGTGTGTGTGTGTGTGGTGGGGGGGAGTTTTCATAGTACATCTGCAGCCCTTTACTAGCTACTGAATTCTTTTCTGCTGGCTAAGCTGAAGGTGGCCCACGACCCCAAGTGGAGCTTGTGGCCTTTGAATGATCTGATTGTCACTTGTTACCCACTGATTATACAACTACCCTAAGGTATAGGGTGAAAGAAGGGGGAGGTGGCCTCCCTCCCCCTTTACAGCTTTCCTAACATTCAAGGTGAAAGAGCCCTTGCCACACCCTCTCCAAGCTTTCAGCAAGGCCTCTCTTCCCAGCCTCCTACGTTGGCCTAGATTCCTCCAAGCCCTGGCAGGGCCTCCCAGGGGCCCCTTGGTACTGTTATCGTGCTGCTTACCCAGTCCGAGTCTCTCCCAAGCTCTCCTGCTGATCAGAATCTCAGAAGAATTAGTAAGGTATATGGGACTAAGGCAGGTTTGTTTTATTTTTTTTGTAACTTAAGTGCATTTTTATATTGATGTGTTTTAAAATAATAGGGGATAAGGACCTGTTTGTTATGAGACTCAAACAAGTTTCTGTCCAGCAGTCTGGAAGCAGCTCAGTGAGTAAGTGCCAGAATTTGAACATGAACTCTTCCAATGACCAAGCTGAGACTTGCTGCGACAGTGCAATTCTGCATCCTCAACCCTAGATTTCTCAATTTCAGTAACAAATCAGCTTCTTACAAAGTCTCTCTTTAATACCACGTGGAGGGCCGGCCGAGTGGCTCAGTTGGTTACAAGCGCAAGCTCTGATCAACAGGGTCGCCGGTTCGATTCCCACATGGACCAGTGAGCTGCGCCTGAGCTGAGCTGCCAACAGGCGGCTGGGTGGCTCAGCTGGTGAGAGCGTATGCTCTTAACAACAAGGTTGCCAGTTCGACTCCCGCATGGGATGGTGGGCTGCACGCCCCCCACAAATAGATTGAAAGTGGCGCCTGGACTTAGAGCTGAGCTGTGCCCTCCACAACTAAGATTGAAGGACAACTTGACTTGGAGCTGATGGGTCCTGGAAAAACACAATGTTCCCCTTCTCCAATTCCCCAACCCTTCCCCAATTCCCCAATACAATCTTAAAAAAAAAAACCACATGGGGGAACAGAGGTTAAAAATGTATTGGAGAGAGTGGACCCCAGCCCCCACTCTGTCTGGAATACTCTGTGTGTCCTTGGGCAAGACCCTGTTCATTTGGGGGTCTCTTCCAGTCCTCGCTTGTCCCAGTTCCTGACCAACTAGCAAGCCCATTCTTACCCCAGGCCTAGTGCACCACTCAAAGCTCTGCCCATTAGGAAGATTTTCTCTCCCCACACTCTTTCAAGACCACCCCCAAGTACCATCCATTTTTAGCTTATACCTACATACTGCACCAGCTCGTGCTTAAACCAGCCAGAGCCTAAAGAAACCCTATATGATCGTAGGGGCAAGCTGGGGAAGGGGCGCTGGTGCAACTATAGTGGGTAGTATGGAGGTCTGAGCTATCTGCTCATGAAATTACTTGAGCCTTCTGGTTCTGCTCAGGCTGCAAGAGGCCTGCATTATTATCCCTGCCACGCTGTATCATTGGATGAGAGCAGCCCTCCGGAAGTGTGGCCTCATCTGAAATGCAGCTGCAGCTGGCAGGCAACACTGCCCTGTACAGTAAGTTCTCTTGCTGGATGGAGATCTGAGTGACACACCTCCATGGCCAAACGCAAGTCCACCTTTTTGTTGCTCATGTTGGTCTACCTCCTTCACATACAATTTTGCACCTAACCAAAGACCCTCTTCTGTTACTGTGTTTGGGGTTTGGTGTAGGCCAGTCCTCCAGGACAGTCACCATCCTGACACTCTCTCCATAGAGGAATATGTGGATGCTTTGCTAAGGGAAGAGCCCTACCTTCCTCTCCAGTGAGTAAAAAGTACTCTGCCCCACCACACCACCGGACAATGGCTAACCATGTAATGCCCAATATGTTACAGGATAAATCGGTCAGGAGAGGCTAGGTGAGTACTGCTGTGGTGACAATCCCCAAATCCCAGTGACTTAACCCCAAAACATATTTATTTCCTTCTCACACTGTGTGTCCAGTGCAGGTCATCAGGGAAGCTTCTGCCTGCTGAAGCCACTCAGGGACAAGATAACAGAGGCTTCATCAACATGTGCTTCTCCAATCATTGTAGCAGGGGGGAAGGCAAAGTGAGAGGGTGTCCCACATCAGGGATTAAACACTGCAGTTGGAAAAGACACACATCGCTCACACTCACAACTCATTAGCTAGAATTTATAGCCCAACCCAACTATAAGGAGCAAAGACGTCAAGCTTGCTATATACCCAGGAGAGGTGAACCACATATCAATAAGTAGTACTAACGACAACCATTGGGAGTTTCCCTTGATCTTTGCAGGGACCTTGCTTGCTGCTCTTCCCACTCAGAGGTACTCATGCACTCTTTTTGTTGTAGTCTGCTCACTTTGAACTTTGACACATGAGTCAGCAACTTACATTAAAATTCTAAAATGTTGCCATTCATCAAGGAGTGTCTGCCATTCTTTATTTTAAATACAGTTGACATTCAATATTATTTTATATTAGTGTCAGGTGTGCAGCATAGTGGTTAGACAGTTGTATAATTTACGAAGTGACCCCCTAATTAGTTTACTACCCACCTGGCACTATCCATAGTTCTTACAATATTATTGACTATATTCTCTATGCTGTACTTTACATCCCCATAACTATTTTGTAACTACCAATTTGTGCTTCTTAATCCCTTTGCCATTTTGACCCCAAACCCCCTCCCACTGGCAACCATCAGTTTGTTTTCTGTATCTATGACTCTATGGCTTTGTTTCTTTTTTGTTTGTTTGTGCAGCTCTATTTACAATAGCCAAGATTTGGAAGCAACCTAAGTGCCCATCAATAGATGATTGGATAAAGGAGATGTGGTACATTTATACAATGGAGTATTACTCTGCCATAAAAAATGAATGAAATCTTACCATTTTTGACAACATGGACAGACTTAGAGGGTATTATGCTAAGTGAAATAAGTCAGGCAGAGAAAGACAAATACCACATGACCTCACTTATATGTGGAGTGTCTGCCATTCTTGGAGGGCTTTCTGGTCCTCTGGAGGAAGTTGTACCCTTTCTATGGATGGGATTCCAATTTGTCCTTTCAGCCACTCTGGGCCAATCACTACTACACCCGTCTGGGGCAGTTGTACTACCTGAAGGTCACACCTTCATGGTGTGCAGGTGTGGGCACAGTGTCCAGAAGGAGCTTAAGGTAGGCAATAACTCCTCTCAGCCCTTCCCCCAGAAAAAGAAAAGACAGCCCTTTGCTACTTCAAATGGCTGCACTACCAAAATCCCAGAGGTCATAGGGGCCAAGGGCTGAAACCTGGCCTCTAGCTGTGTCCAGGTTTTTGGGAGACCTTTCTTATTTGAGCTTTCCACCTTTACCACTGAGGATTTATACCTAATTCTAGCTACAAGGAGAGACTAGCTGCATTTGAGACCCTGAAACCAAAACTGAGAAAGAAAGTAAACCCCACCATAGCTGAGTTGGTCTTGGGCAGAGTGGACCTGGAGATGCCCCAAGCCTTCAGTGAAATCTCGGACAAAACTACAAGCAAGCATCTTTTGGCATCTCAGGGTTTCTGAATTCTTCTGAGAGTCCTGTCAAGAGTGAGGGCAGCTGAAATGGAGTATGTGGAGCAGAAATAGGGGTGGGCCCGGTTCTAACCTAGCAACTCGCCATGGGTGAATGAGATGACCAAAACGGACTCTCCTCATGCCGGGCTCCCTCAGCCAATGAAATTGTGGTCCTATTTATGGGTGACTCCATTCTCATTCAGAGAATGAAACTGCCAGCCTAGTGCCATTCCAATCAGGAGCTTCAAATCCCATTTTGATGGTGGAGGGACTTCATTGAGGCATTTCCATGACACATCCTGCCCAGACTGGTGGTAGTTCAGAGGGGTGACCTTCCCCCTGCCTTCTCTGGAAGGACCCTGACCAGTGTGGAATCATTTCGTGATTCTTATCTTCTCATCACTTAAAGTACCCCTGACCCGAGGAAGGAGAGAGACCCCCTTTGTTGCTCCATTAAGTAACCCAAGCCCCAGAAAGGGTTTTCTGCAAGACAGAAGGATCTGCAGGACACCTTCACTGAGAGCAAAACATCCCTTTGTCACGAATCTCTGAAATCGTGCTGTCAAGTCGTACATGTATGGGTGTGTCAAGACAGTCTCCAGAGCTTTAGAGGTCAGTGGAAAGACTAGGGCAGTGGGAGATGAAATGAACAGATTGTTGGCCTGGGTAGCTTTCTCCCAAGCCATTGCTAAGTCCCAGGTCTTGCTATTTGAAAGCAAAGGCCCATGAATGTGGCAAGGCCATCAGTGTTGGAGATAAAAGGACAGAAGGAGCTACCATTTCCTATTCTCCTCCCCAATTCATATCATCTCCACCTTTTTGTTACTGATTTGACCAATGTCCCCAGCCTCTTTCAGTCCTTTCTCCTCCAGCATTATCCATGCCCTACTTGACCCTACTTGCTGGCTCCCTAGATGATAGAATATATAAAAGTTCATTGTACTATTTTGTATACGTATATGTATGGTTGAACATTTTTACAATAACAATGTAAAAACTAGGTCCTTAATCCCTCTACAGTTAATTTTTGTGGAGTGACAACAGGGCTCCAGTTGCATTGTGTCTTCTATATGGATCTCTAGTTGTTTCACTGTCATTCGTTTAAAACACCATCCTTTCCCCACTGCTCTGAAATTGCAACTTTTTTTCATAAATCAAGGGTCCATATATACACATTGCTGTTTCAGGGCTCTATTCAGTTCCAATCGTCTATTTGTCAACTCCTATGTCCACACCACAAACTTAATTACTATAACATTTTAACAATTCTTACTTATCTAGTAGTGTAAATTGTCTTATTTTCCAATATCTCAAGAGTGTCTTGGCCTACTTTATGTCAATTTAAATTTTAGAATCATTGTGTTATGTTTCACACACAATGTACATAAATACAGACATTCGTCCACAAAGTCTTTTGGACTTTCTTTTGGGATTGCAGTCAATCTATACATTAACATTAGGGAGAACTAACATGTTTATGAGATTGAATATTCACATGCATGATCATAATATATTTTACATTTATGTAGAGCTTCATTAATCTATCTGGCATTTTTACATTTTTTTCCATAAAGTTCTTAAATGTTCTTTGGCTAAAATTTTTCTTGGTACTTGACATTTTGGTATGATAGGTTACAGATTACATTTTGTTTACTTTCATTTTCATACTGTTTGTTGCTGTCGAAACAAAGTTTACTTCTTGTACACTGGGGTTAAATCCAACACCTTTTATATACACTTTTATTGATTGAATAGTTTAACTTTAGCTCTTTTGGATTTTCTTTACACACAATCTAATCATCTAGTAATCATGGCAGCTTTGTTTCTTATTTTCTGATCTCGATCTTCTTTATTTTTCTGTTTTCCATTACTGCACTGGCTAATATTTCTATCAAAATTTTGAATAGAATTAGTGATAGCAGGTATCTTTGTCTAGTTCCCAATTTCAAATGAAAAGTTTTCAACTTTTCCTCATATAAGTATGATGTTTGCTGTATGTTTTTTGTACATATCCTTTATCTAGTTGACTAAATTTTCTTTTAAATTTTTAATAAACTTTTAAATTTTAGAATAGTTTTAGATCTACCCAAAACAAAAAAAAGCAAAGATAGTACAAACAAATTACCATCTGCTCCACACTCAGTTTCCTCTATTCCTGACATGTTATATTATGGTACATTTGTCAAAACTAATGAACTAATATCGTTATAATGTTATTAGCAAAAAACGACACTTCATTCAGATTTTCTTAGTGTTTTTTTTTAAAGATTTTTATGGGGGAATTGGGGGGATGGGAACAGTGCTGGGGAATTGGGGAAAGGGGAACAGACAAGTTGCTGTCGTTTTGTTCTTCAATCTAGTTGTGGAGGATGTTGCTTCACTGGCCCAAGTTGGCACCATCATTGCGCTCTTCCAGGGCGAGGCAGATCAGTCGCCGGCTTCTGGACGGCCGCTCACTGCGGCTGCTGGCCGCTCACTGTGGCTGCTGGCCACTCACGCTGGCTGCTGGCCACACACGGTAGCCCATGGCAATCCACTGCCACAGGGACTGCAGCCCACGCCGTCGCCGGCGACTCATGGCAGCCCAGCTCCAGGTTAGCTGTTGTTCAGCATCTTAGCTGTGGAGGGCAGTGTCACTGGCCCTCATATGTGGGATCCGAACCGGGGCCCTCTGGCATCCCAAGCGAGTTCTTAACCATCGCGCCACTCGGCCGGCCCTCTTAGTTTTTATTTAATGTCTTTTTCCTGTTTCAGGAGCCCATGTAGGACTCTACATTACATTTATTCATCATGCCTCCTTAGGATACGTTTGGTTATGACAGTTTCACAAGCATTCCTTATTTTTTATGACCTTGACAGTTTTGAGGAGAACTGGTCAGATATATTGTAGGAGTCTGGAGTCTGTGCCATAGCCATGCAAAACCGTCTTAGTGGGTGAGGACTCGTCTGTTGAAAACTTATTATTTTAATCTCATGTAAAGAATGGACTACATATAAAATAATCAGTAAACCACAGATAGTAAGGGAAGGTATTCTTTTATGAAGACTAAGGGGTCTAACCGCCCCAGAGGGCTTTGCAGAATCCATCTCCCGGTGCTACTGTCAGCTCTGGGACCCCGGGCAGGTCAGTGTCTGAACAACCCCACACCTCCCGCCTCCACCTCTTCAAGGAACTCGGGGAGTCATAGCCTTGGTCTGAGGGCACAGACGCAGGTCGGCAGAGAGCAGGGACCCAGGTCGTGCCAGTCAAACTTGAGATCAAAGTAAGGTTGCAGGTTTTGTGCAAATCTAAAACTATCCTCTAATAACAAAGGTTATTTTTTAAAGGCACTGTGAAGAGAAATGGGGGGAAACCCCAGATAAGGAGAAAATATTTTAAATCCCATATCTGATGAAGAACTTGTGTACCAAATGGATAAAAAACTTTTAACACCATTATAAAAACAAAGAAGCCAATGAAAATATGGACATGGTTTAAAGACACTTCACAAAGAAGATACACAGACCACAAAAAAGCATACAAAATATGCTCAGCATCACTTTGCATCAGGAAAATATACATGTAACCTGAAGAAAACGTTCAACTACAAAACCACCGGAATGGCTAAGGTCCCCAAACACGAAAATACCAAATTTTGGAGAGGACATGGAATTCTTCTTCATTGATGGTAGGTAAGAAAATGTTACCGCCACTTTAGAAGACAGCTTGGCAGTTTCTTATAAAGTGAAACATGGACTTACCACTAGACTCAGCATCGCTACCCTTTGCTTTTATCCAAGTGACTCTGGAGCGCACAAAGAGCACCCAAACTGTACATGAATATGTAGAGGAGTGTCATTCACAATTGCCAACCAAGACTTCCTTGACTAGGAGAATCGATAAATAAGTAGTGGTACAGACACAAACCTTTGAAACTTGTATTCAAAGCTCAAGCCACCCTGAAATGTGCCAGGGAAAGACAA
>NW_017735378.1:0-1989 GCF_001890085.2 Hipposideros armiger | reverse complement strand
TTATATAGGAGAAGTGTAAGGACAGGTAATCCTGGGACAGAAGAGGGCAGAGAAAGCCAAAAATGTTGGTGTGGGTGGGCATAGGGAATGGTGTCGTTAGTTGCCAATAGAAGTAATGAGGAAAAGAGAGACAAATAATGAGCAGGGTAAAAAAAAAGAGCTTGAGAAACATTCAGAGATGGGTGAAAAGGCAACTATACTTGTTAGCAGCATGAGTTTTTCTTTTGAAGGTAAAAATGCTGATATTTTGGTTAAAACTTTGTCCAAGGCAAAGGTAAAGTGATCAAGATAAATCACAAGGAGAGGCTAGGGAAACACCGAAGGCTCTTTATTGTACAAATAAGTAAAGCAGGAGGTATGGGGAATGGATGGTGAATGGCGTTAAATAAGCTCTAAAACCTGACGTTAACATCATCAAGTCAATAGATGATAGTGATAGCAACTCACATTTATTGAGCATTTCTTACTTGCTTGTCACAAGTGTTTTTGTGTCCTGAATGTATTTCCTTCTTTCTTATAACAACTCTTTAGAACAAGCATCCTGTTGGTCTCTGTTTCATAGATGAAAAAAACTGAGGCTGTGAAAAACCAAGGTACTTGTCTAGGATCCAAGAGGGAAGTAACTGGCTCCCATCTGAGCTGTCGAACCATAGGAGCTAGAGCTTCTTCACTATAGACAGAAGAAGAAAGGAGAGAAAATATGCCAAAAGAGCAAATTTTCAGCCTTAGAAAAGGTATAGGAGCAAGGAGTTAGAAGAGAAGAGAAATCATGTAGCGAACTCAGGACTCATGTATTTAGAAGAGAACGTTTCAGGTTTCTAGATAGAATCATGTTATAGCAGTTCATAGGGAGAATTGTGAAATTTAATGTGAAGTAAAAACTTTTAGTTGCATAAATAAAAATCTCATGTACATTATTTTTCTTTCTCTCTATGGTCAGTATTTACGTTAGTGCCTGTCACATAGTAGGTACCTAATAAAATTTTACTGGAAGAGTCAAGAGACAAAAGAAAACCTGATAGTTGAATGTTCAGTGTCAACAAGGTAGCCTGAGAACCTGAATTAAAAAGGATTAGGATAACTTTTTCTCCACAGGAACTCTTGTATAATGCATTGCTGTTTGATATTTGAGGAAGCGAATTAGTTCACTGAAAAACTTGGGAAAATGTTAAGACTTGTTTCAAGTAAAATAGGCCTTGTGCTTTCAAGTGAGGTTTAGATACTGTACTCTGGTTGAAGAAAACACTAATAAACATGTGAGGACAAAGATACTTAAAAGTGTTGTATGCTCTTTAGAATAGTAGCACTAGTCATGCTAATTACACTAGTATTGTAATTTAGTTTGTTAATCAACCTGTGAGTAAAAGAAAATAAGTGGTGACAAGCTCTTCATGTAGCTCAGTAATTTAGAGTACAAACTCTGGAACGGATAGCGTGGGTTCAAATGCTAGTGCTCAAACTAATAGCTATGTATCCAGAGGTAAACTTCTTATTGTCTTTATGTGAAATTCCCTAAAATTCTAATTTCCTAAATTCCTAAATTTCTCCAAAAATGGGGATAATAATTACACTTCTGTCATAGATTTAGTAAGGAGCCTTAAATGAACTAGAATGTGTAAAATGCTTAAAACAACACTTGGCACACATTAGTGCTACATTAGTGTTTGTTTAAAAATAAATGCATATGATATATTTGTAAGTGATTAAAAGAATCTCTCCAGGTGGATGTGCCACCTTTTTCTTTTTTGTTTGCCCTCCACACAGAATCACATACCGTATCTTTATAAAGAAAAGAGTTTCTTCCATATTGGATCTTGGACTAGTACTTAATCTTTCAAAGCTTCAGTTTCTTGTTTATTTTTTTTTTTAAATTTTTATTTTTTTGGTTTGCTTTGTATTGTTTTAGTATTCTTGAGTTAAGTTCTGAGATGTAGTTAATTTTTTGGAAACAGTTGGATCCTTTCAGGGCTTCCTTTTACAGTTTGTTAG
>NW_017735377.1:0-1989 GCF_001890085.2 Hipposideros armiger | reverse complement strand
ATATTATTAACATTTTATTAATAATTACTATTTTATTATTAAATGGATAATTATTATATACAGTGAAGACAGAGGCGTCACATCAGCGTCACGCAAAGCTGAACAGTACATGCAATGTGCTGAGCCTACACTAAGGATTCTCATTTCAGATTTAAGCTTATGCCAGTTTATCTCCATTTTTCAGCAGAACTTTTTCTCACTCTCATTGTGTCTTATCCCTCACGATATCAGAACTATTTCAAAAGGGAACTTGTTAGTCATCTCCATTAAAAAAATATCCAAGCCATGCCTTTTCTATGAAATCTTTGGAGGTTGCTATGACAATGGTATTTCTAGCTCAGCCCACAATTCATATTCTTCAGCTCTTACCCAAAGTAACCTGGTTCTGCTTGCTAGGTGTCATAAGATTCCAAAAGGTATGCCCAGAGTCTTCTCCAGAGATTGGGGTTGGAAAAACAATAGCATTATTAAATGTTGAACTTTAAAAATCAGATTGCTCATATTTAAAAGTCCTCTTGTAATATCATGCATAATTCGTTCACAGATAGAGAAGAAACAGAACTAACACCTTTCTGCCATGACAAACACTCTCACTCACAGTGCCCCCTCGTTTTTTTCTTAGCTGTGTGCAGGGTGTCTCTGCTGGGATGGGTAGTTACCATCTTTAAACGTGCTAGACGAAGCCACACATACTCCTATAATTCTGCCAGTCTCCCAGACTAAAAACCGTAGAGCAAGCTTTGACTTAAGCCTCTGCCATGGTCTGAATGTTTGTGTCCCTCTGAAATTTCTATGTGGAAGCCCTAATGTCCAACATGATGGTATTAGGGGATGAGGCCTTGGGAGGTGCTTGAGTCATGAGGTACCCTCCCGCCCTTTGGCCATGTGAGCACACAGGGAGAAGGCATCAGCTTATGAACCCCCAAAGAGGGCCCTCAACAGAAGGCAACCCGCTGGCACCTTGATCTTGGACTTGCCAGCCTCCAGGGCTGTGAGCAATTAACTTTTGTTTATAACCTACCCAGTTGGTGGTATTTTGTTGGCAGCAAAATCGGACCAAACATCTTTCTCCCCTACGGGAAGTTTCTAGACTAGTTACCCAGTAAAATTAATGCATGACCTCAGCACACACAAAGGGATGCCAGATGAGGCGAAGTCCAAAACCCGGGTTTCTGGAGAATTTTATCAGGATCTGCTGCCACATACATACTTGAGAGATACTTTCCACTTTCATCAGTATGAAAAGCATCATGCTTTCCTCACTGCAGGTGGGGCGCCCACAGCCCTATTACTTACTACGCCCATGTGCACTTGACTGCTTCTCTCCAGTTCCTTGAGAACGTTCTGGTTGGTTTTGAGGCTTTGACTTGCTTGACCTTTGAACTTCGTTACTGTCGTGTCTATTCTCTTGACTTTCTAGGACATTCTTTATTACTCTCATATCCCCCAGGGTACTTTTAGAGTGAAGAGTAGTGAAGAGGAGCTTATCATGATGAGAGAAAATAAAGTGGATGGGTATTCATTTATTCACCATTTATGAGTAGCTGTTGTGTCCCAGGCACTCTGGCTGTATGCTTTTGAGGCCAGAGAGTGAACAGTCCCTGACTTCCATGGTCCGCAGTAAAGCCGGGATGACTTCCAGCCAGACAGGATGGTGTGAGGAGTGGGCTAAGGGCCAGGACAGGGTGCTAGGGTAGGAGGAGCAAGTTCAGAGAACGGGACACATGATGCGTGTTTTGAAGCAAACAGGAATGTGAAAGACAAAAAAAAAAATCAGAAATGAACACTGTAGGCAGAGGTAATTTCAGGATTTAGAGGAGGAGGCATAACAAGCAATGACCATTCTAAGGAACTGCCAGTAGTTAAGAACAATGAGAACAGAAGATTCGATTGAGCAAGTGGCACAAAAGATGCCAAAATTTTCAGTGGATCATCAACTGTAAGGATGTGTCACTTTTTTCTTTCATTCTAGAAATATTTCCTGAGTGT
>NW_017735376.1:0-1928 GCF_001890085.2 Hipposideros armiger | reverse complement strand
GACCAGAAGCGGCCGGATGGCTCAACTGGTTAGAGCACGTGCTCTTAACAACAAGGCTGCCGGTTCAACTCCCACATGGGACGGTGGGTTGTGCCCCCTGGCAACTAGATTGAAAACGACGACTGGACTTGGATCTGAGCTGCACCCTCCACAACTAAGATTGAAGGACAACAACCTGACTTGGAGCTGATGGATCCTGGGGGAAAAACGCTGTTCCCCAATCAAGTCCAAAAAAAAAAGGCAGACAACTCATATTCTTATTCTTACTAGGATGTTTACAGTATAGAATTTGACCCTGCACAGGTCATTTATAGACCCCATCCATGCTGGAAGAGGATATGAAAAATTAAGCTGTATTCTAAAGCAAAAAAATAAGAGACCTAAGATAATGGCTGAGCAAATTAAAGATCCAGTCTCAAATTCTTATGCAAAAAAGCATGCAACTAAGATTGTACTCATGCAATTAGTTTGTAATAAAGATAAGAAATATCATTCTATAATCGCTTACATGTATAATACAGTCCAGAATCACTAATCCCAACAGCCGTGTTATAGTAAGATTGTTTCTAAATATTTCAGAGTTCTTCCCCTTTCCCATTTAAAAATAATAAAATTACAGCCTCTGTACTCTTTCTTTAGACAAAATTCAGATATTTCCTCCACCCATCATCACAGACATTAGTCCATATACTTCAACACACACTATCCTCCCTAAGAAACCAAAATTTGGTTTAAGAAGTTGGTTTACTATCTCCTTATTCTAGTCCCTAAGACCACAAACCCTAAGACTAAAAATATGAGAATTACATCACACTATGATAGATTTTCCAAAACATGCACAGTCATGCAATTTTATTTCAAATGCATACTATTTCCTAATTTTTCAATGTCTTTTTTTCTTTTTAATCTTCGTTGCATTCCTGTCTACTTTATTTTTTTTATACTGTTTCACTTATGTCTAGTGGTATATAATTTGGTGATTATAATAATTCTGAAAAGCAGAAATGACTCTTAAGGCATTTAATTCAAGCTCCTGTCCTCATAAAACCCAACTAAAACGGAATATGCTCTATGTATTTAGAAGTATTGACACAATGTGGTTTACTCTTATTTAATTTTTGAAGCTCTAGAATAAAAACAGAACATCTAAATTAAGAGAAAATGTAAAAAGAACTGTCTCTGAACCTAATATAGGCAAAATTCTAGCAAGCTGATGAGAAATATATATGCTTATTTAACAAAATTACTTAGCCTGCTCTGTAACTATGGTTTAGATACTATTAAGTTCCAACCAAGAAAATGTTCTTTGTGGTTCTTATCCATGTAATAGTCACTCTTTATGATACTAGGAAAAGAAGGAAGCCCATTCCACTCTTCATAGTTCTTTCTGAACAAATTATACCTCAGCATCCTTCATCTCCCTACACAAAACCAGACCTCAATACATCCTCCATTCAACCATCTTCAGAAACTCAATTATCTCTAAAGTGGAATATGAGAGAAATAATATAAACATACAGAGATTTCGCTTTTCCTCCTCTTCTTTCTCCCTATCTATCTAGCTAAAGAATTGGTACCCTCTTGTGTGCACTTTTAAAAAATGTACCTGAAGCTCCTTTCCGACTCTAGTTAATCTTTTTATCTCATCAAAAATCCTTAAAAAAAAACAAAACAAAACTGGGCCAACCTAGTGGCTCAGTTGGTTAAGGGCTTGCTCAAGAGTGCGAGCTCTGAGCAACAGGGTCACCAGTTCGAATCCCCCAAGCTGAGCTGCCAACAGGTAGCAGGATGGCTCAGCTGGTGAGAGCATGTGCTCCTAACAACAAGGTTGCCTGTTCGAGATGATGGGCTACGCCCGCCCACAACTAAAGACTGAACTCGGCACCTTGAGCTGAGCTGCTTCCTGGGTGGCTCAGAGGATAGAGCAC
>NW_017735375.1:0-4032 GCF_001890085.2 Hipposideros armiger | reverse complement strand
ACGCCAACTTAACCCTCAAATGTATACACCTGGGCGCGGGGCAACGCCTCCCCAAAGGAAATTCACGGTTCAATTGCTGCCCGGCCTCGTCAAAAGGGGCCCGGAGAGGGCGTGAGACACCGCCCTGTACCCCAGCACCTGAAAACAGTCTTCCGGGTCTTATCTCCCTCTCTTCTCTTTCTTCGGGATCCCTCTTTTCCACGCACACGACCTTCACCTGTCACTAGGAGAGCCGACTTCACGTATCTCCGCCAACAGACCAAGTAGCTCCTCGCGTCGCCGACAGACTGCGCCGATTGCGTCATCGCGTCGGCGTCTCCCTAGTGGGTGGAGCGCGCCGGTGGGAGGTGCAACGCCGGCTGGGCCGAGAGGGCGGGGCTCCGCGCACTGTGGGCGGGGTCACGTGCCGCCCGCCGCCGGATGGAGGGCGCGAGTTGGGCGCTAGGGGCAAAGGTGGGTTCTCCGCTGCCCAGGTCTGCGGTGAGCGGCTGGGAGCAGGCCAAGTCCACGTGCCGGCAGGTAGGAAGGGGAGGCCGTGCTCGTGGGGGCGGGCGAGAGCGTCAGCGAAGCCGAACAAGGTGGGGAGCTGGGGGAGCGGCCGGGGCGCCCCCGCTAGGACGCGCGGACCCCGACTGATCCGCTGACCCTCTGCCGGGCGTGAGGGCCTCTCTCGAAGTCCCTGCAACCCTGCTTCTTACGTCTCGCCCTTCTGTGGTCCCTCTTCGAGGCCCAAAGAGCACGTGCCGAGACCTTTAGCCCTGGCGCGGTAGTCACGGAATGATAATGGGGACGAAATAGTCTCCTCATTCAGCTTGAAACCTTCCAACCTCAGCTTCGAGCTCTGACCCTGGAGGTTGAATGGATTGAATGCTAATAGCTCTCTAAACCCGGTAACGGTCATTTTAACGTGAGAGACCCCAGAAGGTTCTAAAATGAATTCCTTCTCCAAATCCTGGTTTGTAGTCTCACACCTCTCTCTCTGTTTTTACCAGTGGAGATAGGAGGTTCATGCTTTCTGTTCTTTAGGTTAAATTGTACTTCCCTCGTTGAGCTCATGCTGCTTTTTACTTCCTGTGTCACATGATTTACAAACCTAGCTCTTCCATGTAGTTCCCTTTTCCTCTCCCTGGAATCTTTTTCCTTCTGTTGATTTCCATATTGTTGCGTGCGCGTGCTCTCTAATTTGCCCCTAAGTCTAGGTCTTCCCTAGTATCTGCTTTTTCTCTTTCTTGTTTGCATTCTCTTCCTTGACCATCTCGCCCATTGCATCACATTGAACCTCCACTCTTGTGCTCCAGGTGCTGGCCTGAATGCCTGCACGTTAATGAATGACCTGTGAGTTCTCTAAACTNTGGAGTATTACTCAGCAGTGAAAAGGAACAAGCTAGTAATATGCAGCCACTTGGATGCAGTTCAAGGGTAGTTTGCTGAGTGAAAGAGGCTGGTCTCAAAAGACAGTCTTGGAAACCAAAACTAGAGGCATGGAGGACAGATCACTGCTTGCCAGGGGTTAAGGGTAGGGGACGAATGACTACAGAGGGTTAGCACAGGGAATGTTCTGGTTGATGGAACCGTTATTCTGGTTTTTAGTTGCGGCAGCAGCTAGAAAATCTATATGTTGTGTTAAAATTTATAGAACTGTACACTCAAAATGTCATTTACAGTAGACGAATTTAAACAGTAAAATAAATAGAATCCACCAATCATAAACGAATGAGGGTAGAGTCTTCATATATTTTTACCACTGTATCTCCAGCTCCCTAACATAGTCCCTGGCAAAAATGATACACTTAAAATATATGTGGGTTGAATAAATAAAATAATTCTTTTTAAAGATCCATATGTTATGAGCTAGTTTAGGGAAAATAGAGTGCCTACATGCACATATGTGTTTATAGTTACATAATAATACTTTACAACAAAAGATTGCTTGTAGATAGTAAGGTGCACTGTTCTATATTCAGAATTTGCAATATAAGACCAGTGATGGGTTTTACACTAGGGCAGTGGGGGTGGGGTTGGGGTGGGCGTGCAGTGGGGTGGGAGGGTGGTCTCTTTTTTAAGATCACAGATCCTGAAGCGGAGAAGGGAAAGGACAGGGGCAAGAATGGAATCTAAATATTTGTATCAATGCTACATCCATGAATATGATTGTACATGGATTTTTGTACATATGCTGCCTATCTAATTTTAAAGACGGAATTACTAGGTCAAAGGTCGTGCATATTTAGACATGTAGATTTATGGTCCACAAAACTATAACCAAAGCTTTTAATAGACTTGTAGATGCAATAGAGGTTGATACAATGTTTGTAATTTGAAGGATGCACTGTGTGCTCCTCTAGTACCTTTCCTTTCTCCTTCCCTCCCCTCCCCTCCCCTGCTTTTCTCCCTCCTTCCCTCCTTCCTTCCTGCCTTCTTTCCTATAATAATAACTTGCAGGGTTTTATAGATTTCTGTTCATGTCTTCTCCTACAGGATAGCATAATGTACCCCAGACTAACCAGCTCCCTTCACATCACATCCCAAAATGTTAATATCTAAATGATCCAAGCCCCTCCCCCCTAAAGCAAACACACAAAACTCCCCACCACACAGAGCAAAGGCAGGTGGCTATAGTCCAAACGCTGCCATTGTGGAAGCTACGCTTTCCAGTAAAAACCGCCAGTGTAGAAACAGTGTGTATCTCACTTCTGTATGATTCTGGTTCATAAATTACTAAAGTGTATTCCTGAGAAGGAAATATGTCACCAGCCATGATAGACTTGTAAGCTGATTAAAATCTGGGTCCTGGAAAAGGTGGTAGTATTAGCTGGACTCCAGGCCTGGGCACTGCCTCGGAGGCCCATGTTTATACGTGCAGAGGAGGTCTTCCATCTTCAACTTGTAAACTCCAAAACTCAACCAAATCGCTCCATTTTTTTTTTTTAGAATGAAGCTAGAACTGTCAGCTGTCAAATGACAGCAATAACAGATGCGAATGACTCTAGTACTTCCAAAAATGAACTAGTGCCATCTNGTTCTCATTGTTAGCGTATTTGAGGACAGTGTGAGGGCCCATTTATGCGGTTTGGGTAACAAAACATATTGGATGTACTAGACTGGCCAGTCCTGTTGACCAAATACTAATGAAGGAGAAAGATCAAGATTACCTTTCTCAGGCAGGGCATTTTGTAGATGAATGAAACCCACAGTCTATAAGCGTGAGCTGCATCGGGAAGTTAGGTTATATATTATGATACTGTCTCTGAGGATCCAATAATAACAGTATACTCGAAAATGAAGAGCAAAGCAAATTAAAACAAAAGAGCAAACAAAGTAGGAAGTGCTAACTAAAGAACAAAAACCAATGAAACTGAAAATAGAAGAGCAGTAAAGAAAATCAAACCAAAACCTCTTAAAGTATAAAAAAATGGATAAATTGCTAGTGAGACAGACCAAATATATGAGATGATAAAAATTATAAAAACACACATTAATAAGATAATAAGGAAATATCACAAATGATGCACATTTACTCAACAACTTAGATGGAACAGAATAAATCCCCCAAAATCATTACCAAAACTTACTCAAGAAGGTTAAAATAACCTTCTGAAACAAAAATTTATAGACCCAGATGCTATCACTGGTTACTCTACCAAACATTTAATGTTAAAAACACCGGCAGTTGTACACAATTTCTTTCAAAAACAGAAATGGAGGAAATACATTCTAAGTCATCTTATGAATGAATCTGATACCAAAAGCAGGCAAAGGACACACAAGAAAAAGAAACTACCCCTCATGAAGACAGACAAAAAAAATCCGCAACCAAATATTAACAAATCAAGTCTAGCAATGTGTATATAAAAAGAATAATGTAGCACAATCAAGTGGGATTTACCCCTGGAATACGAGGCTGGTTTACTATATGAAAAAAATCCATGTAATTCACCATATTAACATAATCAAGAAGAAAAATAACACATGACCCTATAAACTAATGCTAAAAAATACATGAAAGAAGGTGAATATCACTGATGACAAAAA
>NW_017735374.1:0-1991 GCF_001890085.2 Hipposideros armiger | reverse complement strand
GAAGCAGAGGATCGGATCAGTGATTTAGAAGACAAAGTAGCAGAAATCACCCAGCTGGAAAAACAAAAAGAAAAAGAATGAAAAACAATGAAAATAGTTTAAGAGACCTGTGGGACAACATCAAGCGCAACAACATTCACATCATAGGAATACCGGCAGGACAACAGAAGAAGCAAGGGATCGAGAATGTATTTGAAGAAATAATGACTGAGAACTTCCCTACCCTGGTGAAGGAAATCAACATACAAGCCCAGGAAGTGCGTAGAGCTCCAAACAAGCTGAACCCAAACAGGTCCACACCAAGACACATCCTAGTAAAAATGGCAAAGGCTAAAGACAAAGACAGGATCCTAAAAGCAGCAAGAGAAAGACAGCAGGTTACATACAAAGGAATTCCTATAAGACTAACAGCTGACTTTTCCACAAAAATTCTGCAGGCGAGAAGGGAGTGGCAGGAAATCTTCAAAGTGACGCAAAATAAAGGCCTACAACCAAGATTGCTCTACCCAGCACGGCTATCACTTAAAATTGAAGGAGAGATAAAGAGCTTCTCAGAAAAGAATAAACTTAAGTAATTCATGACCACCAAGCCAGCATTGCAGGAAATGCTAAATGGGCTTTTTAAACAGAAGAAAGGGGAAAACAAGCTAAGCCAGGAAGATCAGAAATACAAATAACAAAATGGCAATAAATATGCACCTAACAATAATCACTTTAAATGTGAATGGGCTAAATGCTCCAATCAAAAGACATAGAGTGGCTGAATGGATAAGAAAACAGGACCCGTGCATATGCTGTTTACAAGAGACTCTTCTCAGATCAAAAGACGCACACAGACTGAAGGTAAAGGGATGGAATAAGATATTTCACCCAACTGGAAATGAGAAAAAAAGTGGGAGTAGCAATGCTTATTTCAGACAAAATAGACTTTAAAATGAAGACTACAATAAAAGACAAAGAAGGACACTACATAATAATAAAAGGATCAATTCAACAAGAGGACATAACCATAGTAAACATCTATGCACCCAACATAGGAGCTCCTAAATATATAAAACATATTTTGATGGACATAAAGACAGAGATCAACAGCAACAATATCGTTGTAGTGGACTTCAACACTCCGTTGTCACCACTAGACAGATCCTCCAGACAGAAAATCAACACGGAAACAGTGGCTTTAAATGACACTTTAGAACAGCTGGATTTAATTGATATTTTTAGAACATTTCACCCCAAAGCAACAGAATACACATTCTTCTCAAGTGCACATGGAACATTTTCCAAGATAGACCACATATTAGGACACAGAACCAGTCTCAATAAATTTATTAGATTGAAATCCTATCAAGCATCTTCTCTGACCACAATGCTATAAAACTAGAAATCAATTATAAAAAGAAACGTGGAAAGCACACAAATACATGGAGACTGAATAGCATGCTACTAAATAGTGACTGGGTCAAAACTGAGATTAAGGAAGCAATCAAAAGCTATCTCAAGACAAACGACAATGAAAACACAACAACTCAAAATCTATGGGATGCAGCGAAAGCAGTCCTAAGAGGAAAATTCATAGCATTGCAGGTATATCTAAAGAAAGAACAATCTCATATCAAGAGACAATCTTTACAGCTAAGGGAACTGGAGGAAGAACAGCAAAACAAGCCCAAAGGGAGTACAAGGAAGGAAATAATAAAGACCAGAGCAGAAATAAATGAAATAGAGACCGAAAAAACAATACAAAAGATCAATGAAACCAAGAGCTGGTTTTTTGAAAAGATAAACATAATCGACAAACCCTTAGCCCGACTCACCAAGAAAAAGAGAGAGACGACCCAAATTAATAAAATCAGAAATGGGGCCGGCCGAGTGGTGCGATGGTTAAGAACTTGCTTGGGATGCCAGAGGGCCCCGGTTCGGATCCCACATATGAGGGCCAGTGACACTGCCCTCTACAGCTAAGATGCTGAACAACAGCTCAACCTGGA
>NW_017735373.1:0-1936 GCF_001890085.2 Hipposideros armiger | reverse complement strand
TTTTCAAAAGAAATAACATAATGAATGAAAATTACCTTGATTATGGGCACCATGCCTAGCTTTATTTAACCCTGGGCAGATTATTCAATGTATGAAAAAATTTTAGACTACTGGCTCTAATTAAATAAAAAATACCTTTTAAACACAATTTTGAAAATTGTTAACATAAAATAGAGTGATATTAATTTAACAGTGGGAGCTCACAGAGAAAAATCGCATTTATTGCAATGCAATTTTTAAATACAGCCTGGACCTTTTGGACCCCAGATTTTGAAGAATTAAGTGATTCCTGAAAAGGGTTCTGGATGGGACGTGAAGAATTAGTGCCTGGAGAATATAAAAAAGGAGCAAGAGCGTCTCAGCCAAGAGAAAGGGATCACAGGTAACACATCTGGCGAGGTACTGGGTGGCTTGCCTGAATGTCACTCAAGGCAGATTGAGGCATGGGGTATTTACATATAAGAGCCATCAGGAAGCCACTGGCCATGCCACGTGGTTTTCATATCTATGAAAGCAGCACTAAATGAGATGAGCAGACAGAATAAAATAACTTTTTAACGTGCTTTTTACTATGAGGCAGATATTGTGAAAAGTGCAATGCACATTACTTCATTTATTTTTTGCAACAAGCCTATAATGTTAGGCAATATTGTCATGTCTACAGATGGGGAGCTGTGATCTTCTAGAGAACTGAAATAACTTCGCTTACATCACAACACTGGCGTGGATTAGAGTCCAAATCCAAACTGGAGCTGGTGTTTTTTAAAGGCAGCACTAAGCTGATTTATTTGTATCCTTGTAACATTATTTTATGCATGAAGATGGACAATTTACCCTAAAGATTTTGCTTTTGTTCCTGTAGTTCCCTTTGAAAAAAAAAAGCCCTTTCCATGTGAAGTTATATGAAGAATTCTTGAGTCTTTTTAAAACATTCCTAACTGTTACCTCTTTTGTATTTTTCCTGATTTACTATGGTATTTCTTCCCACTTTCCATTCTTGGTATTGAAATTGCATTTTAAGCATAGCATTTACCATTTAAAATAATCTTTCCCTTTTAATCTCCCTTTGCCAAACTCTCAGCTTCTAGAAGAAATGATTTCGTATGTATTTCTCGTTAGACCCATTCCTAACATAATGATCAGCAGAGAGCGAGCACCAAATACATATTTTTCATTGATTGAATAAATAATTATTTGGGGAACTGGTAACACACAAATAGTGTACTGAGATTTTTCGTTGCACAATGCTTTAAAATTGGTTCTATTTGCTCTCTGAATCACTGAATAAAGGGAATGTCTGGCACTAAAATGTATAATTCGTGGAAACGATAAACTGAGGTAAACTTAATGTGTCAATGTGTATATGTCATTCTTTTTTTTCTCCTGAGATGAGAGCAGGATAATAACACAAGGCTCTGTGCTAAGAATACTTTAAAAGTTTAAAAGTTTTGCAGAATGGAAGATTATTTTAAAATGCTTTCCAACTTCTAGTTGCACTTGTTTTAGTCTAAGTAGCTTTTATCCATACAGTCAAAATTATATAAAACAGAGCAGTTGAAGATGCACTCTAACAATTTTGCTGTTTCTGAGCTATCTAAATATTTCTTTCCAAAATACTTGCACTATTTTCCCTTTCCCTACCAATAACTTGAAAATCTACTTTTTAATTGAGATTTATTTCCCAGGCAATTGCAGAGATTTTTCATAGTGTGAAAGGCTGAATGTGACTTTCAATGTATTTACTTTGAAACCTTGAGATGTCTTCCATTTACATAGTTATCTCCCTAAGTGATGAACTCTCTAGATGACATTCACAAAGTGCCAATTCCCTTTATCTTTGTTCTGTAGTGGAATAGCTATTCTAAGGAAAGAGTAGGTATAAATTATTGCTGAAGGGTTTCTCAATTGAGGGTCACTGTGTGTAGCTGGTTAAATT
>NW_017735372.1:0-3038 GCF_001890085.2 Hipposideros armiger | reverse complement strand
TAATATCAGGTTGGAGAAAAAAAGAGTGTAAAGCAACAATTACAATTCATTGTAATATCCAATTTAGAACATACAAAAAGCTAAATCTCCAGCGATTGAGTAGGAGTTAGGCAAGTGAAGTGGGGGATAAGAGAAATTGTAGGACAGATAAAGAGCTTGCCAGACAAGAAAAACCTATAGAAGTGCACCACCACCAAACCAGTTTTACAAGAAATGTTAAAGGCAATTCTTTAAGAAGAAGAGGGAGATAAAAGAGCATAAATATGAAATAGCAATAACTATGTACCTGTCAATAATCACTTTAAATGTAAATGGATTAAATGCTCCAATCAAAAGACATAGGGTTGCTGAATGGATAACAAAACAAGACCCATGCATATGTTGTCTACAAGAGATCCTCTTCAGATCGAAAGACACACACAGACTGGAAGTAAAGGGATGGAAGAGATATTTCGTAAAAATGAAACTGAAAAAAATGCTGTGGTAGCAATACATATATGAAACAAAATAGACTATAAAACAAAGACTAAAATAAGAGACAAGGGCATTTCATAATGATTAAAGGATCAATCCAACAAGAAGATATAACCCTTCTAAACATTTACACACCCAACTTAGGAGAACATAAATTTATGAAGCAGATATTAATGGACATAAAGGGAGAGATCAATGCTAATACAGTCATAAGAGACTTGAACATTCCATTGACATCAATGGATAGACCTTTCAGACAAAATCAATAAGGAAACAGAAGCCTTAAATGACACACTAGATGAGATGGAATTGATACTTTAGAGCATTTCATCCCAAAGCAGCAGAATATACATTCTTTTCAAGTGCACATGGAACATTATCTATGATAGACCACATGTTAGACCACAAAACAAATATCAGTAAATTTAAGAAGACTGAAATCCTAACAAGCATCTTCTCCTATGACAATGGTATGAAACTAGAAATCAATTATTAAAAAATATAATAAGCAAACACACTAGGCTAAATAACATCCTACTAAACAATGGGTTAATTATGAGATCAAGGAAGAAATCAGATACCTTGAGACAAATGAAGATGAAAACACAATGACCCAATAACTATGGGACATAGCAAAAGCAGTACTAAGAGGGAAGTCCATAGCAATACAGGCCTACCTCAAAAAACAAGAAAAATCTTAAACCATCTAACATTACACTTAAAGGAACTAGGAAAATAACAGCAAACAAAACCCAAAGTGAGTAGAAGAAAGGAAATAATCAAGATCCGAGTGAAAATAAATGAAATAGAGTCTAAAAAAAAAAAACTATACAAAAGATCAATGAAACCAAGAGCTGCTTCTTTGAAAAGACATAGGAAATTGAGAAACACTTAAGCAGATTCATCAAGCAAAAAAGAGAGAGGACCCAAATAAATAATAGCAGAAATGAAACAGGAAAAGTAACAACTGACACCCCAGAAATACCAAGGGCTGAAAAAACACACTATGAACAGTTATATGCCAACAAACTGGACAATCTGGAAAACATAGATAAATTCCTAGAAACATACAATTTTCCAAGAGAAACATACAATTATCCAAGAAAACATGGATAAATTCCTAGAAACATACAATTTTCCAATCAAGAAGAAACAGAAGACCTGAACAGACCAGTTACTACTAATGAAGCCAAATCAGTAATCAAAAAATTCCCAAGTAACAAAAGTCCTGGACCAGATGGCTTCACAGGTAAATTTCACTAAACATTCAAAGAAAAATAATACCTAAAATTCTCAAATTATGTCAAAAAATTCAAGAGAAAGGAAGACTCCCAGCATTACCTTGACTCCAAAAACAGAGAAAGACATTACAAAAAGGAAAGTTGTAGCCCAATATCNGAAAACGACAAGTTTTTCCTTGTGAAACTGTCAATGTTTTGTTGAATGTTTTGAGTGCCACAGAGTAAGTAAATGATGCTGTTTTAAATGAAAAGTTGGGTTAGGCCATAAAATAAGAGCATTTTGAATGGGATCAGTCTAGCATAGTCTAACTGGAAAAGATTAAAATCACCCAAATTGATATATGATTAAATAGCCTTATTTAGAAAAAGTTATGAAAAGCTGTTTTCCCTTCAATTTCCCTGTAACAAAATTAATCTTCACTAATGACAAATATTATAGTTTATTTTCTGTCTTATTGATTAAAGTACAAATTCAAAGTATATTGAATAAGGAGGAATAGTTCTTTATTAGCCAGTCATGCTGTTATAAGGATAGAAATTAAACAGCTGATTCAATTTTCGTGTTGATGTATTTATACATAAAACTGAGAACGAGAAAGTGGAGTTGTCACTCTTTCACATCAATTAGAAACTAAATTTTGAAAACTTCTTTTTCTCAAAAATATTTCATGGTTTGCCTTGGTGAAAATTCTAAAAAAAGAAACATATATTCTACACACACACACACACACACACACACACACACACACACACACACACACACATATATATATATATATATATATATATATATATATATATATGGTTTTTTTTGTTTGTTTTGTTTTCCTTTATGGGTTGGTTGATCTTTAACCTTTCTCAGAGAATTTGATCCAAATGAAAAAGGTCTTGTTTGAGCTACTCTAGACTCCATACATTTTTCTAAACTTCTTGTTTCTAACTATAACTCTTATCTGGTGCCTTTATTTTCAGAAAGCAAAGATAAGCATGAAAACCTAAACAAAGAAAAACAGAATGAAAATGATCACTCCAACCACTTCCACAATATTCAGCTGACCTGAAGGCAGGAAATACACTACAACATTCTGATCGTTTTTCTTCTTGACCTCTTGCATAATCTTTGTGTTTTCTAGACAGTTCACTGATTGTTGAATTTTACTGTATATTCCTATAAAAATGCAAAAGCAGTAGACCAGTGGAGAATTTGACGCCTTTTCTTTTTGTAACAGTTTATGGTATTATACCGATAGACCGAGACAGCATGTGTAAGAGGCAGTATCTGCATTAATTCTGAACATGCTAAACAGTAACTAAAATTCACTT
>NW_017735371.1:0-1996 GCF_001890085.2 Hipposideros armiger | reverse complement strand
CTGAGCTGGCCTACTAAGGGCATTTGTTCCCATGGGAGGGGCCAGGAACAGCCGGAGGAGCACTCCCCAACAATAGTTCTGGGAGGAAAGAAAGGATTAGAAAGGGTGCCGGCTAGGTCAGGGACACTGTAGCCCTATCTCCTTCTAACAGCAACAGTCTGGGGGTGATGCTGCCACCACATTCTGCAGTCACCAAGATCTCTCTTGGGGAACCTCCCAATGCCCACCTGGTTGGAGGGCCTGAGGTAAAATGCCAGGCTTCTTACAATGCTGGTCTCTCCCCACTCTGCCAACCCCTGACTGCCACCCTGACTGCCTGGCCATAGACTGGTTCTTGTAACCAGCACAGTTCCCATTATCAAGATGGTGAGAGCTGACACAGAAAAGGCCCTCCTTGAACAAAGCTGCCCTTAAGCAAACACAGGCTTCCTTTTGAGTGCAAATATCAAGGACCCATTTCCACTGATTCAACAAAACCTAGCAACCCTCAAGGCAGGGGCTGGGGTAGGGGTGGGGTCTTGCTATTTTGTTTGCAACAATTTTCACATGGGTGAGGCAGAGAATTTCCCTTGGCAAGGCAAACCTTCACTGATTCTTCCCTGGGTACAGTCTCTACTTGGCCCTGCCCAGAAGCAAGCTTCTTTTTCTCCCTTTCTCTGGTCCCATCTCAGTTCTGTGGCTGTGACTGTGACCTACCTCTGTGGTTCGAAGGCCACTCTGCTTCTGGGTCAGAGGGCCTGAGCTGAGGCTCTGGGGATTCGAGCATTGGGTCCCACAGCTCATCTTCTTCTCTGGGTTGGATATTCCACCTGAGGCTGTAGATCGGGGCACACCATTGGACAGTCCATCTTCCAGCACACCTGGGGGAGGCAAGCAGAGGGTGGCACTAGAGTGTTGCACAGGGCAATTGTTACAACCAATCCCCAAGAGCATGAAAAAAAAAATATCTATCTATCTATCTATCTATCTATCTATCTATCTATCTATATGAAAGAAAGGTCACCAAGTTACCCTTTTCTATAAGAACATGTGTGGGATATTTTATTTTTTACAAAAATGAGATTTTAAAAATTTTGTAACCTGAAATTTTTACTTAAAAGTACATCAATGGCTTATTTCCATATCAATAAATATTTTGCGATATGATTTTTCACACATAGTCTACTGTTGTGTGGGTGTGTCATTTATTTCATTATTCCCCTTTAGTTGGATATTTATTTTCACTTTTTCAAAATAAAGGTCACTGTGATGAAACTCCTTGTGGTTGAAGCTTTACTCTTAATTATTTCCTTGGGATGAATTCCTAGAAGTGGGATTACTGGTTCAAAGGTTATACAGTTTTTTCATAATTCCATCTCAAGGTGTTGGATTGTGTCCCTACCATAACAAATGCCAAGAGATGACAGAATGAGGTTTAAATAAATAGCCTTAGTGAAACACAAGAGGAGGACTACAGTGAGGAACTCATGGATGAAGAGTATCTGATTGAAAAGAGAAGCATAAGGGCCGGCCGAGTGGCTCAGTTGGCTAAGAGCTCGCTCAAGAGTTTGAGCTCTGAGCAACAGCGGTTCAATTCCCGGCCCGAGCTGAGCAGCCCTGAACTGCCAACAGGTAGCAGGATGGCTCAGCTAAAAAAAAAAAAAAAGAGAGAGAGAGAGAAGCATAGAAGCATAAGGGGGAGTACCAAGTGGGAGACAAAAGTGGGCAGAGGCCATGGGATAGCCACAAAAAGGCCAAGAACAGTCCAGTGGATTGGTCATTCTGCTCCCCCACCAGCTGGGGCCAGTCAGCAACGATGTAGCAGCCTATGAGGGTGGGATATTGTGATATAACAGGAACTATACATTTGGTCTTTGTCCCCAGTTCCTGGAACAGAGCTCCTAAAACCCTTGTCATTTCCTGAGTGATAGGGATGGGAGGAGCATCTTTTGTTATAACATTGGTCTTTGCTCCTGCTACATGACACAGAGTTCCTAGATCCCTTGGAGTTTTGTGA
>NW_017735370.1:0-1998 GCF_001890085.2 Hipposideros armiger | reverse complement strand
AATCAGATACGTACCAGAGTTACCACAACTTCACTTTAGTTGCACTGTCGTGGCTGCCTTGATGTCCCGAATAGATTCAAAATGTTTTCCTTTCATGGTCATTTTGGCTTGGGGGAAGAGCCGAAGTCACAGGATGCCAGATCCAGTGAATAAGATGGATGAGGACGCACCATAAAATTTTTATTTGACAGAAATTGCCGTACCAGAAATGATGTGTGACATGGAGCTTGTCATGATGGAGGGAAAAGTAAAGGCACTAACAAAAGAGGACTTCCAGAATTGCTTCAGAAAGTGGCAAGAGCAATGGGATAAGTGTGCTCAAAGGGGGGGCAGGGGGAAGTACTGTGAGGGGGATTAATGGAAATGTGTCTTTTAACTGTAATAATGCGCTGTATTTAAACATTCACTGTATCTTTTGATCACACATCGTATGTCATCTCACTGAAAACCCACAAATATATGGAGTAGAAATAATGGTCCCCATTTTACAGATGGCTAAAATCAAGGATCAGCATGCTTATGCAATTTTGCAGTGGCCAAACAGAGCTAACAAATAATAGGTTTTGAATAACAGTCTAACTGTAAATAACATGCTCTGCTATGAAATATTAATATTTTCAAATTGCAAGAGTTTGATACTGCAGTCAATTGGATGCCAACATTTTTCTTCTTAATTTGTATTTAATTTTATTAACGAGTTCTGCGATTTTAGCTTAACGTTCTAAACAAATATCTTCCACATCATTAAAAAAACTTTCTAAATATACTTTAATTCATGCTTGTATCATTTTTCTATCACTGCTGTAACAAATCGCCATGAATTTTATGGCTTAAAACATTATAACTTTGTTATCTTATGGTTCTGAGAGTCAGAAGACCAACACTGGGATTCAACAAAGGTCTTGGCAGAGCTATACTTCTTTCTGGAGGCTCCAGGGGGGAACTTTCTTCCTTGTCTTTCCATCTTCTGGAGGCTGCCTATATTCCTTGCCTCAAAGCCACTTCATTTTCAAATCCAGCAGCAGGTGGTGAAGTTCTTGTCCTACCCCATCATGCTAATCTACAATTCTGCCTCCCTCTTCCATTTTTAAGAACACTTGTCTATACATTGAGGCCACCTGAGGATCATTCAGGATAATCTTCCTATTTTAGAGTCAGCTGGTTAGCAATTTTAGCTCCATGGGCAACCTTAATTCCTTTTCGCCATGTAACCAAGTTACAGGTGATTAAGATGGAAATAACCTCAGGTGTGTTGAGGGCAGGGGACTGTGCTCCTTACCACAATGTCAAATATACTTTAGAACAGGGTCCTAGTACTTGATGCTGCCAGGATCCTATCTCTTTAATATATTTTATTCACACTAGTATTATTTCCTTGGTTTATTAAGGAAATAATAACACATTTATTAACACTGAGATTATATGTAACTAGAAATAGCAGGAAATTACACGCACATTCATTATGTTACCTATTGTAAATTTCCTATTCCTTGAGTTCATAATTTTGTCTCATGGGTTAGAATAGGTTTTAAATTTTTATGCCTAAGGTAGTATTTTTCAGATCTGTGGATATATTTATGTTGATTTTATACATGAAAATTAATTCTCAGTATATAATGCATGGTAATAATTATTCCCCATTGAAGATCTATAAGAATATAATTTCTTCTTTGTCATAGGAGAAATATCAACCTGGAATAATAGGCAAACATAAATTCTTCACTGTTGTAGGTTTACCAAAAAACATTTAATATATATATATATATATCCTCTCACATAAAGATGTCAATTCCCTGATTCCTATGTGTAAGATACTATGTTACATGGAAAAGGGGAGTTTGAAGTTTCCAAATATGATTAAGGTGTGGGTCTTTAGAGAAAATGTTCTGAAAGATTCACCTGGGCCCACTCTAATTACAGGAACCTTTAAAAGCAGAGACATTTCCTCAGATGAAGTCAGAGCATTTCAAGTAGCCGGAGGGGTTTGCCATACAATTG
>NW_017731768.1:1329506-1331400 GCF_001890085.2 Hipposideros armiger | reverse complement strand
CCGGCATCCACGGAAACCCGTAGGGAAATGAGTGATAAAGGAACGGAACGCAATTGTTACACCAAAGACCCCGTGTGCTTTCTATAGAAAACGACTATAGTTAGAAAATTACTGATGAACAAACATGTTCTTTTTTAAGAGCAACACCGGTAATCTGGAAGTGCCCACGTGCCCTTGGGCAGGTTGCTTACCCTTTTGGTGCCCAAGCGCCCTCAGCAGGAAGACAAGAGTAATAATAACATGCCTCCTGGGCTCAGTAAGAGCTCAGGTGGGTTAGGTGAGTGGAAGCTGACACACTGTAGGTGCTCATAAAAAAACGCCGATGTTCTGGCTTGTCTCGCCAGGAAGAAAGGCTCCCCCCTACCTGCTCTGTCTCGCCAATGGCGATCTAGCTCAGCTTGCTCTGGGGAATAAGGCCTGAAGGGAGCAGGATTTCCGGAAGCGGCGGTTTGGGGCAGTCTGGACTCAGCAGCCCTGCTCACAGCTTCTGCCCTGCGGGGGGCCATGCTGTGGCTCCCTGGTTGCCAAGGGCCCACCTCCCCACGCATCCCCTACTGCTTCCAACCGTACCCACTCCCAGTTTGTCTTCAGAACCACCATTTGAACAGCAGTCAAGTCTGAATCTCCAAGAAGTGCCCCTCCACCATGGCTGTCTCCCCGGGAGCTCAAATCTTGACTGTTTGCTGGAACCTCCTGACCCTCAAAACTCCTCTAGACTAATAAATGGACTTGACCACGTGATGGGGGAAGGGGCTTTATCTTCTCGGCACGCGTGTTCTTTCGATTCAGAAACTGTCCATGGGGCAGCATGCTTTGCTTCTGCCAACCCCAAGGAGATCACCTGATGATTTGATTGAGTCTATTTTTAAGGGTAAAACGGGAGATTCTTGGCATACAAGGCCCAGGACATTACTCTGTTGTGTTAAAACTGCACAGAAATAGCCCACCATGGCTTTACTGTACCTGATATTAATATGCAGCCCATGAAAAGCATCCTGCATAATCTCCACTGTCACATGTCCCAGCTCCATCACCTGGGGCATAAGCTACTGCAGGCACCATCTAACTGGCCTCCCAGCCCCCAGCCCACACCACTCCCACCCATCCATACTTTCTATATGCACCAGTTATTTTAACCAACTCTTAACTAATGGGTTTTTGGAGAAAAAATAATGAAGTAGAGCTGAACTTCAATACCAAAAGCCTTACAGCTGAGAATAACGACCACATGTCATTTTGCTAGGTCATTAGTTTAAGGTCTCAGATTTTCAGAAGTGATGTAGAATCCCAGCTTGACAAATCTATAGAAAGAGCACCGATGAATGAATGATAATTTTGGAACAAGCAAAGGATACCTTGGGTATTCAGCAGTTGATAGTCACGTGGCTGTCGTTAGTCTCAATAGTAATACTACTACTACTACTACTACTACTACTACTACTACTACTACTACTACTTCTACTACTACTACTACTACTAATAATAATAATACCAACTGGCACATGAAGATGGAAAGGCAACCACAGCTCAGGATCATTCTCAGGCGCTCCGTACCTTTGTTGGCTTCAAACCTTCCAAGTCATTGTGTTTCAAACGCAAGAGCATGTGTCAGTCTTGGAATGAGAATGTTCATCTGAGAACATTTTCCTATGTGGTATCTTCATTTTGAAAAACTTAAAAATCCAATTTATTGTCTGCGTCAGATCATTTAGATGAATGGCCCTCTGCCCTGCTGTGCTGTGTCAGAGCCTATGTTCACATCTCTCTACAGTCCAGTGATCACCAAGAACTGTCTGGCCTGTAGGATGGGGGTACACACCCCAGGCTGCCTTTAGGCTGCCATGTACTCATGTCAGAGCCCCATAATCTCTCAGCTGAAACTGTTGAGTTTCTT
>NW_017731768.1:1318676-1328911 GCF_001890085.2 Hipposideros armiger | reverse complement strand
AAAACGACAGCAACTTGTCTGTTCCCCTTCCCCCAATTCCCCAGCACTGTTCCCTTCCCCCCAATTCCCCAATAAAAATCTTAAAAAAAAAAAAGAGTAGGCACACTGGAGCTTCAATGGCGGGTTTAAATCCTAGCACTACCACATAGTACTGTGGGTTCTCGGGTAAATTACCTAACCTGTCTATCCCTCAGTTTTCCTGACTAAAATGGGTATACTCTACTGTGATAAACATCACGTTTAGTGAGATTTCCAGTTCTCCTCTATTTCCAGGTGCATGTCCCCTTGAATTTAGGTGTGGGATTAGCCATAGGAAATACCTGGGCCAATGAGATATCAGTGGACTGATGTGAGTGACTTTAGGAGAGAACATATATTTAAGAGCTGGTGCACAATTCTCTGAGTTTCCTTCCCCTAGGGAGATGACCCATGGAAACTCGGGTTGATTTTCAGGTGACATAAGATGGAAACTGAACTTTCATTAAGTGACTAGATATGCATGAGAAATAAACATTTACTGAGTTCAGCCACTGAGATTTGGGGGTTGCTTGTTACTGGAGCATAAGCTAGCCTATTCTGGCCAATGCATTTCCCCACAGATGTGAGATCGGTGAATAACATACATAAACACTTCCAAAGCACCTAGCACATAAAAGCTATGCAAACATTTGCTAAAATTACTCCACTGCACTTATTCTAACAGGCATATTATTTCACCTTTTCATATCTTATAATCAATGGCCCTTTCTACTTTAATTGGCAGCACTACCTCTTTCTCAATGGTCGCCAAAATGACGGCACACCTTAGATTCAATGAGAAAACATCTTCATTATTATCATGATTTTAGGGGCTAGTGAGTAATGAACAGAGGCCACCGTCTTAACATATAAGTGTTACATTCTCACATCATGATGCAAACGGAGGTGGTGTAATAGTCTGAGTAGAGAATGGAGTGGTCGTCTGAAATGCCGTCGTAACACAAGCTGAATTTAGTTAGCATGGGGCCATATTTATATCTGGAGCAGGTATGTTATTTGGATTCAGTGTTTGCACATACCGACTGCTAGTAAGCTAACAGCACACACACAAGAAAGGACTTTTGGTAAATGCTTTGTAAAAATTTGTTCAGTATTATATTTGGGCTGCACTAATGAATTAATTGGCCTATCAGAATAACAGAATGGCAGTTAAAAGCAAATTTATTGTTTTGATTTTTTTCCTCAGCAAAGTACCAGTCATTGCAATAAATTAATGTTAATCTTGTTTGATTTTATAATTTTCCCCATATTGAATTTGTAAATTTGTTTTAGTTTTGCAATTATGTAAGAATTAGAAGTATAAGGTTTTTCTTGGTTTTCTATTTGCATGTATTAATGTAATGGAATAATAAACTTAATCAAGGGCCGGCCGAGTGGCGCGATGGTTACGAATTGGCTTGGGATGCCAGAAGGCCACGGTTCGGATCCCGCATGTGAGGCTTGGTGACACTGCCCTCTACAGCTAAGATGCTGAACAACGGCTCAACCTGGAGCTGGGCAGCCGTGAGTCGCCAGCGATGGCGTAGGCTGCAGCCCCTGCTGCAGTGGGTTGCCATGGGCTATCGTGTGTAGCCAGCAGCCAGCGTGAGCGGCCAGCAGCCACAGTGAGCGGCCGTCCAGAAGCCAGCGAGTGATCTGCCTCGCCCGGGAAGAGCGCAATGATGGTGCCAACTTGGGCCAGTGAAACAATGTCCTCCACAACTAGACTGAAGAACAAAAAACGACAGCAACTTGTGTGTTCCCCTTCCCCAATTTCCCAGCACTGTTCCCATCCCCCCCAGTTCCCCAATAAAAATCTTTTTTAAAAAATTAAATAAATAAATAAACGTAATCAAGTCAAAACAGCAAGTCTTTTAAACAGGGTTTACACATGATTTAATTTTGAGACCCCTGGCTCAACTACTCAGCCATACAGCTGTCTTTGTGGTACTGACAACACTCCCAAAACACGCTCTGTAAAGAACGCCTGACAGGTGTGCAAACCAGGAAGAAACCTCAGTTTCACACCCAGCCTGCAGGTTGGAAAGCGTGTCCACATCCCCATTCTCCACCTTCAACCAGTTGTTCTGGCTTTTCTTCTCAAATGCTGCTGGGGATCAATGTTTGCAGTCACAGCGGTGCAGGTGGAAGTTAGGGGAGACGCAAGAACATGCCTGACAGTGGTTCTAGGAACCATGTCCTCCACTGCAAGGAAAGAAAGAGAGATGATGCAATAATAGCATCCCGGCACATGCTCCCTGAGCCGTGGGGCCGCTGCTGTGCAGCCTCTACCTGCTGCTGCCTGGGCCCTCGCAGGCATCCAAGCTTGTCCGCAACCCCACACTGAGACCCCGCTCCTGTTGCAGCTCCTGTCTGGGCTGCTTGTGCCACCTGGGGCTGGGGCTGCTGTTGTCACAAGCACTGGAACATCTGGCCCCACACCCACGGCGTCCATGTGGCCTGTCTCATCACTGACACACCAGCATTTCCCTTAACCAAGCCATACTGCGGCTTGGCTGGGTTTAGAATGAAGTGCAAGAAAATTCATGTTTTTTTTGCATCTTGATTGGCATTTGGACCTCGACTGAGTTCCTTAATGAATTAATTCATGGTTTGGAAACCCTGATGAAAAATTGAGTCATCTTGGCTTCTCAGGAAAGCATGTTGTCCAAGGTGACAAACTGAGAGTCATTCAAATTTGATTATCTGAACCAACCTATGTGGGGTGGGAAACCACCATTCGTAAAGAGATTTTAACAAATAACTCCTTTTCTCTCAGGTGGACAGATTTTATGCAGCTGGAACTGACCAGGGATTATTCTGGTTCTGTCACCAAATTTTACTGAAGAGATGAGACACAGAGTGGTAGAGTCACTTTTTCAAGGTCACATAGCTAATAAGCAACAACGCTGGGCAGAAGCCACAGATCTCACCAGCACAGGGTCCTTCCCTAACTTCCAGAAAATGTAATAGACCATTTCATTTCATTTCCCCCTCACCAGCTGATGGCGCCCTTACATGATGAATAGGCCATCACATGTGGCCAAAGATTTGGGTCATATTTTAGACATTTGATGCCACCAAGCAAACCCACTATTTGGCAGTGTCACTCAGATGAGCACTGAGCCAAGCTGTGGGACCTTGGAGAACAAGGCTGTGACTTAGAGCAGAGGAGCAGGCCCTGACCTAAGAAAATAGTGGGCTCGTTGAAATACGGGAATATGGAGGAATGGAGTCAGGACACTGCTGAGGGTGCACTGTGTCACCAAAAACTATGCTGAGGTCCTAACCCCCAGTACCTGTGACGGTGACCTTACTCAGAAATAGGTCTTTGCAGATTTCATCTTGTGTATACGAGTTCATTAGGTTAAGTGCAAACCCAATATGACTTGTGTCCATATGAGAAGGCCACTGGTAACCACCGCAGGACGGAAGGCACAAGGTAGGCTCCTCCCCCATGGTTTGGCCCTGTTGACACTTCGATCTTGGCTTTGGCCTCCAGAACTGGGAGAGAATCCGTTTCTGGCATTTGTGGTTCTTTGTTACGGCAGCACCGGGAAACTAATACAGGTGGTAGACGGTTTTACACAAACCACACAGTGCTCACTTGCTCAGTGGTGATTTTAGACTTTTAAACTCTTCAAGGGCACCGCCAAAAATTCCTGGTATTTGCAAATGCCCTGTGAGCATGAAATGACAGAGGACAGCTGCCCAGACACTCTCATCCCTCTTAGACGCCACATTCCTGCTAATCACCACTTACACCCTCTCCAGACCCCGCCAGGCTCCTCTTCCTTCACCACAAGACAAAACCTCTCCCGGCTCTCAGCTCCCGTGAGTGACGGCTAGAGGTCGGTGACAATACTGCTGGCCATGCCTGGTCCTGCTGCCTCTTTATGTTGCAGCCACACCCAGTTCACTCATGCAAACCTTCGTTCAGAAGATAATTGCCAAGCACCTTCCAAGTGGCAGGCGTGGCAAGAACCTCGGGACGCTGCAGTGAACAGAAGACCAAGACCCTCTCCCAGGGAGTGTGAATCTGAGATTAGACAGACAGACAGGGTCAAGAGAGAAAGAGAGAGATGGATAGATAGATGATAGACAGACAGACAGATAGATAGATAGATAGATACATACATACATACATGATGAGAAGATGTATAGATGGGGGATGGATGGATAGATGGATAGATGATAGGTAGGTAGGCAGATGATAGATAGATAGATAGATAGATAGATAGATAGATAGATAGATAGATAGATGATAGATAAGATAAATGAGAAAAGTATCAGGTAGTGATAAATACCAGGCAAGACAAAATAAATGAAGTGATTGATGCGGCCAGCCAGGTGGTTATTTTATTTCATCTGGTCAGGAAAGTCACCAAGGGGGTGACTCTGGGGCTGAGCTCTAGCCACATGAAGGGTGGGGACAGCATACCAGGCAGAGACCATAACTAGTGCAAAGACCTGAAAGTGAGGCCAGGCATGCGTGTGGTGGGTGCAGTACCCCACTGGGTCCCCAGCTCTCACACCTCCAGGCCCTGTCACTCTGAAGTGAGACATGGCTGGGTCACTTGCTTTGAGCCCTGATGCGGGACTTGCCATGTCCCCTGCCTCCTCCTGCCCAGGTCGTGGGGGCCACGGGGAGATGCTGGGTCCCCAGCGCCTGCCTTATGGCTGCCAGAAGTTAGGACACCTGGATTCCTGTTCCAGGGGAAAATATGGTTTTGTCGTTTTCAGCCCCAAAGTTTTGGGGATTGTTCCTTATCACAGCCTACCTGATCCACCCTCTCTCAGGAGCAGGTCTGAGGGGCAGAAGGAAGGTACCTGCATGTCTGGAGTGTAGAGGGAGTGAGGTGAGGAGGAGGGTGGTAGGGGCCACGTCAGCCTGTACCCACCCACCCAGGGCACCGGGCTTTCTTCCAGAGGCTCTGTGAAGTCGTGGGGAGGGCTCTGGCATGAGTGTGGCCTATGAGAGGCGGAAGAACTAGCCCACAGGAGAGCAGGCCTAGCACGGTAGCCTAAGAGCAGCGCCCTTGCGTCGTGACCTCTAAGGTCCCCAGTCATGAGCTCTGTGGCCTGGAGCAGGTCATTTCTGTACTGTACCAGGCTTGATTCATCTTTAGAACAAGGATGATAAAATTGCCAACATCACAGGGCAATTGTGAGGGTGACAGGTTCATTCATGCCAAGTGCTAGGACACAGAACGCACTCAAGATGTGACCATTGTCACTGTCATCACGGGAGCTCAAAGTGCCCAACAGCCTGGCCCCTGGCGGAGCTCACTTCCAGTGTGTTCCCTCCGTCTGGGCTCTGCTCAGATGTGCCCTCACTTGCAGGAGCACAAATGCGGCACAAGCCTTTGGAAAATCAGCAGTAAATGCAGGACAGACTTGGTTGCAGCCGGGACAGACAAGACAGTGCCAGCTGAGAGTGCGGGGACAGGTGACGATGGGGACAGGTGGGAGGGCTAGAATCGCTTCAGTAAATGTAGTAAACAGCACTGGGGTGGCAGGGGCAGAGCTCCTGTTTTCATTCTCTGGTTCTGCCCCAGGGACGTCCAAGACAGACCTAAGAGGAGGGAAAGCTGACAGAGGAATGGAAATCCACAGTGGACAAAACATGACCCGAGAGGCCATTCAGCCTCCACAGAAGGGACAGAAAGCGAAGGGATTCTGCCGAGGGCCTCTGGACCTCAAGCTGTCCCTAAACTCCAAGGTGGGCCTGTCTGTCCCAGAGGGGCTGTAACTCCAACAAAGGCAGGAGCGTGCTGAGAAGGGGCCCAACCATATGACCATGCAGAGGGGGTGGGGGTGGGCAGCACAAACGACGATGACCTAGTAAAATGTTCATAAAGCAGCTATCAAATGTGCCCCAAGTAAATATAGCATCCGTGGGGTTTTTTGCTCTAAATTGTAAACCATCTTAGTAAGTAATCATAATATAAATGATTGTGCACTGGCTTCTAAGCTCTGTTTTCACTCTTACAGACTCAACAGAAATCACCTCAGCCCCATTCAGGAGCCCCTGGGCTCACAGGCACCTCTGAGCTCTCCAAACAGTAGGCTTGCTAACCCAGGAAGGACACACAGCCTGCAGATTGCAAAGCCAGATGTATAAAGTGGCAGCAAAGGTCATGCTGACCTTCAGCAAATGCCTGCAGGAGATATTCTCTGTACACAGAGTTTGATGGGCCTTAAATGTAAACGTTGCTGTTAGCAGGACACAGGCAAGGGTGCTGGGCGCTCACCATGCCCACCCCTGAGTCTCCTGCGGCCCCATGCCCCCAAGGACCTGCGGTGTGTTCAGGCCCCCCTTACAGAAATGAGAGGGTATCCTGGGGACACTGGAGAGGGCACATAATTGTCCAAAGGGCCCCGATCCAACTCCTCACACCAGGACAGCCTCTCAATCTCTTCCTGGTTCCCTGGCTGCCCTCTCTGTCCACAGGGTCTCACCCTCAGGACCAGTGAAGGTCCTGCTCTGCCTTCCTCTCAACCTCATCTCAGCCTTTCTTATCTCTACAAACACCTCATCTCACACTAATACTGGTGCCCTCTAGACATGGTGCACCCACAAACTCAAGGTCACCCCCTCATCCATTCTCTTCACACTTCCCTCTTCCTCCTCACTTCCCTCTTCCTCCTCACTTCCCTCTTCCTCACTTCCCTCTTGTACCCCACTTCCCTCTTCCTCCTCATTTCCCTCTTGCACTCCATTTCCCTCTTCCTCATTTCCCTCTTCCTCACTTCCCTCTTCCTCCTCACTTCCCTCTTGTACTCCATTTCCCTCTTCCTCCTCACTTCCCTCTTCCTCCTCACTTCCCTCTTCCTCCTCACTTCCTTCTCCCCTCTACACCTCCTCAGGTTCTTTTCCTCCTCCCTGGTTCTTCAGTGATCTCGAGGTCCCTTCCATTTCCTGAGCTGCAGAGTCTGTGGCTACCCCTCGCTCTCCCCCACACCATCCTGACCCCATTGTGATCTGGCTCTGTCTTCCTTCCACAGAGCTGTCCTCTTGATAGTCATCACTGACCCTTAGTCTCCATGTCGTATCTCCTTTCAGCCCCTTGCGCTGTACCTCAGAGGTGGGCTTCTCCTCAGAGTACTCAGGTTAGTCTCAGGCCAAGCAGCCATAGACCCCCGTAGGAGGTTGGGGTGGAGGGTTGAGGGGGGTGAGAATAATGAGGGGAGAATATGGGGGCACAAGCAGAGGGGAAAGGAGCGTGAGCAAGCATGTGAAGAGTTAGATGGGAATCTCACCAGCTAGATGGGAGGGGTGGGAGCAGGGAGAAGTGGGGGAGGGGACAGGCAGGTGGCTTACATGGCAGTAGGGGAGGGATGAAGAGGAGAGGAGGGGGCGGGGAGGAGTGACAGAAAGGACGGGGAAGTGAGTGGGGAGCACGGGGGTACTGAAATTGGGTATGTCCATGTCAAAGCTGCCCTCTCATGTGTTGGGGGAATCTATCATGAATCCGATAATGGAGGAATCAGGCTCTTTCCCAACTCAGCCATAAAACAATGTGGTAGGAAGGCCAATCTGGGCCTCGAGGCTATCGTGTGAGGGTCACCCAGAAAGCCAGAACTATCTAAGGACCTGGAAGGCTTTACCTTAGCACAGGCCACCCTCTGGGGTCTCACAGACACCCCAGCCTCCACAGTGTTCCCCGTGGGGCAAGGGCCCCAGAGAGCTGTGCTAGGAAGGATGAAAGAAAGCCTGAGTCACGTCTCATGGGTGGTCTCCTTCCTCACGGGCTTCTGACTATTCAAACTCCTTCCCGAACCCAAGCATTGCGGCCTGTGGCCAAGACAGAGCGGCCGGCAGCAGGTGGTCAGAAAAATGTTATCGTCTTTATTTGTCCAAAATCCAATTTTTAAGACCAAACAATGTAGGCCATGAGAGAAAGAGATCATGGAGGGGTCAGGAGGCTGGAAATACCCACAAAGCCCTCATACCTTTTGTCCTCTTGAAATCAAAAGGCAGGAAGTGACTTCCAATCAGTCATCTCCGGAACCCACTCAGGCATGCTTTGCCTGTGGGAATTTCTCACAACCGTCCTGACTGTGTTTATTTTTGCATTGTGGGTCACCTCTCACAGCGAGTAAGTTCCCTGTAAACAGAATCTGCTTCGTTTTTGTTCTCTCCATAGTATTTCAGTCCCTGCACACAGTAGGAGCTCAAAAAGCTATTGGGTTGAACTGAATGGAATGCCAGTCTCAAAAGCCTTTGTGTTTCTGGAAGACCCCGTTGTCTGGCCACTGCCAGCCTCACTTTCCCTCAGGAAAAGACTCCTTCAGCCCTTAGCCAAAACCCACCCTCACGGAGCCGCCAGCCCAGGCCTCTTCCTGGGCCCCAGGGAGGTGTTGGCATTGAGTCGGCACTTGCCCTTTTCCAGAGCTCTCAGGAAGATGAGAATGGCAGGGTGCCTGGGCCAGAGCACCCTGGTTGGATGACACCCTCCACGCGTCCATATCTGTGCACAACTGAAGGAGGAAATGAAGCACCAGCTACCTCCCAGCCGGAGGTCAGTGGGACGGCCTGGGAAGAGGTGGGGACAGAGCTGTGCAGCCACACAGAACTTCCCCAGCACCCCTGCCACACAATTCCTTTCATTTACAGACATTAAAGGATGGCTGACAAGAGCTCTGAAAGTGTCTCTCATCAATAGAGTCTTATGGCAGTTCTACCAAATAGGCCATGTTTGTTGTTTTTGGTGTTTTTTTTTAACTTCTAAGCATCTCTTCCCTGCCAAAAAATGAGTTGGATCTGCTTCAAAAATACTACAAAACTCAGAACTGGTGAGTGTAAATTTAGCAAATCTTGTTCACCCAACCAACACCCACTATTTCTCTTCCCGCCCTTTCCAACCCTGCCCTGAGCTCCAAGTTCCACAAGCTGACCTGTCCCCCACGCCTGACCTTTTACTCTCACATTTAACATGGCTGGGTAACTGAGAAACGTGCACTGTGCCCTCAGCACATGTGAAGGGCTGGGGCCCCTGCCCCCACCAGTACTGAGCTATGTCCCCATCCTCCTCGTCTGGCAAACAGCAGTGGTTCTGTGGGTGGAGATGAGAAAAACATCTGCCTTCCTCATCTGGCATTCAAACTGCAGCATTCCCTGAAAGGTCTAGAGAGGAGGACAGAGCGTTCTGACCGGCGGGACACTCCTATGCAAGCGGACGGCTTACAAAGCTGATTTCCTCCTGGGGTGCTGGGTGTGGAGGCCTCTGACCACGGGTCAGCAGGCCCATGACCTTTCTCCTGATCCCTTCCCGCCCGGACTGCTCAGACCGTTCTTTTTATCCTCAGTGTCACACCATGTCAAACGCCATCCAAGTGCACGTTTTGTATGCAGCAGGTTGACAGTTTCTAAGAGGACACACGGAGGCATCTCAGCAAGGCTGAGTGATACCAAGGAGAAAGGGCGAGAGGGGTCTCGGTCCTTAAAAGCCGGGTCAATTAAGACTTTACAGACTGAAACGAACTCCTGTTTCCTCCACCAAGAGCTGCCCCTTCCAGATGACAACATCTTCTGCCTCATTCTGTTCATCGGACCGTTATTTACTTTGGACCTCCTCCCAGATGCTCCTGACAGCACCCTCCAATAGCACACACCCAAGGTCACTGAGGGATGGGTGTCCCCAGGGGCTCTAATCTCCAGGTCACTCTGAGACACGTCAGCAAACAGCTAAGAGTGACATTCGTGATGCCAAGCATAGGGCAACTTTCCCCTAACCGGCTGGGCAAGTGATTCTAGTCACACATGGGCTATTTTCCCTTCAAGGAGTAAATTAGGAGGAGAGAAAAAGGGATTGATTGTCTCAAGTGGACTGACGATGGAATATTTTTTAAAAAAATTAAAATTTAGGCTTTTATGGAAGCAGGAGACAGAACAGGAAGTCCAAGAAAGTAACCAGGGGCTGCGAGAAGAGGAAGCAAGCGCGAAGTCGGAAGCGCCTCCAGCCGCCACCAGGACCCAGACTTTCCTGACAGCTCCTGTGACTCCAGGGTCCCAGCGCCAGTCCTCCTTTTATGGACACCAGACAGCGCGCTTGTGAACTACACAAGGCTCTCACCGGAGGCGCAGACTCAGGGCTGGGAGTCGGACACCGTGCATCTGGGTGCATCCTACCATTCTGTTTGTCTGGTGTGTGTGTGTGTGTGTGTGTGTGTGTGTGTGTGTGTGTGTGTGTGTGTGTGTGTGTGTGTGTGTG
>NW_017731768.1:1288814-1318620 GCF_001890085.2 Hipposideros armiger | reverse complement strand
GTGTGTGTGTGTGTGTGTGTGTGTGTGTGTGTGTGTTTGCTTGTTAATCTCCAGGGCACCCAGATGCACAGCCAGGTTTAGGCTGGTCTCCAAAACTCAGACGCGTGGGCTTTCTTTCCATATCTATGAAATACAAAGGTTGTTTTTGTTGTTTGTTTTAATAAAAAAGGATTGAAAAATGATGATAAATTTCAAGGAAAAAAAGGACTTGGGCTATTTAAATACAAGTTGACGATGAGTGCCATTTTGACCTTCATCGTATGTGCCACGCCCATTTATGAACAGTCTGTATCTGTGTGGTTTTCATGAGGCATTTTATATCCATAATCCAATCTTGAGAGGTGAGGCCCCCCCCCCCAGCTAATTTGTCTCAAAGCCAGCTTTATTTATTAGTGGAAAATGATGCTTACGGGCCACTGGTTTAGACCAGCCTCCAAAATGCTGCTAAATTTCATCGACCTGTCAAAAGTACCAGTCATTCCCTAACCTCCAATAGTGTTTGTTTGCGTGGTGTGTTGAGAAGCCTGCAGTCTGGGGAGGACACTCAGGGAGACAGGTCGTGGGCAGCCCTTTATTCCTGTGCTTCCTGCATGATGATGAGAATTCCCACTCAGCTCTGTTACTTCAGCAGAGCTGGGCACTGGGGACCTGGTGGCCTGGACTGCTCAGACCCACCGAGAAAGAGCCCACGGTTGGCGGTGGATGAGGAATTGGGGATCATTTTTCCAGCCAGTGGTGTGCTCCTTCCTGCCTTTCATCCTCCCAAACTGGAGTGAGCTGCACTGAAGGAGGGAAAAGCCATCAGCTCTTATCCCTTGCTGGGGACTGCCCTGCTGTCTCCTCTCCTCCAGGAAGGGTGGCAACGCAGCTGCTCATCAAGGATGCGGACTGGGGGGTCGGGGGCAGGGGGAGGGACACAAAGCGGGTCTGTAACACTGGGGAGAGCGAGTCTTGGTATTACTAACTACCAAAAGAGTCCTTCGAAAGTTCCCGTTTAGTTAACAATTTTGAAGGAGAGGCCCTCAAACCTGCTGACCTCCCCAAGGGTTTGAGGGGGAGCCACAGCACCCCACTCTCAGTGTCTCCACCTTGGGGTCATCTCTTGGGCAGCTAAAGAGAACATGTTCTTCCAGTGGCCACCCCACAGTGGTCCCCCTGCTGAAAGGATAGACATCTTGCTGATGCAGAGAGCAGCGCCCACAGGGTGCCATCACGGGCGGGCATCACAGGACAAGGAGAAGAAGCAGGTTCGTATGCTTTCTTCATGCTAAGCTGATCACTGAGCTGAAGGGAAGCCATGCTCACACTGCCCACTTGGGTCACCCTCCCTCTGAAGCTGGGGTAGAGGGTGTGGTGGTGACAGCAGGTCACGCGCTCAGGGCCACTGCTGCTGAGGCCCCACGGTGTGTGTCCACACTCGCCCTTTACAACTTCGCAGAGAGCAAACCCATAATGTCTAAAAATGATGCATGTCAAACATCAAGACAGTTATAAAAAGGCTTCACTATAGTTCTCCACCGATGGATTAGGCTGATTTTGACACAAATTAGCTGTCGGGACCCTCTCCTTTCAAGGTTTGACTGGCAAGATGAAACACCATATTAAAATGATATAGACGATTCATAAACTGGCATGGCACGTAATAACATGAACCTCAAAATAATACTTAGTAAGCATTGCATTTCAACAGCATGAACATTTTTCCTTTGTATTTTACAATCATTTTTCAATCCCTATTATATTGAAAGTCCAACATTCCCATTTCATAGATATGAGGGTAAAAACCCTGAGAGTTTGAGTGAATGGGATAAGAAATCTAGTGTCACAGCTCCCAGGCCAATAAACTCAGTACAGGATGAGGGTTGACACGCCCACCAAGGTCGCCGCTGTGCGTGCCATCGAGGGCCTGAGCGCGCACGCACCACAGCTCCACCTGGCCATTTCAGGGAGTGAGGCCCTGGAGAAGTCTTCCAGCCTTGTGAGTTCTCCATCCCTCATCTCATGGGAAAAGTTAAGTTCAGCTTTCTGAAGAGGCCTCACACCACAGAGACTAAGCCCCCAAATAAAAATAAAACCAATGTCGGCTCTGAGATACAAAGTGATTCATCACCTGCCTCCCAGCCCCGCCTGTCCCGCTGGCGTCAGGCCTTCCTGGACCCTTCCAGGTCTTCCAGGACGAAGCGCAACCTGCCTGCCTGGCCAGTTACAGAGCTTCCCACCCGGCAGGGCGGCCTCCATTTAAGAGCTTGTTTGTGATCCGGGACATTCCACTTGTGGGGGCGAAATTGGACCCTTTCTATTTCTATGATAATGGGCCTCTCTGGAAGGTTTTCTGTCACCTGAATAATCTAGATGACAGCTTGTTTCGATTTCTGCATAACACCTCCACATTCACTCACGCAGCTCTGAGAAGGCTCACTGCTGTGCCCACTGGACCACCCACCTTGACCTGGACCGTCTCCATCCCGTAGGTGGCCATGGGCAGTGATGCTGCTGGACAAGGGAAGTACTCTAGACCACATTCCCATCCCCCGTTAGCCTCAAAGTCCAACATTACTGCTCTGCTTCCTCTCCAAGGCCCCCTCGCTGTGGAACATGGCGCCCTCCCAGAGATGAAAGAGGCAAAGCTAAGCGGAACCATGGAGCCAGGGAAAGTCTTACAAATCCAATTTGCTTCTTTTTGAAATAGAATCACTTCCTCACTAGCTGGCATTAGTGCAAGCCATGGCCAGACCTCAGTGTGATCAGTCTCCCTGGGGCAGCTTGGTCACACGCCGGGTCCTCGTCCCTCACTGACCTCTCTTTGTCCTGTGTCCAGAAAGGCTGGGAGTGAGGTCCAGGTTGTCATCCTGCCTTCTCGGTCCTATTTCCCAGACACACTGCTCTGTCAGGGCCTCCCGGGAGCCTCCCCCGGTGGCGAGCGTCCGCCCGGAGGTCTGCATTTTGCCCTTTGGTGACATGATGCTCATGCCTGTGGCACCAATAGATGTGCCGACCGAAGCGCATATACGGAACCCCCTCCGCTCGAGGTCACACTTGTCATGCGTGGGGCCGCTCTGTGGACATCGCCAAGATGACTCCTCTTGTCTCCCTCCTTCCTTCGTGCCCTCTGCAGACACTTCCTACAAACGGCCGCGCACATCACAAATGCCTGCTTTTGCTTCTCTCTCTGCTTGCTCAGAGCACGTCCTAAGGGCTCCAGCTTAAATTCATCACATGGCCTCACTGGGGAGCCGGGTGGATAATTCTCCCTCTCTGGCAATGGGACTTACAGGTGGCTTCTGATGTACCCAGATTCCAGAGTTACGCGAGAGAGGAAGAAATAAAGGACATAGCTAAGTCCATTTAGAGAAAGAGGGAGCTAATGCAACCCAGACAGAAGACAACAGCGTTCTTCTCCCACTGAATGTCAAGTAACTAGGAAGCTCCTGCTAGCATTTCAGAATTTATATCCATACCCGCGCACTTATATCCCAATTACACATCACCATGGGAACCGGTATTTTTGACTGACACATTAAATATGATAAAGACACAAAAGAAAGAAAAAATTGCCAAGATACAGATCTCCTCTGGGTGTAGGTGTTTTCCCAGGCGGCAATTTAATGAGTTTAAGCTTTTGAGGGATGGTGGGAATTCGTTGTGTTCCCCATCCCCGCACCAGACCTTAGCTCAGTGGCTGTTCATCTGATGGCACATCAGAGCCACCGGAAGCCTGTGAGCACCCAGAATTCTGGGCTCCACCTCCAAGTTCCTGATTCAGTGGGTCTGGGTGGGGCCCAGAACCTGCATTTCTACCCAGTGCTGCCCGCCGGAGAACACACTGTGACAACTGCCACTTCGCTCAGTGCTTTAAGATTTCCAGAGAAGGACGCCTGGGGGATGAGACCTGCCGTGAACAACACACTAAACCACGTGTCCAAGCTTTACTTGGAAAGTCCTTACTAAGTTTCTCCTTCACATCAGTGCTCAAACGTCTAGCATTCAAGTTAACAGCATTTCAGCCAAGGAAAATGTCCTGAAACATTCTAAATGATCTCAAGTAGACTTACTACAAATTTAATTTCTGTTCAACAGGAAACTTTTACATGTTAATTAAACATCAACTGATTACTAAGACATGTCCACTGAGGATTGCTATGTAATAGTAAGTCCATACTTACAACATAACTGCTAACTCTAGTACTTAGCAGGTAATAGCCAGCTATCTCTTAGGGAGAAATCAAATGGCTGTGGAGGAAACAATTTTTATGTGTGAGTGTTTTTCATTGTTAGACATGCCGAGGCATGGCAGCAAACAGACTTGATTCGGGGTAACATTTTCAAGTTATTGTCCTTTTCCTGCCCTATTTATTAAGTTGCTCACTTACTAGTAGCGACCCAGACACACAAACCCTAACATGAGGCACACCTAAGACTAACCTTGATTTCTGGTCTCAAAACACAAAAGAGTAACCACCACAACAAAAACACAAGAACCGTCTGCTAGGTCTCTTCTGCTTCGTGTGCTACATGAGTTCAGGATGGCAGCCATTCTCCCGTGAATGGAATCAGGGCCCAGGGAGATGAGGAAGCTATCAAGGCCATACACGGAAGTCAGTGGTAGAGCTAAGGTGACACCAGGTTGTCTGGCCCCAAATGCTTCATCATAAAGCATATTGAACAGTTTAGAGTTTTCAAAATCATTTATATATGTTGCTAGAGATTTTTCACGTGACACATAACAGAACGATTTTCTGTAGCACATACAGAATGTTCTTTATATTTTTCAAATAAAAGACTTGAGGCTCAGTGAGGTTGAGAGATTTGTACAAGTTCACAGAGCAAGTCCATGGAAACCAAGACTCTAAGTACTACAAAGCACCCTCTAAAGTATAATTTCTTGGGGGTGAAAATTAGTATGTTTCACTCAGTAAGTTAAGAGGTATTTATTGAATGTCCACTATGTGCTAAATGCTGGTAGAACATATTTGATTAATTTTTATGATTGGTCAACCTGAATGATAAGTAATTGTGAAAGATTAAAGATGGCAACATAGTCTTTGACACTCCCTTCACTGAGAGAATGGGGCTATTTTTCCTCTCATAGGCCCTGGGCTAGTCTTCAGAAGGACTGGTACCTCCAAACAATGGTCTCCTGGAGCTGCCATGTCAGAAGTCTGATGGAATCCTGCCATAGGGCTTATGGGGAGGCCCTGAGATGACATGGAGAGGGAAAGGAGCCTGGCTGAGTCCAGCCTTCCAACAGCCAGGGTGCCCGGCTTCTGAGAAGAGCTTTCTTGACCCCCACGCCAGCCTACCTACAATCTGAATAATTCCAGGTAGCTCAATGCAACCTGGAATGGAAGAATCACCCCGCTGAGTCCTGCTGAAATCTTTCGCTCCTCAAATTATGAAATGTAATAAAATTGCTCATGTCTTAAGTCATAACGTTTTCAGTGAGCTTGTTAGGCAGCACTAGGTTACCAGAAAAAAACTTGTTACCCAGAAGTGCTATGCTGCTGTGCCAAAAATTACAACAAGCAGCAGTGCGTTGAGGACATGGTGGTGAGAGAGGTCTGAAAGGCTTTAAAAGACTTGTTTGTGGAGTGGAAGGACAGAGAAATTGTTATTGGAGGCTGAGAAAAAAAAATGACCCATATTATGTAGGACAAATGGCTCCCTGAAACCATCCCGTGCCATAACATGGGAAATAGAAGGTATATCTGAACTCATGAAGTGGGCTGAGGAGCTTCCCATAGAACTCACCTTCTGGCTGTTAGCGGTAAAATTCAAGAAGACAAAGGTGAACCAGACAAGGAACTGTTCTTTTTTTTTTTTTTTTTTTTTTTCCTTAGCAGAATGTAGAGAAAAATATAAAGGAGCCAGTGCTTGTTAGGTTTGAAAATAAAACTTCCGTATCTTTAGCTTCTCCAAGCAAAAGGTTCTCAAAGGAAAAAAATGGCTTCAGAGCAAAGATCAAATCCACGGTGTTAATACAAGATTCTTTGTGAAGGCCTGGGAAGATCTAAGGTGGTGTCTCATAGACGGCTTCAGACAGACAAACGCCCTGCCAAGGATACCCAAGACAGGCCTCACAGACCTTCTCTATGAAAAAACATGGCCTCCAAGGATCTTAAGGGCATGGGTCCAGAGCAGCCTCCCACAGAGCTGAAGATAATGAAGGCTTCACGACTCAAGTCCTTGAGTCTGCGAGTGTTGAAAAAAAGAGGAGCTCAAGTGAGCCCAGCCAGCTGACGCTCCCAGGCCTCCGGCACATGAATAAAGCCATCATGTACCCTCCAAACCAGCCCACTTGCCAACTATGAGCACCACGTCAATTCTACATGAAACAGAAGAATTGCAGGGCCAAGGCCTGCCCAAATTCCTGACTCACAAAGCTGTGAGATGTAATAAAACGTTTGATATTTTAAGCCACTAATTTTGAAGGTCATTTGTTTTGTATCAAATGATTAACAATTATTATGACATGAATCTTCACAGTAAATGAGATCAGCATTCCAAAACACCAAAAGTAGCTTCTATCATCGTTTATGTGCTCAAAACTGCAACAGTTTCCACCAAGAAAAGACCTGCTATTAACCACCTAGTAACCAAATCCAAGAGTTTCTTATATTTTCTTCAGCAATAAACACTGTTGACTTTATCCTCCTTTGTGAAATTCCTCTTGACTTCCACTGCACATAATGGACTTATAAATCTCTTAAGCCTATTTTTGTAAATGGCTATCATTTGTGTCTTTCTATTTTTCACTTCTACCACTCTAGTTTAAGCCATCTCTTACCTAGACTGTTGTAATTGCTTTCTAACTACTGTCTCTATCTCCAGGATGTTCTAAACCTTATGCCAGATGAATTTTCCAAAGTGCAACTCTGATCATATCCAGCCTTACCTCCTACTAAATGTAAACTATTCACCAATCAAAATGCACTACTCACCATTCCCCAAATATATGTCCCCTGGATCCCTACACACTCCATTCTTTCTCATAGAATAACATCTTGTCCTCACCCAGTATCCATCTTGGTCATTGAAAATCAGTGCCATTCTGACCTGATCCCTAAGACAATACTGTGCTGCTATTTTCCTCACTTGGGAGGTATGGATTCAACGCCCCCAGCCTAAAGTCAGTCTCCCAAACTCCCATGATTTGGGGGGATTTGCTTTTCGGTCACATGTGCCCAATAGCCAAGTGATTATACATTTGTCTTGTTCCAGGTTACATGCTTCTCAAAGCTGAGGACTATATCCCACCTGTGGGATACACAAAAATTGTAGCTGAATACATTGGGGAAGATGGACGTTCCTCTCAAAAAAAAAAACTTTACGTGCAACAAAAAGACAAGACTAACACCATGAACAATTAGAGAGCAAAATAGACAGAATACAATTAACTTCTAAGTTACATGGTAAGATTCTAAGTGCTTTAGGAAGGCGGAGATGCAGAGAGCTATCTTTGAGAGCTGGAATCATCACGCACAACTTGAAGGATGAGGCAGAATATGCACTTGGTGCGTCAGATTGTGGGAGAGCGGTGAAGAGGAAGGAGGCCACTGGAGACAAAGAGATCAACATGAACAAAGAGAGGTGAGAATAAGCAGGGGGTGCTCCCAGAAGAGTGACGACATGGGCTGCAACTAATTCTCCAGGGAATCCCATTAGTTCAGGTCATTCTGTAAGACCAGGCTATTCTCCTAAGATAAGAAATCCTTATTTTTTTGTCCTAACCAGAGTCTTAAGATCTTTGGCTATAAAATCACAAAAATGTTTCTCAGACCAAAAACTGAGACATATAAGGGTAAAATACTTAATCCAGTACTGGTTAGGAAAATCAAGGAAATATTATTACCCTGCATACTAAAGTTTTTGGCAAACATTTCCCCAACTTGTAATAACCATGTATAGAAGGCTTGACCACTCCTACAGGTTTATCGATTGCCAAGAGCACTGAGCCAGAGGCCCTCAGCACCCCAGTCACTTCCCAGTTTGAAGAACCAACATCATTTGTTAAATGAACAGGAGGGTACCTGAAGAAAAGGATGCATGTTGAGGTAGAAATCTCAGTGCTCATCCGTATTAAGGGCTGCTTTCCTGGGCACATGGGAGGGTGATGTCCCCTGCGACTCTTGTAGTAAGGCGGGACTTGGGGCCAGCCCTGCTATGCATTGCTAGTGAGCACCCCCTGCAACCTCTGCCATGGTGGTCACAGAAGCAGGTGGCAAGGGGGGCATTGCCTCAAGACTGAAGTGGTGTACATCCCTGAGCCACCATGTGGAAGGCAGTGTCCTGGAGAGTTACCAAGACCTACAGCTGACAGTGCGTGTGAGAGAAGTCAACACGCTTGTTGAGCCGCTGAGGTTCCGAGGCTGTTGCTGGAGCACAACCTGGTCTATCCTGACTAATTCAGTAACAATTTACTTACCTGTGTTTCCTGAACAAAGTGTTCTTACTCTCATTTTAGAGATAGTGGATCTGTGACTTGGGGAGGTTTGAGTGAATTGCTCCAGACCCCGTACCTAGTGTAGAACAAATCCAAGCTGACGCTAGCTGTCTAACTCTGAACCTCCGGGGTTGTCACCTGTGCTATCCTTTCTCCCAAGAAAATAAAATCTTCTGCAGGTTATGGCCACACAACGGAAACAGGTTCATAATGTATATTCAATAATAGGGTATCTGCAATGGGGATGAACCCTCACCCCACCTCCCTGCCAACCCCCAAAATAAGAGCTTCCACCAACACCTCCACCCTCTCGGGTGTGTTGGGGCAGAAGCAGCTGTCATCTCTCTATCACTTTGCAGCTCTTTCCTGAGAAGAAAGAGGATATATGTAAAAAATGGGTTAAGGAATTAAAGGGAGCTTCTCGGGAGGACCGTCTGTCCCTGGTGTCCCTCCAGGCCAGTCGACCCTTTGGGCTTTAATTTAAGGTCACCACAGCAAGCCCTATACATCTGCTGGGTCCATAAACTCAGCCAGTAAATTCAATTTAGGGGCAAGAGGCGCAGGAAGCTCATTTGGGCCTCACTTGTAAGCCCACTGTATCCAGTTCTTCCAGTCAAGAGCCAATTGGACCCCTCTCCAAATTCTATATTTTTCTCCATTAGTTCAGAATTCAGAGAGGTAAAAACACTGACTCCCTCTAAACCCTTCAACACCATCATCCTGAAAGAAAGAGCAACAAAAACAGTGCTTCATGGGAAACATCAACTCAGTTAGCTCAGAGAACAGAAACGCCATGGCATGCCAACAGTTACTCATGTCAAATTCCTTGACTTCCTCAAAACAGGACTTGGGATCTGCAACCCCGCCCCAAAATAAATAAAGCTCCAGCTTGACATCAGTCAACTTGTTTCACCACGTTCCCGGGCGCATGTTTGCCCCTCCCCCTCTCTTTTTCTTCAGTTCTTCTCCATGTGTCAGGGGAAGTGGCCTCCCACAGGGACCCTGGGGGCACAACTATTGTTACCTGAGCCAACGCCAGCCCTGGAAATGGCCCTGACTGTTTAATCAGGGCTTCAGAAGCAAGCCGTATGCTGCAGTGCTTTTGAGGAGCCAGACGGCTGTAATGTATTTTCATGGTTACCTTTAAAAATCAGAGAACAATGCAATAGATCTCGACCCACCAAGAAGAAAAAAGAGCAGCTTCTTAGCGACTGCAGCTTGTTGGTCTCCATCTGCTCCCCAGTGTGACTGCTGGGCCCTCAGCTGGAGTCTCTGTCCAGGGCTGCTGGGGCCACCCTCCCTCCAGGTTAGCTTCCCCACCTTGAGCTGGAGCCCATGCTCCCCCCCCCCACCCCAGGCCTGGCGCCATGCATTGCTTCTCCCCATTCTTGCTCTACTGACTGGCTCTTTCTCCAGACTATAAACCTGCCCACCTTACTCTCCATCCAGGCACAAGGACAAGAAAATGCCTCTACCTGCCTCCCCTTTCGGTTGCCACTGCTCCTCTGTCCCCTGGCCAGCTGCTTAGAGAGCCACCCCCAATTCCCACTCCCCTTCCCTGCCATGCAGTCTGCAGTCACCCACACCGCTCATGGAAATTGTTCTCTCTCCAACCATCTCTGAAGATGGCCTCTACTGGGTTGAACAGTGTGCCCTGAAAATCTACGCCCACCCAGAGCCTGTGAATACGGCCTGATTTGGAAATATGGTCTTCAAGATATCATCAAGTTAGGATGAGGTCATTATGGTGGGCCCTAATCCAATATGACCAGTGTCTGCATAAGACAGGACACACAGAGAGACACAGGGAGAAAGCCACGTGGTGATGGAAGCAGGGATGGGAGTGCGGTGTCTGCAAGCTAGGGAATGCCAAGGACGGACACCACTGCCAGGAGCTGGAAGAGGCCAGGAAAGATTCTGCCACGGAGCCTTGGAAGGAGCAAGGTCCTGCTGACACCTTGATTTTGCACTTCTGGACTCCAGAACTGCGAGAGGATAAATCTCTGTTGTTTGAAGCAGCCTGGTTTCTGGCCTTTGTTACAGCAGCCCTGGGGAACTAATACATAGCCTCTCCCAGTCCTTATCCTAACCACTGCTTTGCAGAACTTTGCACTTTCTCCAATTCCAACCTTCCTGAAATTCTCTTCATCTGTGATTTTTGCAAGATGAAATTCCAGTTCTCCTCCTCCTCTTTGATGGCCCCTTGGTTTTTTTTGGTTTTTTTTTTTTCTAGCTGAGCCATCCTGCCACCTGTTGGCAGCTCAGCGGCAGCTCAGCTCAGGCCGGGAATCGAACTGCTGTTACTCAGAGCTCATACTCTTGAGTGAGCTCTTAACCAACTGAGCCACTCGACCAGATGTCTTTCCTTACCCCTCTATTCTTCTCATTCTATTCTTCCCAAGGTGAGCTCATTTACCTCGTGTACACAATGACACCAACATTTGTACCTCACCTCTCTCCTGAGCTGCAGGCCCGTATTTCCAAACACTTGCCAGGCTTTTCCACCACATACACCTCATATGCTACCCACCCAATGATAAACTCATTATTTGTTACATTAATTTGTTCTGAAAGAAAGTAAGGTTTCATTCCCCTTCTTCCACAATATAGATAAACATATCTCATTGCCCCATCACTACCCTGTCCCAAACTGTTCCTTTTGATATTGTATATCAACTAAGGTAATCAAAAGCCACCAAATCGTTCCCATTGTGTGTTAAAACCATCTTTCATTCTCTTCTCTTTCCTCACCCCCATTGCCATTGCCCGGTAACATGGCTTCAACCTCTCTTGAAGAGATTGCAATAGTGGCTTCAGCTCCATTTACTATTGCTACTTAAAAAAAAAAAAATCCAAACTTAGTGGCATAGAACAGCAACCATTTTACCAAGATCCCAGATTCTATGAGGGCTCAGGTGGGAAGACTCAGGCTGCGAGACTGGATGGCTGAGGGCTGCAGTCATCCGAGTGCTCACTGACGCTTATATCTGAGAGTTGGTCCTGTCTGTCCCCTGGAGGCCTACCCCTGCCCTTTCCTGTGGCTACATGAGCTTCCTCACGGCATGGTGGTCGGATTCTGAAAGTGAGCATCTTGAAGAACGCTAGGGACAGATCGTAGAGGCAGCAGTCACATCACAGCACCTCTGCTAGTCCCAAGCCCACCCCATTCAAGGGGGTGGGACATACATGACACCTTTCAATCGGAGAAGTGGCAAAGCCACATTGGAAGACAATTGTGTGGGGTGGTTGGTGTGTGAGCTGGAAAATGCCACCTGCCACAGCTTCCTGACTACTTTCCCTACCTGAGGGCCTCGACCACAACCCAAATGACCTCTGCCATGTGCCCACATTATGTGTCACTTTAGCCTAAAAACACTTGATAAGTCCACTTCCTATCAAACAGGTTCAAAAGCTTCCCGATTGCCTGTGGGCTGGTTACTTTGCTATCGGCTCTCTGCTCTAATCCACCTCTTTACACTGTCTCATGGTGTGGGGTTGTGAGGCCGTAGCCTCCATTTCCCAGATTCCCTTGACAGCTGCTTCCTATTAGGTTTTCCTGAGTCTCTAGAAGACACCAGAAAGAAACTGAGACGAACGTGTGGGGACAGAAGGAGCGTCCTCTCTCCTGTCAGCTTCCTGTCAGCATCGTCTCAGCAGTGGCCCTTTGGCCTCGCAGTGGCAGTAGGTTCCAATTCTCCACTTCTTCTGTACGCCCAGAAACAGCCCAATTGTGCCCCTCCGGGACCCTAGAAGCAGCAGAGTCTCGGCCCCTCCTCAGGAGCCTGAGCCCCACCTCTACAGAGCCCTTCCTGCAAGCATCCAGGTGCCCCTCTTGCTCCCCCAGGGCGGCACCTTGCTCCTGAAATTGGACGTCAGGAGCATCAGGAACTACCTCCGGGTTCCTTTTGGCCCTTTCAAGTTAATACCTGTAAGATCAGTCACCTATATTAAATGCCCTCTTTGAAAATACCCAGGGTGGCTCCTCTTTTCCTGTCTAGACCCTGACAGCTAGAGCATACATGTAAGACTTCCATGAATGGCCACAATCTCCCCTTCAAAGCCTGCATCTCAGCCTCCTCCCCACAAAGCTCTCTGCATTCCAGCCACAGCCACTGTCTCAGGTTTCCCCCAAGCCCTACATTTTACTCACACCCTATGACTATGTGCAAACTACACTGCGAACCTCACGAGGAAAGGAAGTGTGTCTTATTCACACTCCTCTCTTTCCTTCACACCTCCTCTCTTTCCTTACTGTGCCTCGTGCATTGTCTGACAATTAACAAATGTTAGTTGAAAGAACACATAAAGTTACCAATTCATCCATTATATGATGGAGAGGTGATTTATTGAGTGGCTCTCTGGCACTGGGCCCAACATGTAGGGTAGTCACTGAGGGCTGGGTCTCACCTACGCCTCACACACCACATCATCACATGTCCTCCCCTTTGTCCCATAGATTAAAGGTGGCATGAATATAACCTTAAGGTGTTTTTTGTATATTAACCAGGAAATCCCACTAAGTCTAGGCATGAATCTGAGCTACAAATACTTTAATGTGCTAATCGTAGTTTTGACATCTGATTGACATGTGCCCAGCTGCAGCCTTACTTCCAGTACATAAGGAGAGATCACTATGGGAAACAGTGTAATGGGTGGTACAGACGACATTATGATAGCACTGAGCATTAAGCTTGTCCCTTTTGCCAAGGTATCCAGATGACCCCCTAAATTTAACATCAGAAACCTGTAAGGACATCTGGTCAGTAATCCTTGAACATAATATCTCAGACAGTAAGCTGGAGTTAGTTTCTCAGCCCCACCAGAAGCCTAAACGAGGTTCCAGAAACATCTTAGAGAGATACGAAGCATGGAAGAAGGTTTCCAAACACTTTGAACTAGAAATGAGTGATCTTACAAAACCAACTTTGCCTTTCATTTAGTTCTCTAGAGAAAACAAATTAATAATAATAATAATAATAATAATAATAAATCCAAGTACTCCATAGTTAATTTGCCTTTCATTCTTCTCCAAAAGGGATTTCCCTCCCATTAGCATGCTGCAGTTTAGGTTCATTTGGTTGCAAGGGACAAAAGGTGGAGGAGATAAGAAGGCGTTTGTGTGAGAAGTGATGAGAGTCCCTTATGGAGCCCCAAGGAAGACTGCTGTAATTGGCAGCTGTACTCCGGACGGCGGAGGCAGGGTGGAGATCCAGTGAGACCCGGGCCCCCTGGCTGGAGCATGTGGTCTTCACTCCAGTACGCCACCATTCACTATCCATAGCCACCTGCATCTCTTTTCTCTTACTACGGCCAGCACTTTCTTTACTTCCAGTTGAAGTTCTAAGAAAGAGGGAACCGGATCAGACCAGCCCGTCATTCATATGCTCGCAGATCTGTGGTCAGCCTGTGGGTGTGGAATGGCTGCCCTGAAGGGTGGGATGTCCACATCTTATCAGTTGGATGTGAGTATAGGAGGTTTGCATGTGTGTCAGGGGCAGGAGTGTGAAACCAGGCAGAAGGAGCTACAGGAGCGTGCCTAAAAAGCATCATGACTTTGGGGGAAATTTGTTTTCAACTGAAATACACATTTTACAATTTTAACTTTTATCATATTTCTTCCCAAATTCAAATTTCCATATATTAGTTTATCCTATAAATATATAAGGCATGCCGTGTACTGGAGCAACAAGTCAAGTCACCTAGAAACTTATTTTTATGTATTTGGAAAATCATTTAGTCATATAAATATAAGGTCATTGCACTGAGAACCTTCTAGCCTAGCAATACTCCAGACTATGCAGAGCGGGCTGCAATGGGGAGGTGATCAATTCTGTGTAAGGATCTGAACTCTCCTGGAAGAGGGAGAGAGAGAATTCCCTTTTTCAGTTCTATGTTTTGTGAAGTTCTGTGACAGTCAGAGAAGTGCCCAACCACGTCTGCACCGAAAGCAAATGATACCAAAGAAAGGGGAGAAGAAGGCTCGCCACGTGCCCTAATTCAAAACAAGAACCTAACATTTCAGGGTTTGAGGCTAAATATGGAAGCCTCTTGAGATCCAGCCATCCCAGGATGGCGGTTTGGGAATGATAGTAACAAGGGTGTGTGTGAACTTGAAGAGCTTTAGTCGTGACATTCAAGAGTGAGGCACCAGGGTACTTAGGTATCCACTGCATGGCAAGAGAAATGACTGATCAGCTTTCAGGAGATCCAGGAGATAAGACCTGAGTCAGTGTGGTCACCTCTTGAAAGTATAAAAATTATTCCTTCTCCCAACACCCTGGCCTTCCCCACACATCTTTCAAAACGCAACTCAAAAGAATCCTGACCATTGAAGCCCGTCCTAGCTTCTTCCTGTGCCACCAAATTCTGAGGTCACTTGGTTCAACGAACCAATTGCAATCATCTGTTGGTGAGTCTGTCCCCCCGCACGAAACTGTGAGCGAGATCTTCACGGCGCCCTCAACAGACAGAATAAATAATCTGATTTACATTTTATGGAATTGAATATAGCTTTTCATTTTAAAGGACTGGCTAACACTACACTAGGTTCAAGTATTATTTTACTCTCAGTGAAACTCTTTGAGTCTTCGGAACAATTTAATGTTTTCCCAGCATGAGCACCTAAAGGTGAAAATAAACACTCTCCATCATAACTGGGCAACCCCCATCAGTGATCAATTTTGTCAAAGGACCTGTGCCTTTCACGGGGATGGGCTCCTAGTTCTCATGGCAAATAATGAGGATATTTATTATAATGAGTGCCTGCTATGTGTCAGGCTATGCCAGACCATCAAAGACCTACAAGACACCATGAGGGAACAAGGTACCAAGAGGCTGAGGGACCCACCCAGTAACACGGAGCTGGTAAGGGACAGAAACAGGCTTTCCTTCCAGCTCTGCCTACCTGCCGTCACTGAGGAGATGCTACTTCACGGCCGGCGCTCCTTCAGGCGACTGTAAGGTCCTTGTCAAGTCATCTCTGGTTACATCTAAAGTCTTGCCATTTGAAATGGTTGTGTGGGTGAACATTAGATAATCCCTCAGTCACGCTCTGGTCCATTGCACTTCCCAAGTGCCTCTCATTTGGAGTTTTCCTAGTGCTCCATGAATTGCTGTGAAGTCTCTTTCAGAGCGGCTGTGTCTGGGCACTTGTGTCCTATCCTCGAAGGATGGGGTGAAAATGGTGCAAGACCCACTTCCTCTCTTCTTTCGCCCCCAAAATCACATTTCCTAGGCCCAGCGTTTTGTTCCCATCCAGAAACCAACAACAGTTTTTCAAGGTAGGGCTGGATGTGAGCACTAGAGTAAACCTGTTACTGCAGGGAGAAAACCGGGTCTCTGATTCACTCATCGGGACTGGTCTGTCCCCACCCAGCAGGGAATGTGCACGTTTGATGACTTTTAAGTTCCTCAGGTCTCAGTTTCCCCTTCTGTAATTTGGGGAATTGCTGTTACACAAAGATAGACGCGTGCTGGGTTTCGCTGGAACTCTCCCCAGCTTCCTTGCCCTGTGCCACCAGTTTCAAAAATAAGTAACTTTCTTTTGCAAAGTTTTGATGCCCTTAGAGAGGCCAAACTTGATCAATCTCCAAAATACAAACAAAACAATTTGAACAGAAAAATTTTCAAGGAAGCACAAAGGCGTGGAGAGAGCATATTTACAAGTTCCTTTCTGCGCGACCTGCTTTCACAGCGTTGTTAAGACGTTGTTAAGCAAGGATCATTGCCTTCTGCAGCGATTCTACGAAGTCCCAGGTTAACCTCAGGAAAGACGACAATGAATTTGGCCTGAGAAGCGGCGAGAATCAGACCCCACATCAAACTATCCCGTCTCCGGCTGTTCAAGTTACACTCAAGCATCTTCAAACCATGTAAACCCGTCAGCGTCCACAGGAGACTAGAAACCATTTGATTTCTTCTACTTTACAATAAAACCACTGACCTGAACTTAACATCTAATGTCACCAACACCACGGTCCCCTCAAGCGCCACACCCGCTCGTGTGTACGCCCAGCGGAGCACTTCCGTTAGCGACCGTTACCCCGGAAGCACCGCGCGTGACGCGACGTGCCGAACGCACGGGTCGCACGCAGTCAACGCCAGGCCCGGCCTGGAGCGGCGTGGGCGTTTGCAGCGACATTGTGAGACGGTCCACATCTGTCCTCTGCAGTGGAGGCTTCACTCGCTGGTGTTTAGAGCGAAGCTCCCTGACAAAGCAGCCGAGTGCAGACACAGAGGCCCGCGGGGTCCCACCCAGGGCACATCCTGCCTGATGTCCTGAGCCCGGGACACAGCACCCACCGCGCAGCTCTGCGCTGGAACAAAGCAAAGCAAAGCAGTCCTAACGCGGTGCCTCTCCTGCCCGGTGGAGCTCGGCGCTCCCGAAACACCCTCATGTTGCCACTTGCTATTTCAGAGAAAGAGAATTACCAGGCTTGACTGCCGTAAATGTGCCCCGAATTTTATTCCAGCCATTTCTAGAAGGTCACGTTTGCTTGACAAAAGGGGAGAAAAGGATGGGACACAGAGAGGGCGTTAGAGCATTGCTGTGTTGGGGTCTGGATATTCTAGAAAAGACTGCTCCGATCCTGTTATTCCTGCAAGAGCACGGTGACTCCTGGTTACTGGGAATGGACGTGCGCAGGGGTGGGTGACTAATGAATGACTGTGCCCCGGTACACACACGCACACACACGCACACACGCACACGCACGCACACACGCACACGCGCGCACGCACACGCATGCACGCGCACACACACGCACACACATACACGCACGCACACACACATGCACACACACATGCACACACACGCACACGCACACACACACGCACACGCACACACACGCACCTCACTCATGCTTTCTGAATCTTGGGAAAATGCAGCCAACTTTAATTTAGAAGAAAATGATTTAAGCATCGCATTTGAAGGGGCAACACTTTTAAAGTTACTCATTAGCGTGAATATTACTAGTTAGTTACCACAATCCTAATGTCTCCAGCTATGTTGTCTCCTAGGTTTAAAAGCAGTAATTAGCATTTCATTTGTTTCCATATAGTGAATGTCAACTATAATTATACATAAATATATATAAATATAAATATCCACAGGATGTGGAGTACAACATAAGGAATAGAGTCAGTGGAACTGTAACAGCTCTATATGATATCAGAGGGGTGGTAGATTGGGGGTAGATTATCACTTTGTGAGGGGTATAAATGTCTAACTATTACATTGTTTTGTACACCTGAAACTAACTTAAGAAAAAAAAAGTAATTAGCACCTCAGTATGAAAAACTAGTTTCCTGACCGCCACCAAAGCAGGACGGCAACCCCTTGCCTGAGAAACGCTAATCCTTCATATCCACAAGCCAAGTGCTTCTCTGAGCTTGCATTGCACTGGGCTCTGGTGGTGCCTACAGGAGTCTGGTCACCGCCCTCAGAGAGCTCTGTCCCCTGCGGGGAGAGTGCGGGGCTGCCTATGATGCAAAGACAGGTGTTCTAAGTGCTGGAACACAGGCTGTGTGCAAAGCTGCTGGAGCCCAGGGCAGAACTACTCATTCTGTTGGTGGGGCACCGGAGTCAGCCTTGGAGGAAGGACTCACAGCAGGTACAAGGGATGCCAGAGAGCCTCTGAAAGGAGCAGTGCATACCCAGCAAGAGAGCTGGTATGGCTGCAGGTAAACCAGAGCACAAAGTAGGCACCACGGTGTGTCTGTCAGGGTCCAACCAGGGGAGCAGAATCAGTACAAGACAGGCATGACGAGGTTGATTCAAGGAACTGGCTTATGGGATTATGGGACTGGCTAAGCAAGCCTGAGATCCACAGGGCAGGACTCAGGGAGAGACCATGGGAAGAAACCTGATAATGGCACTTGGTCAACAGGAAAACCCCCCATATTTGAGTCTTCAACTCTAGGTATTAGATAGTATTGTTTCACTTAGGAAAGAATTAATTTACCATCTTCAGTCTTTGTATAGAAATCCCAAAGCAAGTCCCACAGGCTTAACACCACATCCAGAGATTAAAATCCCCTCTGTTCATGGCTTTTTTCTTACATGGAGTTCGGTTTCTCCTGGTTTTTCTCCAGTGCTAGCTATAATTGAAGCAATAGATACAGCAGCTGATACCTTATATTAAAAGAACAGCCTCACCAGGTTGGTACGGCTGAAGGATTTTATTTTACAAAATCTATAACCAGAAAACATTGGCTCTGCCTTTTGTACTAGAGATGTGATGGAATTAAAGGATTCAAGGTTGCAAAGCCTTCATGAATAATTTAGAATCCTCAAGTCCCAGCAAATACTCGCTTCACTTTCTGTGTGCCAATATTGGGCACTGACATTTGAAGAAGGTTCAGTGGTGCCGAGTGCTATTTAATTCAGGATCATCTTCAACGGCACATGCACACGCTGCTTTCAGCTGCTCTGTCATTTCATGTCTCAAATCTCAGAATTAGTTCATTTTCGATATGATGGGGCCTATACAGTTTATTTTAATAAATACTTAATTGACATTAACTAAGGACATCCCAAATAAAGACTCGTTTTGCTCCTTATAACAAACCTATTATGGAGGAGCCTTAATTATGCTCCTTTTGCAAATGAACTAGTAAAACACAGGGAGATTGGGTCCCTTCTCCAGTCCACTCCAAAGAGAGATGCTGCTTGGATTAGATGCGGGCTCTTTGGCCGGGGTCTATACTCTCAACCATTACGCCACCTGTCATATCGGTCATTAAAAGAGTCATAGTGACAGCCACAGGGTGCTACAGCTTTTCTGTTATGTGTTCAGAAAGGGTTAAGACATTGGGTGGACCTCTGCCCAATTTGGAAAATCTGTTCTCTGCTTGAATCCCAACTACCAGGTACCTTCCTACCAACCTGTGAACAAGAGCAAACGTTCTCCGTTACCACAGCATGGCCACAAGGTACAAGACACAACAAGAGTCACTGTCCAAGTGTGTGATGAGACCTGTATCCCATGCAGAGAAAGAGGGATTCCCGGGGCTGAAAGGAAGTAGTGGGACCATTTACAGCCCATTAGAGAGGAACAACCTCAAGGATACCATCGGGAGACACTTAAATTCCTGAATAAATGTTGAATAGTTACCACTGTGGAGTCTGAAGCCTTTTCCTAAAAGGTCATAAAGGTCCTCAGATGACAAAGTAACCCTCCAAGTGCCAATCCGGGTGGAGCACAGAGAAAAGGCTTACCACCTTAATCTGGCCCACACAAGAAAAGGAAGCAGATCCCAGACCATCCGGGGGTGCAGCCTTGCCAAGCCTGGCTGTGGGTTTTCATCCATTCCTTGGTATGAAGGTTTCAGAAGTTTATGTAGGACTTATGCATATGCTACATGTGATCTGTTACACAAGAGGCCTTGTTATCGTTAAGCTGGTACAGGAAGAAAAGCGGGCTCAGTGTATTCACATATAATAGAAACCAGAATCTCACAACGATCAAAACCAGTTGACTGGGTTTATCTTGAACTGAAAATCATAAAATCATTTTTTTTGTTTATATTTAACATCATTTTAGGCTATTAGACAAAAAAAACACAAGTATTGATAGGGGGAGATGTCACAATATGACATGCTACATTTTATATTCAACTTCCTTCGTGCAATCAAGAGAGGCTTGGTTTTGCAAAAAAGTATTAGAGCGCTCCATCAGTGCTTCCAAGTGTCCCTCATGGCTTCCTCAAATACTGTTCCTGTCAATTTCTGCTCTTCACTTGTTAGCTGGAATAGCCCTCTCAGAGTCTAGCTTTTCAAGGACAATGCACAACATTTGAACACTTCTCTAACATCACTGTTATCAAGTTCATATACTTCTGCCTTTGTTGCAGGACCCACAATTTCACATTGCAAATGTTTTGCATGCATTTGCACAGCAATGCCTGATGCAATAAAGACAGTGATAAGAAAGAAAGGGGGTTGCCATGAAGACTGGTTGTTCTCCTGTTGATTACTGACGATTGTTATGTTAATAATGACTTTTATTTTCCCTAAGCAGACTTGCAAAGGAGAAGACCAAGTTAATAAGAGCGGAGAATGGGGACCTCTTGTTGTGACACTCCCCTACAGATCCTTTTTATTTTCGTCATGAGCATCTACAATAGAGAAACTCTAGAATAGTTATAGCCTGCTCCCTGGATCAGGTGACCTTAACCCCCAATATCCTTAGTACTTTCTGTTTTCATTAATATAACCAATGGTGTATACTCAAAAGCAAGCAAATACAGAACTATTAAGATATTATGTATAATATTCATTTTAAAATCTTTTTATATAAGTGTAGTTGGTATACAATATTATATTAGTTATATTAGTGTCAGGTGTATAATATAGTAATTTTACATATTTATACCTTACAATGTAATCATCCCACTAATTCTAGTACTTGTCTGTCACCGTGCAAACTTATCACAATATTATCGACAATTTTCCCCTTCACTTTTTCGCCCATACCCCATTCTCTGCCCCCTGAAACCACCCCTTTAGTCTCCATTTCTGTGAGTCTGTTTTTGTTTTGTTTTGTCTGTTCGTTTGTTTTGTTTTGTTTTAGATTCCACAAATAAGTGAAATCATACAGTGTTTGTCTTACTCTGTCTGACTTATTTCCCTTAGCATAATATAGTTAGTCTGGCAAGAATTTAAAGAAAATTCTCACATGCCAAAAATGGTGACAAATGTTAAATAAAGGTTGGTAAGCAAAGACTAAGGCTGGAAGATGCAATGATCTGCTAATCTCTGGGGGCTGCGCAGGGAAAACAGAAAAGCAAGGCTAGGCTCTCAATAAGGCATTACATCACATTGAGACCATCATATAATAAACACCAGAACACTGAGAAAACAACACCCACAAGGAAACAGTATGAAAAGACACTCCAATGGTGGTCCTGAATGGGGCGGGGGAGGGGAGTTCCACTCTGAGGATATGAAGCACATACCAGCCCTCACTGCATTCGGGGCTAGAATCACACTATCTGAGTAGCCCCCATGATTCCTAGTGCTTGTATCTACAGGCACAGGGCAAACCCCTACACCTAGACCTCAAGAATTCCTACATATAAATTTCCAAGCGCTATTGTTCACAATTCAAAATCAGGCAATACATACAAGAATACAAGCCACCGTGAATAAGAATCAACAGAAGGGATACACCAAAAACAAACTGACAAAGAGACAGAATTTAGAATCATCAAATACAACAATATAAAATACACGTTTAGTATGTTTCAAGAAATTAAAAAAGAGATCAAAATTATGATGTGAAACTACTAAAAAAGGCATTAAGATTTGAAAAAAAACACAAATCTACTAAAATTGGAAAATGTAAAAAATAAAATAATGTAATAATCAAATAAATAAAGATGGATTAAAACAGAAGATTACACATCTTTAAGAAGATAATTAGTGAACTGGAAGATATATTTGAAGAAATGCCTCAGGCTGAATCACAGAGATATAAAAAGAAAAAGGAAATAGTAACAAGGAATTGAGATATATGGCAATATAATCAATCACCTAAGTAAAGTTTCTGAAGGAGATAATGCAATGGGGAAAGAAGAAATATTTGAAGAGACAATATTAAGAATTTTTCTAAATTAATGATAGATATAAATCTTTAGATTCAGAAACTCAAAAAAATTCCAAGTAGGAAGATAAATACTAAAATGCTGGAGAACAAGAGTATATTAGTTAGGAAGAGCATGATCAGAATTAAGGCAATATAAGGTTCTTGTAGTCTATAGGAATAAATATATTAACTGACTTTAGATTTTATTAACTTAAATATATTTTAATTTATTAGGGAACCACTATAAGATAATATATTACTTCCAACTAGTGGAAGGAAAAATTACAGTAAGGAGGGAAAAGGAAGAAAATTCCAGTCAGTCCAAAAGTAAGCAATAAAGAAGAAAAGTACCATACTAGGAAAAAGCAGAAGTGGAAAGCACATAAGATGTTAAAAATAAAGTATATGTATATATCATTAATAACAATAAACATAGATGACTCAAACTCATCAGTTAATAGGCATAGGTTGCCAGACCATATATTTTTTTAATTATATATGCAGTATACTGGCAACACACCTAAGACAGAAAGATTCAGAAAAATTAAAAATTAAAAGGTATACATAGAAGATACTAACCAAAAGAGAGTTGGTATTAACCATAGAAAGAATATTCTTAAAGCAATATTCATTAGTAGAGATAAAAGATATCACTATACCATAATAAAATGGTCAATTTTATTGTCATTTCTACTAGAAGGATAAAAAAATTAAACTTATAGGCACTTATTAATATAACTTCAAAATATAGTTTTTAAATGCAGAACTTCAAGAGAAATTGTAAAATCTAATATAGAGGAAATTTTTAGCATTCTTCTCTAAATAATTGATAGACTGAGCAATTTTAAAAACCAGAAAAATATATAGAGTATTTAAACAACTCAATTAACTATCCTGACTTGCTCTCTAAAACTGCAGAATTCTTTTCAAGTATATATGGAATATTTATAAAAATTGACCATATCCTGGGCTATAAATTGAGCTTCAACACACCTCTCAAAATTGTTAATATACAAACCACATCCTCTAACCCAGTGCAAATAAGCTAGAAATCAATAACAAAAAGGTTTTTTTAACCCTCCCTAGATATGCAAAGTTTTAAATGCCTTGTTAAATAGCCTTAATTCAAATAAGAAACCATAACTGAAAATTGAAAAACACTCTAAACTAAAACAATCATAAATGTATATCACATATCAAAATTCACATGTTGCAGCCATACACTATTGAAGTGAAATTTATAGGCTTAACTGTCTGTTTCAGAAAAATAAAAGTCTTAAAATGGCTAAAAGTTAATGAACTAAGTACACAGCTTAAGTAACTATATCAAGAATAGCAGAATACAAGTTTTTTAAATGCAGAAAGGAAGAAACTGTAAAGGTAAGAGCAGAAATGAATAAATTAGAAAAAAAGGTACAAAAAATAAGGAATTAAGAAAAACAAATTCCCTGGATATGGATGTCCAGGGAATTAAGAGAAACACCCTTCTTGTGGTGAAATAGCAAGTAAGCCTCTACACATTTTCCACATTGAGTCTATGGCTAATGTATTGCAATGTTAAAATGAGCCCTCAGTCTCTCAGAGAATATTGCTTGTTGTTGTTCTATCTGCATTTTTCAGTTATTCATTCAGCAAACATTTTCCTCCTGGCTATAGCATACCAACTACTGTGCAAAATGCTGGAATATAAAAATGAATAAGTAACAGTCCTTGTCCACACGCACATCACAACCGTAATCACCTTATTCCATCAGCTACACAACAGCACAGTCCAGATTCCAGATGGTCTTTTGTGACCCCATTAGTCAACAATTTTGCTGCATCACCTGATGTTTTTCTGGAAAAAACCTTCCTCTAGCAGGTCTACAGAGGTGGTTATTAACCCTAATTTTATTATGGCCATGAATGTTGAAGCCTAAGGCCAAGACACAAAACCAGATGTTTCAGGAAACCATTTTTACTGGCTCTGTATTTAGTGAAAAGAATAATGATCTGTTTCAGACCAATTATCCAAGCAAACATTCACAGACCTTCTCTTCTAAAAATCACCAAAGATAAAAGGAAATCTGCTTCAACAGCAAACTGTGAGTGCCCTAACCCAGCTACAGTGCAAATCTGATAAGCCAGCACCCTGGATTAGAAACTCATACCCAGGCATCTCCTGAGCACCTGAAAGCATTTCTGAAGTTCATCATATGGGATTCAGAAGCTCAGGTGGATGGCCATTTGGCCAGTAATTATCAATCAATTTAACTGAATTTGACTCTCTGAAGTCACCACACGTTATCTCATGGAGGAGTAAGGGTGACCCTTGCAACCAACCCAGGTCAACAGTCCCAGAGCCTGGCTCTCTCATGAGACAACATGGAGAGTTTATGAGGGTGGGACATGTTCAAGGTGTTTTCCAAAAATAACTATAAACACTTCAGTGCTGCTCAACTTTGCATGCATTGTCAGTAAATAAAATAAATTGTTTGATAATAATGATTGCTTCAAGAGAAAGTAGTATGTTTATATCTTACCTAAGTGTGCCATTACCCTAGGGAGATGGCAAAGGATCAGAGCTGTCACCTGCTATATGAATGGTTCGAAGCTGCTGTCACCTTTGATGTCCCAGCCTAATAATTTTATACATAATAAATAATAGATTGTAATATATGTTATACATAAACTAATGTGTATATATCATATATAAATAATATTAAAACACATAATATACTTATAATTATTTATAATGTATATATAGTAGATCAAAAACCATTTTAATAACTGAGAGGAGAAGCAAGCTGGAAGATAAAGATAGCCTATCTAAATACCTAAATATTTACAGTCTTTTGATGAGAATGTTACCTTTGCCTGCCTAGAATGACACCCACAGTTATTGCCCCAGATATCATGTCTTCTAAGAATATATTCTGATCAATTAAATTAACTGATCAATCATAGTAGCCATAGGAAAAACATCAATAAAAAGAAAGAAAAAAGATTCAAGATGGCAAAGAGGATAAACACTGTGCCTGCTTCCTTCTGTGAACACAATTAAAATTACAACAAAATTACAGAAAAATCAACCTGGAGAACTACGTGAAGTCCAACTGACATTTTATAACTAAGGATATAAGAAGAAGCCACATCAAGACTGCTAGGAGGGATGAAGACAAGGAACAGGCTGGTTCCACACCTGTGTGTGATGGCTGAGGATTGGGAGGAATACCTGTCACAGGGGTTTTCCCAGAAAGAGAGAGAGACCCCAACCCCACACTGGTCTCCCCAGCCCAGAGTACCAGTGCCGGGAAGAGGAGCCCCAACAACACCTGGCTGTGAAAAACAGTGGAGATTCCGGCTGACTGGGTGGGACAGAAGGCTGCGGGAAACCCAGGCATCCTCTTAAACGGCCTGTGCACAGACTCACTCCCAGACACTCACCTTGGGCTCCAGCAGTGGGATGGTGACTTGGGGGATGTCAGAGGCATACAAGGTGCAGACTGAGGAGTGTAGTTCATGGAGAGGGCTGGAGGACAGTCACCAGTTTCCCTGTAAGGGGTCCTCCTCCCATGAGGCCGGCAGGTGGTAGACGGTGCCATCTTTGCTGTGTTGGGTCCTCCCCCTACGCTTACAGCTAAATCTGAATCTGATTGGCCTGGTGAGCTCCAAAGCTCCACTCTGCTGACTCCACCCCACCCAACTCCCCCAATGCCAGGGGCATTTTCTCTGACAGCAGCCAGTCCTGTCCACATTGCCCTCTGTTCTGGAAAATAGCAAAGTCCATGGGCCCTAGGCAGTTGACAACAGTCCTTGGTGTGCTCTGAGACTTTTGCTGAGTAGCCCTAGGCTCAGCACTGGCACCAAACCAGAGTCTACATTAACCTGATGACCACAACTCTTCCCACTCTAGTGACTCCCTGAGGCCCTGCCTCACCCAACTCACATACCACACGAGGCTTTATCAATGGCTGAACTCTCAGAGAGCCGGCAGGTGGCAGCAGGCCTCGAGATGTTGTGGCATTTTGTGGAGCTACCCCAGACAGTACTAGTGGCAGCCACCCTCGGTTCACAGTGTGGCTTCTCCCAAGTGCCTCCAACTTTGTCACAGGCAACAAATGACTGTGAATCACTTTGTAGCTCCCACCAGGTAGTCCCCAGTCAGTCACAGGCAGCAAGTGATGTGGGCCTGCACCAGAACCCCTCCCAAGAGGCCCCAGAACCAACATACTTGGAGGATGGCTTCAGACCACAGCAATTAGCCCCACAAGCAGCACACAAAGGGAGGTCTCAACAGGCACCAGAGCCCACTGGGGCAAATCCCACTCAGTGGGGTAAGCCCTCTGCAAAGCAGCCCATAAGCTGTGGTCGTGGCCAAACCTCAAAGTCAATCAGCATGAGCATCAATCCCACCCACTGACATGCCAATAACAATCAAGGTTCAACTATAACAGAAGAGCACACACAACCCACACAAGGCACACTCCTGAAGCACCCAGGGCAGGTGACCAGGGAGGCTGGGCCCCATAGGACACATACTACACAAGGCCACTCAGCCAAGATTGGAAGATATAGCAGATCTACCTAATTTAGAAACAAACACAGGGAGGCGGCCAAAATGAAGAAACAAAGAAATATGTCCCAAATGAAAGAACAGGAGGAAACTCTAGAAAAAGAACAAAACAAAATGGAGGCAAGCAACCTACCAGAGACAGAGTTCAAAACAATGGTTCTAAGGATGCTCAAGGAACTTAGTGGAAACTTCAATAAAGAGATAGCCAAGCCTAAAAAAAACCATAGAAACCATAAAAAAGAACTAGTCAGAAATGAAGACTACAATAATTGAAATGAATAATGCACTAGAAGGAATCACCAGCAGACTACATGAAACAGAGGATTGAATCAGTGACTCAAAAGACACTGATAGCATAAAACACCCAATTGGAACAGCAAAAACAAAAAGAATCCCCCAAAAAATGAAGATCATTTAAAAGACCTCTGGGACAACAACAAGCATAACAACATTCTCATCATTGGGTTACCAGAAGAAGAAGAGAGAAAGCAAGGGATTGAGAATGTATTTGAAGAAATAATGATGGAAAACTTTCCTAACCTGGTGAAGGAAATAGACATACAAATCCAGGAAGCACAGAGAGTCCCAAACAAGATGAACCCAAACAGGCCCACACCAAGACACATTATATAAAATAGCAAAGGTTAAAAAAAGAGAGAATCCTAAAAGCAGTAAGAGAAAAGCAACTAGCAACTTATAAGGGAGCTCCCATAAGATTGTCAGTTGATTTCTCAATAGAAACTTTGCAGGCCAGAAGGGATTGGCACAAAATATTCAACATGATGAAAAGCAAAGACCTACAATCTAAACTACTCTACCCAGCAAGACTATCATTTCAAACCAAAGGAGAAATAAAGAGCTTCTACCTAGACAAGAAAAAGTTAAAGGAGTTCATCACCACCAAACCAGTATTACAAGGACTGTTAGAGATACTTCTTTAAGACAGAAAGAAAAAAAATCAAAATTGTGAATAATAAAATGGCAATAACTACATATCTATCAACAATTACTTTCAATGTAAATAGATTCAATGTTCTAATCAAAAGACATATGAGGGCTGAATGGATAAGAAAACAAAACCCTTACATATGCTGCCTACAAGAGACTCCAGATTTGAAAGACACACACAGACGGAAAGTAAAGGACACACACAGATGGAAAAAGATATTTCATGAAAACGGAAATAAAAAAAGCTGGAGTAGCAATATTTATACCATACAAAATAGGCTTTAAAACAAAGGCTATAACAAGAGACAAAGAAAGACCCCGTAAACCCACTTCTGGGTATTTATCTGAAGAAACCCAAAACACTAACTTCAGAGGACATGTGCATCCACATGTTCATTGCAGCATTGTTTACAATGACCCAGGTGTAGAAGCAGCCTGGCAACGATAGATGAATGGATAAAGAGGAGGTGGTACATACGAGATCTGACAAGGAAGTTTGTGAACTTGTTGCAACAGTGTTGCTAACCTTTTTTGATATCAGAGGGATTAATCATTATGAATTTGTACCAACTGGACAGTTAACCAAGTTTACTATTTGGAATGCTGAAAGGGCTGTGTGAAAAAGTTAGACGACCTGAACTTTTCGCCAACAATTCATATCTCTTGCTTCACGACAATGCACCAGCTCACATGGCACTGTCTGTGAGGGAGTTTTCAGCCAGTAAACAAATAACTGTATTGGAACACCCTCCCTACTCACCCGATCTGGCCCGCAATGACTTCTTTCTTTACCCAAAGATAAAGGAAATATTGAAAGGAAGACATTTCAATCACAGTCAGGACATCAAGGGTAATACAATGACAGCTCTGATGGTCATTCCAGAAAAAGAGTTCTAAAATTGCTTTAAAGCGTGGACTAGGCACTGGCGTTGGTGCATAGCTTCCCAAGGGGAGTACTTCAAAGGTGACCACAGTGATATTCAGCAATGAGGTATGTAGCACTTTTTCTAGGATGAGTTTGTGAACTTAATTGTCAGACCTTGTATATACAATGGAATATTGCTCAGCCATGAAAGGGAAAGGGTTCTTGCCATCTATGGCATTATGGATGGACCTGGAGGGTATTATGCTGAGTGGTGTATCAGACAGAGAAAGACAGATGCAATATTATTTTGCTTATATGTGGAATCTAAAGAACAAATTTAACAAGCAAAACAGAAAAAAACTCATAGATTCAGAAAACATTTTGATGGTTGCCAGATGGGAGGGGGTTTGGGGGTGTGGGTGAAAAAAGGGGATGGGATTAAGAAGTACAAATTGGTAGTTACAAAATAGTCACGGGGATGTAAAGTAAAGCACGGGGAATATAGTCAATAGTATTAATAACTATGTATAGTGCCAGGTGGGTACTAGACTAGTCAGGGGAACCACTTTTTAAATTATATAAATGTCTAATGACTATGACATACACCTGAAATATAAAATAATATTGAATGTCAACTGCAATTAAAAATTTAAAAAGGGGAGAAAAGTTGAAGGGGAATAAGAGGTCCAAATTTCCAGGTATAAAACAAGTCACAGGGATGTAATGTACAGCATGGGGAATAGAGTCAATACATTGTGACAGAATGGGAGGGTGTCAGATGGTTGCTGGACTTATCATGGTGATCACTTATTTAGGTGTATAAATGTTGAACCACTATGGTGTACCCCTGAAACTAATATAATATTGTATGTTATCTATATTTTTAATAAAAACCTTACCAAAAGCAGTCCAAATTACCATAATATAAAAAAAACTAAAAAAGAAAAAGAAAAGAACTCTTACTTACCTAGTTGGAATTATCCTACCAGGCCACAATGCTAAACTCATCCAAAGACTCTTCTATTATAAACTTTCCTCATTTCCTGCATGTGAAGCCCACTTCCATTCTGAACAACATTCACATCACACCACTGCCCAAGGAGCTTGAAATACCCTGAGAGCTCAACATCTCAGTCCCACCCCACTCCACAACACAATTGGCACTGTAATGTCACTCCTGTGGCCTGTGACAATAGTCACACTCCCACTACCACGATCAATCTGGGGAGCAAATGGAGAAACTGGAGACCAGATTCCTCTATAGAGCCCCATCTGTTTCTTCTAACTCTTTCCCCCACCACTTTTTCTCCCACAGCCCTTCCTTCTCCTTCCCCCAGTGTAGACGCCCCAAGCACTGGCACAGACACACACACACACACACACACACACACACACACACACACACACACACA
>NW_017731768.1:1242633-1288737 GCF_001890085.2 Hipposideros armiger | reverse complement strand
ACACACACACACACACACACACACACACACACACACGCTGCTGCCCCAGTTCCCAGCAGAACTCAATCACTGGTGCAATGTGTCTGCTCTGCTCTCCTGAAATGCCCAGGAACTAGAAGCTTAGCCGGAGATCATGAGTAAAAATCACAGCATTCAAGTGATAACACAAGGTGTTGCAAGGCATCAGATACGATATTAATTATTTACCAAAAAACAAGTTGCACCTGCATTCAAATATAACTATATCAAATAAAATTTATAGCATGCAGATGACTTCAACTCCTTTATCACATATTTGTTTCTTAAAACAATTATGTTAAGAGAGGCTCCCTTAGGCAATAAATCCTTACGTTTAACTTAACTCTCATTTTCCATCCTAACCAGGCTCCTGTGTAATAAAACCCAAAGTCATCTGACATGTTTGTAGAGCACTTTATCCAAAGAGTCCCAAAGGCTTTACAGATTTCATTCTATTGGAGGGAAGGGAGTAAATTATTCACTTTACAGAGAGCTGTGAATAACATTTCCTGGCTACTTCAATCACTATCTCTAACAGTGAGACACCAAATCAGTCTCCTCCAGCCATTTTTCAGGCGAACATCCATCTGCGAGCTAGCGGGGACCCAGAGAGACTAGTTCGACTCCCCTGTGCCATGCCTCCATCTGTCTGCCCAGTCTCCAATCACAGACCACCTTTCTGCTCTTCACTGAGATTTTTACCCACCAGGTCAAAACGTGGAAACAGAAAATGAGAACACCTCAAAAACTTAATAATCGGTACACTACATGGTTCCCTGTTACTTTGAAATGTTAATGTCATTTCCAAGAACAAGCCTCCATTTCATCTTAAAAGCCTCTTCTTGTCATTCATCTCCAAAATTAAAGTCAGTCTCCTAACCTGCATACTACCATTGGTCACCAACAGAAGCAAAACAGAAAGAATGAGCAGGGATTGGTCAAAATAAAATAGTGCCCAAAGACAGGCAATATCCATATATATAAATTTCAGCAGCAATGAAAAAAATCACAAAGAAGACAAATAAGGAACTACAAGTGATCTCTAGCAAGGACCCATTGAGATGGCCTGTCAACACTTCTTTATGGTGGGTGGTGCTTTCCAAAGAGGCAACCAGAATCATCCTATTTTTGCCCAAGAAAAATAAAGGTGGAGGAAATGCATCATTTGACTGTGTTATTATCTGGAAAGTTCAACAACAACCTCCCTAGACGCATTCGACCAACCAACACTGAGCACCTACAAGGCCTCGCCCTCTGCTGGGCGAGGAGAGGGTGTGAGCCCGCAGTGCTTGCCTGGGACCCACTGGGCTTACCTGTGTTTCCCACCATTGGCCGACGTACCCGGGCAGCACCTTGAAAGGACTAACCTTGACATATTAATTTATCACTAGGAACACACACGCACACACCCAAATATCCTTTTCAATGTTCACATTACTTACATCATAGTAATAAATATATGCAAACTGCAAATAAACAGCTTTACAGATTACGAATCAATGCACTAAAGGTTTCAGCTTCACTCTCATATCTAATCAATCCAAGAGCAGTTTATTGCTGTGTATATGCCAAATCAATAAAAAATACACCTTAAAAACACCTATAAAAGAGAATGCTATAGAATAGATACTGTGGGACGACAAGGAGCAATTACACTGTACAATTATGCAGCATAATGCCAACAGCAAGTAGTTACTTTAACTGCCCATGAAAAATTATGGGGTGTTTGAAGCTAACTTGCTTCCCATTATACCTTTCTCAAGCAAAATCCAGTATCAAGAAGTATATTTATAGTCCTTTATTCAAGTATTCTGGCACTGTCATCAAAATTGAAACTTTTGGTGCTAAATAAGATGAATGGCGTGACTCAAAAATTGTATTCAAAGCATGAGCTCCTTCCGGCCCCAAGTAGGGCGCTGCTGGAGGCTGCAGACAGACCACGTCCCCACACTCACAGAAGGGGGCTGCCCTCCTAGGCGCGCAGAGATGTACCCTTTAATGGGCTCCTATGACTCATCTCAGACCTGTTTTAGCACATATGAGCGGAAAGCACTGTTCCTGTAGCTGTCCATGCTGTTGACCGTGGGCTTTCTTTCCTTCGTTTCCAGAACTCCTGCAGTTGGAGATTCCCAGTGTAGCCTGGCCCTCCCTTAGCATCTGGTAAGAACCTTCCTTCAGCAGGCACATCAGCCATGCCCGAACAACAGCTTGTCTGCCCAAAACACAAGAGTAGAGAAAGAGGGGAGAGAGAGGGAAGAGAAGAAATGAAAGAACGGAAAATAAAAACATGAGAATACATGAAACGAAATGTGACCCGATCACTTGAGAATTGTTCTGACCTGTATTGGGTGTTCTGTTCTCCGTGAATAGAAGTATTTCTACAGCACCCATTGCACAGTCACTACTTAGCACAAAATAGACACTGAAAGGTCAGGCTCAGGCTCCTGGAGCTTGTCTCTTTAAAGGGGCCACAGCCAAACAGAAAAGTGAGTGCATCCTGTGTAAGGCTAGATGCTGTGTTATCTGAAGAAGGGATGGAAAAACGGTTATGTACAGCCTGAAGACAATAACTCAGGGAGGAAAAGGACCACTGTCCTCAAACACTTAAACAAGTGTCACATAAAGAGAAAGAAGACGTCTTCCAAGGACCCACAGCTGGAAGAGTGGGAGCTCCCGGGAGGAACTGTTTTCAGTGTAAGGAAGGATTTCCTAACTGCTGGGCCTCCGAACACAAAAAGGTCATCTCAGGCCCCACAGAACTCCTATCACCAAAACCAGACAGAGACAAGCAGAGAATTGTGTCCTCCAAGGACACTGCAGACTCTTGAGAGGCAATACGATGACGTGCCAAGCCCATTACAGGCAAGCCTATCCACCAGAGAAAATGCCCTGGTTCTTCTAGAAAGGAGAACATTCCAGAACTGAGCAGTAGCTAACTGCTCTGAAAAGAAAGAATCAGACCAGAGGAGTCCAAGGAATTGTGCCTTATTAAGCATAACGAGCAGCAAAGTGACATTCACCCCGTGGAGTGGCACATGGATGAAGAGTGCTGAAAACAGCCACAAATGTTCTGAGAAGGAAATAGCTAAGCCAGAGTTGCCATAGTAAAAGCAGATTCTTTTAAAGACGTTGCTATACACATTCACCCTTTTTTGTTTTGTGTTTCATGTTTGCTCTATAGAACACTATGTTATATTTGAAGCTAGATTAGACACTTTACACTTCATCATGGTAAAATAACTATTTCCAGTGACCCAAGCCATAGTATTTGGCTGGTTCTGTTTTCACACCATTGTCAAAAGAGGCTCCAGTGACTGGATATAAGGAGAGTCCGCAGGTGGCAATTAGAAGTCTCTTGGGTTCAGGGCCCCAAACTGCACACGTGATGGGAGCTGGATGGAGGTGGCGGCCGGTTTCCAGACCTCACCCCAACATCTTTAACGGTTTATTAATTTGCACGCACATATTTCATTTTGTTCCATCCTCTTTCCAGAAGAGGCTAGCCATGAAGTGGTGTTATCTTCAGGAACCCGCCCAGCTCTGCGGAGCGCTGATTCAGAGAGGACAGGCCCTCAACATGACGTTACAGTGTGATTACCACGGAGGATTGTGTTTGGTCACTCTACACAGGTGAGCTAGAGCCCTGTCCACTTGGGGACCCAGGCGGATGGTGTGCCCACCACCACCTGAAGCGTGGCCAGCCACAGGGGCAAAGGGAAAGAGGACACGAGAATCACTGAAGCTGCCACAGGAAGCAGCGAACTTCACTCTCTCTTGCGTATCATTGGTTGGAGCAAGTCACATGGTCACACCTGACTTCTAAGGGGATGGAGCCAGTGATCCCACTGGGGCCTGGACGCAGAGGGGAAGAGTGTTTGTGAGCATCCCTAAAGGCCACCACCAAGATAAAAGGATTCTGACCTAACTGGCCCAAAACCTGTGTGAAGCTAAGTGCTCCTCACTGAGGTGAGATGTGGGTGTCTAGGAACGGCCTCTAGGAATGTAATCCTGATGCTGACGAGGTCAGAAGGGACTAGATCAGGGCATCTCAGCAGAATCACCTGGATCCCATGAAAGAAGAGCAACCTCCCAGCCCCCATGATGTCCACTGAGTGGAATCCTAGGTTGTAGTTCCTGAGCCAACGGCCTCCTAAGACCCTCTCCCACCCCACCTCCCCCAAGGCCTCCATCTCAGACTCCCTGTCATTTGGATTTAGAACTAATGTTTGGCCAAATTGTGCATGTAACCTTCAGAGCTGGTCCCCGGGGGCATACTTCTATCTCTGCCTCTTGGATATTTACAGTCCACATTGAAATGTTATCTGATCCAGTGGCAGCTTTGAGAGGGGAACGCTGTACAGTCAGAGGAGAGTTGGCACTCCCATCCAACCTAGGCCTCCCAATGCCTGTGGCTTCTCAGGCATGGGAGCATTTTGTGATGTGAACATCTTAAAGGAAATCATCCAAATGAGACATCGTCCTCATTAGGGTCCGTCATGAACTGAGAAAAGGAAGTATGTAAAGCATCATTATTTTTTCCTGAAGGTGGCTAAAATTTCAACCTTCTCCAAGTAAATGTGGACCCATTGGGTTGCTTCATAAATGAACACTTTGTGTTTATAATTCTTGCTACAGCAAATTCTGTTCTTCATTTCTCTTTCACCGGAGGACCCCTAGAGAAAGTAGTTGGGGAACTCCATCCTCATTAGATGAAGAGCAGGCAGATCCTAGTCACCCTGTTTCAGTTTCTCCTCATGGCATCAGGGGCAGGATGTTATTTGCAAGCAGCCAGGGTAATTACCATCCAGCAGGGTCCAATTGTTTTCAATTAAAAGCTTTACTGCAGTCTTTAGTCTTCAATACCATGGTTGCCATCTGCTTTCACTGGAGGTCTAACAGCCAAAAGCCAGGCCACCTCTTAATGCCATTAACTCTTGAGAACCATTTTCCTCCAAAATGAAAAAATGCAACAGTCCAGGGAAAATATGGGGATCGCCTGACACATCTTTGGCAGCCTCGGGAAAGCTAGAATACAGGACCCTAGAAGGTCACTTCTCCGAAAGACAAGCACTTGCTCTTCACACCTGAAGTACTAGATAATTGTCTTAATTCTCAGGGGATGCTCAGCTTGAACTGCTCCCCTTCCCACTTCCCATCCAGCTTCAAGATTCTATAGCTCTTGTATAAAAAGTCCCCAACTACGATTTCATCAGATGTATCGTTTAGGTAGAGAGTTGTCATTGTTCAGATTCAATATCAGTCCAAGTCTGTATAGCTCACCATGACCCCAAATCTAGGTAGGGTCAATTGTCAAGAACCACCAAGTTATCTAATGGAAGCTGTGATAGAAGGTAGTTTAGCTGTTTTCATAACTTAGTGCCTGCCTAGACTTTGTTTCTAAAGTCACAAAGTTATGAGAAATTAACTTGGGTGTTTTATGAACCTAGGAGAGCTGACAGCCCAAGGGCTAGACTTGGAGTTTCCGACACAAATTAGCCCAGTCTTGGTAGTTTGCTCTGTAAATTGGCTCCACAAAAGCCATTTGCACAGTTCAATCCTCCTTGCCTTCCTCTCCAACGGAAGCTCTTTGGCAGCTCCATGTCGCCACAGGCCATAGCCCCAACCAACAAGATGGGCATGCAAATCCCAGGGAGGGATCCTTCCCAAATAAAAAGGCAAAGCCTTGCTGTTGGCACCCAGACTTCTGATATGTGAGGTATAAAAATCACAAGCTGTTTCACACCTGACAGTAGGATTTGCTGTTATGGGGGTGGGGGAGGCAGGGATGCATTCCTAACTAACAGAGTAATCAAACCATGAAAACAGTCACCAAAGGACTTGAGAAAACCAGAGGTACCCACCCATCTGAATCCAGACCAAGAAAGCACTTCCATTTCGAAGTTTAATCTCTTGATTCAAAAAATTGTAAGGAAAAAAAAAGTCTTGAAGGAATTAACTAAACTAAAAGAAGTTCAGATACAAAATCAGAAATCCATGTGTAATAGTTGTTGCTGTTGTCCAAATATTTCTTCTTCTTAGAACATGATAACATTATGCGTCCGTGCCCCTTTCGACACAAGGCCAAATCATATGACTTTCTTTGGTCAATGAAATGAGAACCCAAATGAAGGGTCGTTTCCCCAGCTGAAGCTTTAAGAATCAGTGTGTACATTTGCAGGTTCCCCGTCTCTAACTGAGGAAGCAATTAGAGATGAGGTAGCACAGGTCAAAATGGAACATCTTGGCAACCTGGGTCCCTAAAGGTCTTCCAAGAGCAAGGCCCCCTGCTAACCCACCGGAAATGCAGCCTGAGCGAGTAACCCTGCACTGTATTACTCCACAGAGAAGCTTGAGTTGTTTGTTACAGCAACATAACCCATCCCATATGACAGCTGTACCATGCTAACAACTCTAGATAATGCAGGAATATCAAGTTGGATAAAAGGACCTATGAGAAGACTGAAATTCTTGCTAAGGAATTTTTAAGCAGATATGCCAAGGAATGTCTTGACGAGTGAAGGACAAGGGCAGTGGTCCCCAAACTTTGCTGTGTACCACAGTCCCTCGGGGGCTTCTAATAAAGCTGATGCCCAGGTCAGCACCCCACACAAATTAAATCAAAATGGCTGGGGGAGGGAGCCAAGCATTGGAATGTTATAAAGACCCCCAATGGTTACAATGTACAAGCAAGTTTGGTAACCATTCCATCAATGTCTGTTTTCTTAACAAAAACTAAAAACCACTCTTTTGATGAGCATAAAAATATTTATTTCAAGAAAGGAGGCTACGAGCTAAAGATCTAACGGGAGGGCAAATCACTGTCTCACCACGTGGTCCAGGTAGAAAGGGAGGGGACACCTCACCAAAACACTCCTGTATCACCAGCTTAGTGCATCTTTGAGGCGACCCCATCGTCTGTGGCTTCAGTTGCCTAATATCATCTGAGAGTCAACCTGTCAGCAAAATATGACAGCATCTTTCTCAAGAAGTCACAGGCTGCCTGCAGGCCTTGGATGATTTTTGTGAACCGCAGTTCCCTGAGCACACAGCCCTCACTGTTCTCCCCAGACTCTTTCACTTGGCTGTCAGCTGAGAGGCCTGGTAGTTCACCCCCAGTTTCAGGTCTCAGCCTGGGCTTCAGAAAGGAGAGGAAGAGGCTGTGCTCTGCAGTCAACAGTTAATTCCGGATACAAATTCCTGCCCCAACCTGCAATGTACTGCTGCCCTCACGCAGAAATGGCACATTGGAAATCTTGTCATAGTGAACTGTCCTTTCTAGAAGAGAATCAGTTAAGAAACTAGATACTTTTAAGTTCTTCATGCACAATTTGCCCGTGAAATACTCCCAACCTATTTTTATAAGGCTTATGACAAACCTGAGTAGGTCCAGCCCACCCTGGAAACATCCCTGGGGACCCCGAGAGATGCCCACCTGATGAGCCTAAACGCACAGCCCTCCGCGGGCCTGTACTGGCCTCCTCCCCCTGCCTCTCCACCCCCATGCCCGGCAGGCTTTCCTGTCAGCCCTTCGCCGTTGTTCAAGAAACTACGCACGTAGCATAGCAATCAGAAGCTCTCCCCTCAGATGGTTTGGCTAATGGCCACTTCCTGTGGTTGTCAAATGAAAAAAGAAAAACTGGTACACCCCCAGTGACTTATTGTATCACTTCCCGTATCTGGGTCTCTGGCAGCCGGCATAATTTAACATCACTCGTAAATTAAGAGCCTCTTGCAAGGGTGCCACAGCTGAGCCCTCCACCCCGTTTTGCTGATTATAGAGAAACCGTGCCAGGACTTCCATTATGAATAGTCATTTCCTAAGATGTAACTCCACCAACCCTGACATCTAATCATATATTAAATAAATGAATAGAGGTTATATATCCACGCTGTATCCCTTTGAGCTCATTGTGATAATTAAAATGACTTCCTCTATCGTTCTCCCAGCACTCGCTGCGCCCACGACGTCAGCTTTCACCGTGACCCGCCGCGGGGCCTTCTCCTGCGCGCCCCGCCAGGCCTCCAGCCTCCAGGCCGTCCCCACACTTTTCCTTCTCTCTCGGCTTGCTCAGTCTCTCCTCCCACATGCCCTGGTCTGAGAGAGGAGTCCGGTGAGGTCAGCCTCTTGCATGCTGAGCCCACAGAGGCTATGGCACCAAGGCTGCCAAGCCCGCCACGCGCCGCAGTGGGTGAGCTGCAGAGCGCCACGCTGCGTGTTCATCGCAGCGCTGATGTGAGCCGAGGTCCCCCGCTCGCCTGGCTGGTACTTGAGGGGAAGGACTCTCTTGATGCCATGAGAGGCTTTGTTTTTTTGTTGTTTTGTTTTGTTCAGTTGTTGCGTTTCTTCAATGTTGAATTGTGCACAGGCAGCAGATTTGGAGTCAGATGACCAATTTTTATTATGCTTTGCTCTACACAGGGTGGCCCAGCTGCCCTTTTGCTAAGCGACCTGTGTTTGGGAAATCACAATCTCTCTGACCTCAGGTTCCCCATCAGTAAAATGGGAATAATACCAGGATCTATACTCATAGGGTTGTTGTGAGGGTCAGTGAAAATACTTTACAAAGTGTTAAAATATACCTATTACCTGTTACTATTGCTAAAAATAGTAAGGATGGAGTAACCAGCCTAGTTCTAACCATGATTTCACTATTTATGAGCTGTATATTGTCTTTAAACAACATACGTAACACCTTGGGGCCAACTCATGGCCCATTCCTAAGTGTGATGTGAAGATTAAAATGAGATGATATAAAATACACACCACAGCACTTGGCAAAAAATAAGACCTCAGTAAATGACAGCTGCACTTATTTTTATTGTTAGTGTTATTATTATTTGAGTAGGAGCAGCAGATAAAAGCCTTGTCCGAGAAAAATAAATGAGATGCCATTTTTTTATATCTTATGAGTCTCAAAAAGAAAAGAAGAGGGGAGCAGGCTTTTCACATTTCCAAAATGACTTTGATTCAAAAATAAAGACCAACACTTAATAGCTCCAGACTATTGTCTAACGGATTTTAGAACTCTGAAAAAAACTATGAGAGCAGCTGACACACTACAGTTTAAATAGAATCAGTCACTGAAATTGCTCTGGATTTGTTTCAGTGTTTTTCTGTGGAGTTCTTTTTTTAGCCTTACATGTGTCCTAAATGTATAATTATATGGCAGAATAGAATAGCTCATTTAGAGTTATTGAGGCCTATTATATGATCCAGTAGGACCATGGGGCGGGGTTTGGAGAGGAGCTGTGGTTAATGTGAATGAGCATCAAACACGAGCACAGACAGATGTCAATAGATGGTCTCGGGTCCGGTTTTCATCTTGTCCTCACCAGTTTCCCCAAAGACAGACACATCGCTTCCCTGCCCCAAACTAATTGTTTTAAATTGATGCTGTATATTAGCTCAAAAGATCAAAGAAGCTTCTATGCAAAATTTCTTAAGGGCAGAATGTGTGTGTGTGTGTGTGTGTGTATGTGTTATATCTATGTGTGGGTCTATGTGTGGGATGGGAGGTATTTCTCCATATGTGTCTATGTTGTGTGTCTGTCTGTCTGTCTGAAGTGTGTTCCCAAATGCTAAAATCTGAATCTTGGACATAGCAGCCACTCAATGTTTCAAAGAATAAATAAACTGTGCAAATTCACCTCCCCCACCCCCTACCCCCGCCCCCAAGGCCCGACTCTTTCTCCTTGCATCCATCTATGAAAAGTATGCATGTGTATAACTGTTAAGCCAAACAGGAAACCACACTTTTTCTACCACCTTTTGACTTGGATTTTAAACAGAATTGGCAGATCCATGATCTTCTAGCAGAGTTAATCACCTTGCCAATATATCCCTGTTGATTAGCCAATGGATTCAATGCAGACTTTTTGTCAATTTCCATTTCTATTGGATAGTTCCTGTCAATTCATGACAAATTAGTTGGGGCGTTAGACATCATATACTCAAAATTCACTACTTAATTTATTTTTAATCCCAAGAAAAACCAAGACTGATGAAACTTGGTCCTAAGGGTCCGGGGAAAGAAATGCCTCATGTAACCCTCCCCACATGTACAAGTGCCCTTGGGGCCCCCACTCATCAGTCATGAGTCCGTTCTACTTATTTAAGCCAATTCAAACACACCTGGTGAATCTTTAGCTTCCCGCAATTAAAGCCTGTGAGGAGCCACATTTCAGCCAAAGTATTGGGGTGTCGGAAAAGTCATGACACATTTTTGCAACGAAAAACATAGAAAAAATACATCATGACTTTTCTGACAACCCAATAGTTTCACCTACCTAAGGGACAGCCCACTGGTTCAACAGCCCACTGTCCCCCACAGAGGGCAACAAAGCACATGAATGACACGTGTGTGGCCAACATGCTGCCCAGACTGCTGCAGAATGTCTGTATTGCTGCCACTGAGAGAACCTTCTCATCAGGCCTGGTTCTCACCTTCCAAAGATTCAGATCTCAGCAAGGATGGCTGAGGAAGGCATCTGGCTTCCCCCTGGAATTCAGCGGAACCTTCTGGGGCTCCCAGGTCTATGACCAACCAAGGGCCAGAGCAAGCACCACAGGGCAATTTCATGTTGAATATGTTCCTCTAGGTAATTTCAGCCTAAACTTAGATTCTAGGATCTAACGGTCAAGAACCCTTATTCTCCAGGGTACAATCTAGGGCCAGTCCTGGCCCAACCTCCTGTTTCCTTCACACCCACGTCCCCAGGAAGCTGAGAAATGCTGCATGGACTACATTCTAGAGGGTTCCAGCTTCCTTTCTGTCATTGGAAAGGAGCCATCATGCTACCCGGGGCAGGTGGTGTCTAAATCTGGGGAAGGAGACCAGGGACGATGTGGGTCACAGGCCATTGTGTAGAGGCGATACGTGCGGGCAAGACATTGTCTCTATCGCAGAGGGAAGACCACTAAACTGAGACAGAGGGGCTGTCTCAAGCCAGTGGTAGGGGTCTGAGGACACTAGGGGATTAGCGTGGTCTCCTGTGATGCTCAGCCAAGGGAACAAACAGAAAGGAGGAGAGAAGCTGGAAGGGAAATACCCTGGTGAGAAATGCCATTGAGCCTCCAAAGTCTTTCCGTGATGCCCTCAGAATATCCCAACACTGATTTCAATCCACTGGTATTGAGCCATCATTCTAGCCTCATGATGACATAAAACCCTCCTTAGATAAAACCTTCCTTCCCTTCCTCCAACCATGTCTTGCTCCATTCTTCCCCTTAATATCCCTCACTTTTCTCCAAACTAAACCTCTGCTCCAACCAGAGCTGGACACCTCTCCCCAGCACAACCGGCTCAGTTGCCAGGCGTCAGCATGAGGGCTACTGCAGCCTTCTGTGATCCGTCCTCAGGAGCCACCCAGACCAGCTTCTTACCCAAAAAGAGAAGCTACCACCCCACCCCCGCCACCCAAACAAGCCTCCTGCCTTGGCTCTTGCAGCTTTCCCTACCAGGGACACCCTCCCTTGTTTTCTCTACCAAACAAAATCTTACCATCGCCCAAGGCTCAGCTCAGAGCCCTTCTCCAAGAAGCCTTCTCTGCTCAGCCTAACCAGATGGGGTCCCTCATTCCTGTGAATTCCTCTGAGAGCTACTGACCAGGAAAAGGGACCTTGGGCTCAGCCAGGAACGTTCAAGCACCTACTGTGAGCTACATGTGCGTCTGAGAGTTTCGGGTGTAGCACTAATGTAATCCTCGCCATCGGTGCTGTTAATCACCTCTGTTCACAGGTGAGGACACTGAGTGAAAAAGAGAACAGCTGGCACACCCAAGGTCACCACTAATAAGCTGCCAAGCTGGGATCAAAGCCCAGTACACGGGCCCGGAGCATGCACTCCAGGTCCCACCTGCACCTTTTTTGAGGCCGTGCACCCATCACTCTCAGTGGACACTCAGCCCAGTCTGGCTTTGCATCAGCTTTGGGTTTTGCTGTTTAATGTGCCCATGGCACCACTCCAAACACACTGCCAGTTCCGTGAGGGCAGGAACCACGACTCGACCTTCTCAGGATGAAGCTGACAGACCAGAATCAGCGCTCTCCTACCGTGGAGACGTTGGAAGACCATGGTCAAGCTGTCTGATCCACAGCATAACTAATATTTTTGTTTATGGGTCCCTTCTGAAGGGTCCCTCACTCCTGAGGCCAGTCATCCAGCTTGGGTCACATAGCCTGTGTCTCTGTAGCAAGAGGACAGTGTGCACAGCTATTGGACAATGGATATCGACATTTTTCATACATTTTTCCTTCCTGATAGACAGGCTTCCCACCTGAGCACAGGATAGAGTTTCTGGGGTTGGGAGACACTATTATTTTGAGAGAAACATCACAAGAATCCAGACCGGGCCAGATCCAGTCTAACACCCATCAGTCAGGTTTGAAGCTGGAATAAGGAAATCAAAATCGCTATGTCCCCCCATCTCCAGTATCTGTGGCTGAAAACAGCCGGAGACTTTGTGCTGAGACCTGATCCCTGAACAGAACAGGGCAACGCCAGGGGACCTTGGTGGTCCACAGCATGGCGGAAGGGGGGTCACAATCAATGCTGGGGCTGGGAGCACAATAGACAAGCAGCAGGCAGATGAGACCCACACTCGCAAGCCCACAGCAAGGAGACACAGTCGCCTCACGGGCAGGTAGGTTAGGGAGTTTGGTCCTGCAACTGATTCTATGGATACCTGTCATGCAGCTGCCTCCATCCACCAAATTTGATTCGATCTCATCAGAACAGTAGTGAGAAATATTAATTGTGAATCTAGGATCGTCCCCATCTCAGGCCTGGCTTCTACTTGGACCTCAACTTGACATCTGCTTCTTGGTGTACATTTTCCTATTCACCTTTCTCTCTCGTGTCTACCTGGGTCCCGACTGGAGTGATCAGCTGAGTTGTCATTACTCAAGCCAGAGGTCTGAGGAAAGTATATGAGCGTTGAGTTCCTTTCACGGGGCCATGTCTGTTCTAGCTCATTTGCCATAAAAGCATGAATCAACCTGGCCCACACTGACGTGCTCCAATTACAACAGTAGCAATACGGAGAAGATCCACAGATGTGCGACAGAGCTCATTTTCCTGCTAAGCTTCACTCTCACAAGGACCAACACAGATCTGCTCCCAGCTTCTCTTGGCCTGGGCCCCACTGGAAACCCAAACACACACTGGGCAAAAACAAGGGGCTTCAGATCCAGCCTCCTCTCTGGGGAGGCTCCCCACACAGCTCTTCCAAAGTCCTCCAATCGGCACTGCACCTAAGTAACAGCATCACACTTACTACAATAGGGGACGGACTTTCAAGATGGGCCCCCTCAGCTTCTTCCTGCCCCCAAGTCCCCCGAAACTGAGCTCCTGAAGACAACAACTGCTCCACTGCTGGCCCCATGGACCTCCCCGTCACCAGAGCATGAGACATGCTGTCTGTTCCTGTGCCTTTCAGCAAAGCCCTACGCAGGAGAGAAAAGGAAGCAGGCATGGAAGGGAGTCGGCTCCTTCTGCAGCCTGCAGTCTCAGCGGCCTAAATGTCAGGTCATTTGTAGCCTTCCAGAGTTGAAAACGCCAAATACTTCTGTGACCCAAGATGAAGCAGTGATAACAGGTGGTGCTACAGAGGGAGAGTCTTGGTGGAGAAAAGACTGTGACCCCAATCCTGTTTCAATTACCTTTCCTTACAAGTTCCTGGGCAGAGCAGGGAAGCAGCCCAGCCAGCAAGTCAGAAGGAGGGTGCCTTCCCACCAAGCCCATTTTGTTCAGGTGACCTCAAGGACAGGGGTGGCAGGAAGGACAAACGGAAACCTGGAGCTGGAAACTGTCCAGGTAAGATCCCTGGCTGTCACCTTGCACATGCAACTGGACAGAACAAATAGACTAAAAGACTTGGAAGTTTTTGAATGAATTACATTGCCAAAGAAACACACACTGAACCTCAAATGCCTGCGACTGTTCAACCTGTTCTAAATTCTTGATTTTCCAAACCTGAGGGAATTGGGCTACAAAGCCATTAGTCCCAAAGAAGGGTGTGGTGTGCAGTGTCCACTTTGCCTGTGGTCATGGAGGATAAGGGGCAAGGACAAACCTCCCAGAGAGCCCCGTGGACAGAGGAGCTGGTGACTCCAGGGCAGAGCCAGCTGTGGTTCTCTGCCAGCAGGATGTGAGTATCACAGTGGATCAGTCGCTTTTGTGGGTTTCTCCATTCTCCTTCATCCAGCGGGCATTTTCTGCTGAGGTCACTCTGCTCATGTACCCTGGCCACAGAGGGCGTCGAGTGGAAGGACAAGCAGGCGCTTCAAGGGGAAGCAGCACATGGGTTGGAGGGGGGGTTCTCTTCCTTAGGAAGGTGCAGATGCTCTCTGTGCGGGGGCAAAAAGAACGTCCATGGATATTTGGGTTGCTGAAAGTGAGAATTGTGACAGAGACTCTTAGTCACCATGTACTATCTATTCTCCCATTCTTCTACAGAAGTAAAATCCATAATTCTCAGGTGGAAGCGTGACCAAGGAAGAAAGATCACACTTCCCAACCCCTCATAGTTAGATACGGCCAGGTAACTGAACTCTGGCTCAGAGCACATAAACAGAAATGATGCACGATGTGCCCACGTCGTGTCCTCCATTCCTCATTGCATCCTCCCCAGTGGCTATAACATGGATGAAGGCTGGGACATTCGGGACCTTGCAAAGGAGGGCAACACTTTAGGTATAGTATTGCTATGGGGTAAAAAACCTGGGAACCTGACACCTCTGAACCAAGACAACAGCTCTGGACCACTTATAGTGGACTGCTATATGGGAGAGAAACAACTTGTGTGTGCTACTATATATTACTTCAGCAGCCAAGTCTGTTCCAGCTAATAGAGCACAGAGACATAAAATTGAGTAAATCTCTCAAATGTAAGGAAGGAAAGAAAGAAGGAAGGAAGGAAGGAAGGAAGGAAGGAAGGAAGGAAGGAAGGAAGGAAGGAAGGAAGGAAGGAGGAAAGGAAGGGAGGAAGGAAGGGAGGGAGAAAGGAAGGTAAGAGAGAATGAAGGAGTGAAAAGGAAAAAGAGAGAAAAACAAGTAAATCGGAGGATAGGCCACAAGATCCAACATCCTAACAATGAGAGTTCTAGAAAGACAGAACAGGGAAAATAGAGGAGAGAAAATCATCAACAAGATAATACATGAAAATTTTTTCAGAAAACGGTCATGTGTTTACAAATTGCAAGGATCCACTGAATGCCCAGCACCATGGAAAAATAGATTCACCCCAAGTCATATCACCACAAAATTATATCCCCAGGGACAAAGAAAATTTTCTATGACCTTTCAGGGAGTAAAAAAAAAAAAAACAGGTATCATATAAAGGATCAAAATATCAAAATGTCATCTAACTTCTCACCACCAATAATGTAAGCTGAAGCAAAGCCTTCACAATTTTAGTGGGAAATCATTTCTAACCTAGAATTTGGTAGCCAGCCAGAGTAGTAATCAAGTATGATGGTAGAACAAAGATATTTTCAGACGAGCCAGTCGTACCTATTCTCAGGAAGTAACACAAGGATGTTCTCCATAAAACAAGGATTAAAGTGACAAAGCAGAAGGCATAGCTAGGTCCTCAGAAACAAGGGATCTGAAACAGAAAGAGGCAGGTGATCCCCAAAAGGTGACAAAAGACAATTTGAAAATGACCGCATTATGCCCGAACTGGAGGTCATCAGTCTGGACTGGAGTGTGCAGAAGTTTCCAGAGATTTGCTGAAGTTGAAACTGACAAACTACCTAATGTGTTTGAGGACAGTGAAAGAGTTATGCAACTAGGCGAGAGTTTGGGCTTAATTGGCAGTAAGCACATAGAATACTAAGCAAATATAAAAATCAAGAGCCTGAAGCCATGTGCGTGTGTGGTGGGTTTGGACTGGAGGAGTGTCAGGAGATAAATAAATTCTCATCCTCCAGGGGAGAAAGTCGATAATAATGCCTACAACTAAAGTGAAATGAGAAATATTAATATACGCTTGTTTTTTAGAGAAACAAAAGTAAACACCAAAAGAATCAGCTAAAAGAGTTGAAAGTGGTTGTTTCTGGGGAAAGGAAAGTGAGGAGGTAGTAATGCTACTTGACTCCACGTGCATACATGATTCTGGCTTTTAAAAATAGAAAAGAAGAGGAGGGAGGAAAGAAAAAAGAAAAATAAGGAAAGGGAAAGATGAGGAGAAAAAGAAGAGAAAGGGAAAGAAAGGAAAGAGAAGGAAAAGAAAAGGAAAGTCAGCAACAAGGAAAGAGGAATGGAGTCCAAGAAAGGACCGGAGATAGAGACAGAGCAGGTGGCAGCATAAATCCTTCCTTCATTCCCACAAGACCGCCAAAGACCCCCTCCACGCGCACAAGGAGCTGAGTGGATATGAAGAATAAAGGATGGGACAGTTGGATGCGGTAAAGTGGGAAACTGGCATCCAGGTAGGTGAGAATAGGGCCAATCCAAACAGGCAACTCGAGCTGTCAACAAGGAGGCCATTAAATAAAAATTTCGACGTAGCTGAATGTCGCAGAATTCTATGTTTATATTTGGTTCCACGTATACTGCCTACTTGTGAAGATTTCGTATTCATAGCTTGTTGCTCCAGCCTCAGGGGCCATGAGTTCACTTTTTTTTAAAAAAAGGGAATGAACATGGAAACATATTCGAACATATACTACTGAGAATTACTGGAATTTCAAATGCAGAGTGAGTGAATTAGGAAGATTCCATCTTGGCTCCGTTTTCATTCATTTCAAAGTTTGTTTAAGGGAAAAAAGAAATAAAATGTTCCTGAAAATGAGAGGAAAGGATGTGACTGGTTAGTGTACCATGATTTTAATAAACAACATATTAAATGTTCAGGAATGGGGTTGAGAAGTGGACTCCTTATTTATATTCAAAGGTAAATTACCAGAAACTCCATTCCTTAGAGTAACATCTGTTTTGAAACAGTTTAATTTTATTTAATAAACTTCATTTATTTTTTAAGTGTGAAAGCTAAGATTCTATTATATTCTTCTGCTGTGGCACAACTACCCTGTGACATAGAAATTAAGCTTTGAGAAGATATATCTAAAATAAATAAGACAGAAGATTCAATGAATTTTTTTTAATCGTTATGCGTTTGTACAGATGACAGTCACTAATTCTTGAAATTATGTGTTTCCTCTTTAACACACTCAGCTGTCCAGCACTGGCATGTAATAAAGGCATGTAACTCACTGGATCTAAAGCTGCAAGTCAAGTAGACATATCAGCAGGGGCAGCAATGAGATCCACCAACGAACAAGGAAGGACAGCCACTGATTGGCCTTCTTGGGCTGTCAGTCATTGGATGAGGCCCACTCACATCATCAAGGTTAATTTTCTTAAAGTCAACGGATTGTAAATGTCAACAACATCTACAGGAGGTATCAGCGAAAAGACACCACGTGGAGTTGGGGGCGAGCCTGTGGGAGAGTTACAATGTAGACCCCTGGCGATCTGGAGTGAGGGCCTGCCACCTACTGTGGAGAATCACACACTTGGGAAAAACGATTCCTGTTGTTCTGTGGAACCCCGGTCAAAACAGAATGCCCTACCATGGGCACCAAGTGACCATGGGACCAGAACGCCCATGATGAGCTGGGGCCTTTCAGGCCTACTAAGTCCAGGTAGGCCCAGCAACCATCACTGTAAGATGGAAGCAATACGTCTGAGGACAGAAACAAGGACACAGCAAGTGGTTCAGGTCGCACCAGCACCTGTTCCTCGGTTCATGGCCGTAGGGTTGATCTGCTTGGCCAGGAAGAAGAGCTTGGTTTATGGATGTCAGCTAGGTATGTGGAGCTGTGACAACAAACAGGGGTGTCTTTGAAAGATACTGTGGAGGGAAAACCCTCCTAGGGGGCAGAGCTTTGGACAATGCACCTGGTCATTGCCTTTGGGTGGCAACAGACGTTCCCTGAGATTAGACTCTAAATGAACTCTTGGGCAATTGTGAATGGTCTGGATAGTTGGTCAGGGACCTGGAAGGGAAAAAGATTGGAAGATGGGGGACAGAGATGTCTGAGATATAGTCATATGGACATTTGGGAGTGGGCACAAAGTATAAGGATATGTGTTAATGCCATCAGAAATTATCCACATTGAAGGGGCACTAAATAAACAGTAGGCAAGATGATTAGGCCACTTGATGTCAGCCAACGCCTGTCACTGGCTGCACTTAGGACACGATGAGCACATGAACATATTTTTCACAGTGGCAGAGAGGGAGGCTACCCAAGGACCCAACTACCGGGACTCTCTGGGACTGATCTAGTTACTGTTGCCACTGAATTCCCAACCTGTGAGCAACAGATCAATGCTAGGTCCCCAATATGGCACCACGCTTGGAGCTGTCTACCTGGAGGCAAGCTGACTATATCAAATCCCTTCTACCTTGTAGGGCCATGGTTATGTCTCACAGAAATAAGCACGTGTGCACAGTAGGGCTCTGCCTTTTTCTGTTTACAAGGTCTCAAGCAGAAGCATTGGCTAAGGGCTAGCAGGAGCCTTCACTCCACTGGCTCAGGACCCATGTACCATTGCTTCAGAATCCAGCCCCCTTTACAACAAAGGCCATGTGGGCGTGGGCCCATCATCATGGGACCTACTTATAAAATACACTGAGCAGCAGCAGCTGGAAATGGGAGGAAGCAAGTTGCAGGATGCTGAGCTGCAGCTAAAAACCTATCACAGCTCCCTCAGCCTGCCCTTCCCCATGCTAATGAGCTCGGGTCGCCTTAACCCAGTGCTCTCAAACGAGCCTGCTTCGGAGCAAGCTGGAGAGCTTGTGAATGTGCAGGTCTCTGGGCCCTGCCCTCGGCATTTCTGATTCAGGACATCTGGGGTGAATTTGCATCCCTAACAAGTTCCCAGACCGCTGATGCGCTGGCCTGGGCACCACACTGTAACAAGCATTGCCTTAGCCTTTCCTCGTGGCTTTTATTTTCCAGATTTAGCCCACTTTTGTAACCTTCTTCTGACCTCCACCATGTTCTCTTCCGCGAAAAGCCCTATTTGCAAAGCATGTTTTCCACAGACTGCCCAGCACAGAGCATAAAAGAAGGATTACTTTGCAGTTTTGCTGTGTCAGCCTGCTTTGAATATCCTTTAGTGCTGCGCCCGCTTTAGCTTTCAGTTTGTGGGTGATTCATGGTCAGCTTTCATCAATCGTAACCCTCGGTCACATAACATAGCATCCTTTGCCACCTCGCACACGAGACCAAACGATGACCCACACAAACAACTCCCAAATGTTTATCTTCAACAAGAAGAATTTTTTCACATTTCCTACTCAGGGACTTATTTTATTCATAACCATGATGAACAATATGAAACACATACTATTTCTAAATAAGGTAGAATAATAAGTGACTACTGATCTCTCGAATTGAATTGAATTGAGATAAATTGCTTAGAATCCATTAGCTGACTCCCCATACACCCACGTTTCCATCTTATTTTCTTTGCTTGCATAGGAAGAGTCTTCATCTTCACAAAATCAAGCCTCTAACTATATTCCAAGTGGCAAGTCCAATTTTTCCAGCTTCAGGAATGCAGTACCAGAGCACTTCTGGCTCTGCTCGGAGTTCAACATATGTGTTCTTGGTGATCCATTTCTCAAATTTTGTTCTCCTGCCTCTCAGGTTTTTAATTGCCTTGCAAGCTGTTTTCCCCATGGGACTTCCAGCATCAGTCCTGGATGGTAAGTTTTGTGTTCAGGAAGTCGTAACACTTTCGGGGTGGCCCCTACCTCCCCAGCACGCTTACACTGGAGGATGTTCTGCTGTTTGAATGGCTGTGGTTCTCGCGGGACACATGGGCACCTCCTGTATGCTGACATCATGAGAAGACCCGAGAAGGTGGCCTTTGCATGTCCTCACCTAAGCATAGTGTGCCCTTACAATGTCAGTATGCTCCATGCTCCTTGGCCTAGCGGGAACTGGGTTAAGCTACAGCTCAGAGGAGACAGATGAGAACAGGACATCTATGTGGGGTTCCAACTTCCCAAGCACTGGGTAAGATTAACTCTCTCCAACAGGCCTGAGGCTCATGGCAATAGACTTAGGTCAACAAAGTGCCCTGAGCCAACGACCCAGAGCCAAAGAATGCCAAATAATTGGGGATCTCCCTTAGTTTCCCTATAAATCCAAATGTTCCCCACCATTTGTGTGGCTGTTAGTGGGAGATATCCAGCCATCAGTTCATAATACAGTATGGTGCCTATCACTCAGCCCCGTTTGCTGACCCACATGCTACATGTATTGAGAGCTCTTATTTCTATTAATGTGGGTGTTATTTTATAAATTCTAAGCTACTGTATTCATAATAAAAGCACCCATATGTATAATAGGAGAACTGGAAATTCCAATACCACAGGGGCCAGCAAGTAACCTAAATGAAGTGGACCAGCTGTAAAGCTGGGGGGACTGGTGGGGACTGCCTGAAAGAAGCCACCAATACAGGCTTCAGCCAATCATTGCCATGTGGGCATATTGGCTAGGTATTGCCAGATCCTCGGACTTTTCCAGAAAAATGGAAAATCAAAATTTGTACATGAAATCTCCTGGCTTTTAAATGTTGGCAACTAATTCAAACTGTTGAAAAGCGGGAGTAGCCCAACCCCACCGGTGTAACAGCCAGGCCGGCCCTCTAGTCTGTAGCCTTTCTTGCTTACCATTTCAAGATCTTAGTTCACCCTTCCAACAACATCCCGTTTGACAAGACAGAGAGCATGTCTCCTGTTTACAGAGGAGGAAATGGTTCACAGTAGCTGATGACTTGCCAAAGGCCTCATAGCTAACAGGGCAGAGCAGGGATGCAGACCATAGAGTGTCCACTTCTGTCTCAGCCATACTGTTCGCTTTCCCTTACTGCTGGCTTACTGTAAGAAGCCCGCAGCAGGCATTCAGGGTGGACAGGCAGCTCCCCCCAACCTTCTGTCCTGTGGCTCTGCCTTCTTCAATCTATGCCTTCCAAAACCACCTGGTCTGGTCAGCAGAGCTGGGAGAATGATCAAGTCACTTGTGGGGATATTTTATGAGTAGGCCTGGAAGTGGCACATATCATACCTGCTTATGTTCAGTTGGCAAGAATGCTGAAACATGGCAACAACCTCCAACTGCAAGGGAAGCTGGCAAATGTAGTCTAGCAGCGTGCAGAGAGGGAAGGGCAGGCTGATTTGGTGATCTCTTTGCTGCTCTGCCACAAAAGTACATGAAAATCATTTATGTCCTCCAATACCATCCTTGTTTTGGTTGGAAATGTATCTCTTTTGCATTGAGGCTTCACATTTTTTAAATACTATTAAGATTAATACTAGAACATGGGCTGACAAATCTTCACCTGATAAAATGCCAACCATTTGCGATGTTCACTATTCCTAGTATAGTGCTGTGCATGTAGTAGGCCCTCAGTAATATTTACTGGAAAGAGTTTAATTAGCTCTGGGGGTTGACACTGTGCTGAAGGCTTGGGCTGAGAGGCTCTGTCTTCTTTCCAGCCCCTGGCTTCCCAGCCCAGCGGTGCACCCACCTGGGAGATGGTGGTGCCCAGAAAAGTCTGAGATGAGTCTAGACAAGCCCCTGTGTGCAGTAGGCAGAGAGCCTTAGACAAGTCACTTCCCCACTCCAAGCTTTGGTTTCCTGGTAGTAGAATGGAGGTACTACCCACATGCCATGTTTTACAGCATTGCTGTGGAGCCATTTGGAATAACTTACCTCTCACAGTGCCTAACAGAAGACGTTCGATAAATAATTACTCAATAAAGGAGACGCTAGGCAAGGCAGTATGGCTGGAGCAAACCAGAGCAACCCAAGTTGGTCAGCATCACTAGGGAAACCCCCGATGACGCAGCAGGCATGTGAGTGTCTAGAGTGACATCCTCACCAGGAAAAGTTTGCTCTTCATACCTGTGGGGTTGTCTCATGTACAGACAGCATAGGGCTGATGGTCACCCCAGGAGAGGGGCTTCCTAACCCGTGTGCTAGGACACGTGGTTATGCCACGACACACCCACCCAACCGGCCCTTGAGGGACGGGTGGCCCCTAGTGTGTGACTTTTCGCCTCCAAGCAGCTTGGCTGGGGCTCAGTTTATCCCTGTGCTGTAGAAACAGCTCCATTTATTTATGTGTGCTGGGTCTGAGAAAAGTTGGAAATCTCTCTTCTTTTTCAGCAGAACATAGATTATTTTCCCCAGAATCCCAGGTCATGCAACAGTTAAAAATGGGTCTTCTTTTGTTGGAGGAAAGAGAATAGAAAGAACCAGCTCATGACCATAAAACTCCTAGAAGAAAATATAGGGTCTAAATTTGCAGACATTACCCTGAGCAATATTTTTACTCATACATCCCTGCGGGCTAGAGAAGTAAAAGAAAAAATGAACATAAGGGACTAAATCAAACTTAAAAGTTTTTTCACAACAAAAGAAAACATCAAAAAAACAAAAAGGAAGCCTACTGATTGGGAGAAGATATTTGTCAACGAGATATCTGATAAGGGGTTAATATCCAAAATATATAAAATGCTCATGCAACTCAACACCAAAAAATCAAACAACTCAATTAAAAAATGGGCAGAGGATATGAAGAGACATTTCTCCAAAGAGGACATACAGATGGCCAACAGGCATATGAAAAAATGTTCAACTTCACTTAGCATTAGGGAAATGCAAATAAAAACCACAATGAGATACCACCTCACCCCGGTCAGAATGGCTATCATCAATAAATCAACAAACAACAAATGCTGGCGAGGCTGTGGGGAAAAGGGAACCCTGGTGCACTGCTGGTGGGACTGCAGACTGGTGCAGCCATTATGGAAATCAGTATGGAGGTATCTCAAAAAACTGGAAATGGAACTACCTTATGACCCAGCAATCCCACTTTTTTTTTTTTTTGTATTTATCCAAAAAACCCAAGACATTAATCCAAAAAAATATATGCACCCCTATGTTCACTGCGGCGCTATTCACAATAGCTAAGTCTTGGAAACAACCGAAATGCCCATTGGTAGACAACTGGATTAAGAAACTATGGTACATTTACACAATGGAGTATTACTCAGCTATAAAGAAGAAGGAAATAGTACCATTTGCAACAATATGGATGGAACTAGAGAACATTATGCTAAGTGAAGTAAGTCAGTCAGAGAAAGACAAATACCATATGATCTCACTTATACGTGGATTCTAAAAAACTGAATAAATGAGAAATGTAAACAGAAATAGTCTCAGAGACACAGAGGAAAAACTGAGGGTTGCTAGTTGGGAGGGGGTGGGATGAAGGAGAAGGGGAAGGGATGAGACAATACAATATGGTAATTACAATATGGCCTCAGAGATAGAAAAGACAGTCCGAAGAATATAATCAATAATGTTGTAAATATTTTTTAGGGGGCCAGATGGACTCATGTCTTGTTGGGGAGACCACTTCATAGTTGGTGTAGAGGCCTGACCGCCGTGCTGTATTTCTGAAGCTGATGTTGAATAAGATTGTATGTCAACTATAATTATATGTACATATAGTCACGGGATGTGGAGTAGAGAGTAGGAATGGAGTCAATGGAATTGTAATAGATAAGCATGATATCGGGGGTGGGAGGGCAGTAGATAGGGGGAGGGGGATTGTTACTTTGTGAGGGTGAAAAGGATAACTATTGCATTGTTCTGTACACCTGAAACTAACAATAAATAAAAAAAAAAAACCAGCGCAGCTTAAAAGCAAATGAGCCCGTCCACAGCCGCACAGGCCCCGGGCTGGACTCCAGAACACTGTGGGCTGCATGCGGGCAAATGGTGAGATGATGGTCCTGAAGATATGCATATCCACCATTATATGTCCATGAAATCAGACTAAACTGAATATCAAGTGTAGCTTTAAAATGGGAAAAATAAAATCATTTGCAGCCAGAGAAGGGAGTAGAGCAAACTGTGACCTTCATTTTAGCAAGAAGTGTAGGTGGCGCTTCTCACACTTTGAAGAAATTTAAACCCCCTGGGAGGGCGCACATCTCTAGGTCTGAAGTGGGGCCAGAAAGCTGCCTTGGGGTGGGGCTCCCCAGGAAGTCCTGACCCAGGCCACTCTTTCAGAAACACTGACAGGAGGGTTCGGCAGCTGGGACCTGCAGCTGAACCCAGGTATCCTCATGTGTTGGAAACTTCTAGAGCTACCCTTTCATTTGAAATACAGTTTATACGCACGACACCATGAGCCGCATGCTACCCACCTGGTTGTTCTCAAACTGTGGCACTCACCAGAATTACCTGGAGTGCTGGGCCCCAACCCCAGAGGGTCAGATTCAGTGCGCCTGATACACACCCCCAAACCTGCTTGTCTAACAAGTTCCCAAGTTCCCAGGTGATGCCGCTGTGCTGGTCCGAGGTGACACTTTGAGAAGCACTGCTCTAGACCAGGAATCTCAGTATTCACCTACTGCGATGTGGGCTGGACGTCTCTCTGCCACCGTCCTGGACATTGCAGGAAGCCAGCAGCATCCTTGGCTGCTACCCACGAGATGCCAGCAGTACCCATGATCTGTCACAACCAAAAGTGTCTCCAGACATTGGCAAATGTCTCCTGTGGGGTGGAAATTCTTCCCTCACCACCCATTTGACAGCAGCTCGTCTAGGGCAGGGGTCGGCAAACTGCAGCTCACGAGCCACATGCGGCTCTTTGGGTACATTTCATCTGAAAAGTTGAAAAAAGAGCCATAAAGTTTGCCGACCCTTGGGAGAACCAATCCTGTCCCTCACAACAATTTAAAAATTACTCAAGAGCCATAAATATATTTTTACATAATCACCATTATGTGAATAATATCCTTTAAAAATTTTATAAATGAAACTATGATAGTTTTATTTTCATTTTCAATTTTACTTAAGAGCCACATGTACGTACCCAAAGAACCGCATGTGGCTCACAAGCCGCCGTTTGCTGACCCCTGGCGGCTCTTCCGTCTCAAAAGTTTGCCGACCCCTGGTCTAGGGGAACCCAGAGCCCTGCCTAATAGTGTCAGGCTGCCTGAGGGCTCTGGGAAGTGGGGATACAGTTTTCAAACACTTTTTTTTTTTTAAATTCCTACCTCTGTTCACTTTTTCTCCCTGCCTGCCCTGTGAGCCCTGGGGCTGCCTCCTGTCCCCACCTGTTTTTACTCCAAGCACAGAAGTGGATCTTTCTCATTACCTTAAGCAGTTTGCCCCTAACTTTCTTTGGCACGAGAATCAGCCAATCCTCTTGTTATTAATCAATACAGATTCTCAGGCCCCTCTCTGAACACGCTGACTCAGAAGGCTGCAATGGGGCCCTGGAATCTATGTTAAAAGTGTCCCAGGGGATGCTGACATCACAAAAGTCTGGGCAACTCTGCCTTCGACAGGGCTTCTCACACTTGAATGTCAAGCACGTCTTGTTAAATTCCAGGTTTTGATGCAGTGGAGTTGGGACGGAGCCTGAGATTCTGCATTTCTGAGAAGCTTTCAGGTATGGCCACATGGTGCAGGTCCCCTGACCAGGCCCTGAGCAGCATGATCCTAAAGGACCAAACAAGACTACTGAGCATGTGAGGGGTTGAGCTAAGGTGGGGATAATGGTGGGGGTGCGAGTCGGGGGTAGTGGAGAGAATTTCCGCACAGTTCAGGGACACTTCACATTGAACATCAGGCCTCGGAACAGACGGCAGTGTTTCTGGGATCACTGGCCGTTTCCTCTCTCAGGAAATCTCTTACTAGCTCGTCTATTCTTGGTCACCACCGTATTACTATAGACTGCATCCCCAGTCCTTGGCTCTTTTGCATCACCCACAATCCGAAGTCTGCTCCCCCACAAACTTCCTACTCTGCACATGGAGCAATTTTGCTTTGCTTCCTCTCAGTCCCCTTTCTTACTCCTTATCAATCAGAACTAGCTTGAGTGGACGCCTTGAACGTGTCAACCGAAATGTTCCATCAAAGAGTTTTCCTAAAGAAATGTCCACCCTTCCCTCCCTGAGGCGTCCTGTGTTATTCCAGCACCATGGTTCCTAACGTGTGGCCGATTCCCCTGTGACCCTGTCAGAAATGCAGTGAAGCAAACACCTGTGGGTAGGGCCTGGCCATCTGTGTTCTAACGTCAGCCAGGTCATTTGGATGCGCCTTCAAGTTAGAGAACTGTTCTAGAATGTACTCAGCTTTTAAACCATCTGCCATCTGCACAGGGAACCTCGGGCCTTTCAGGCACCAGCCAGTGAAGTCACAGCATCGTGGCTTCGCAGCGTGACTCCACCAGCCAGTGAGGTTTAAGGTGTTTGGATCGTCCCACTGGGTACACAATTCCTTACTAGACACAACATAAATCTACAAGCACAGGTGAATCAGGGAGCAGAAATTGTCCTCCTGGTTACACTGGAACGACACTCATGCCTAAATTAACTATGTAATATGATAACCCTCCATCAGTTGTAGATGTTTTGAGGTGAACCTACACAGATAACTGCTCTTCCTCCTGAAAAATTAAACATGTCACAATAGAATAACATGGTATCATCTTAAGACTAAAGCAATGGTGTGATTTGCAAATGCCGTACTTTCAGGGCATGAGAAATATTCTCATTATGCATAATCTACAAACCAACCTGGAACCTAGGAGACCCTGTAGAGGCAAACAGGTGAAAGCCTGTATCTAAACATGCCAAACACACTAGGGTCTCTTTTTGAATTATTTAGGCTTGGTCACCCACACACGCTGATGTCATCTAGGCCTTAATCACCTCTGGGACCACCTCCATGCACAGAGTGCCAGCTGCACACACGTGGCAGAGGTTGGTTTTGAGTTGGTTGTGCTCTAAATGAGCAGAGCACATTAAGAACAAAGAAAAGAAGAATAAAACTCATTTGCAGACCTCGGGGCAATTTAACAAGTTCACTAAGACTTGCTTTCCAGCTGGCATTTACTAGGATGATAAATGCACGCAGTAACAGCACCAAACCAAGTCCTCCGTCAAGCTGGGTTTGCATGAAGGATGGGCTAGTACCTGGTGCATGTGGCCCCGGGGAAACTCCATGATGGACAGTATTTTCCGGTCACTTAAAATATTATATCTGAATATGAGCACCAAGAGGCTATTTTTCTTGGTTCTCCTGATTTACTGCTGTTGTTCCCTTTTAACTCAATGGAATTAAAAGTAAGTTCTGTAGAACCAAAGAAGAGCAGACATCTTTCTTCCTTTCCCCCATTTCAGTGGGGACAGGTAAGCTCCAGACCCTTAGCCCCGAAACCAGAGAAGCAGAGAAGCGGGCTTGGCTGCGTGTGCAAACCACCATGTACAAAGGGAGGGCAGCCTCAGAGGCCACTCTGTCTCACAGGAGGGGCAGGTCCTTCCAAAATCTTTCATGAGAAGGCGAGAAAATAGAATGCAACCTGCAATGACGCCCTTCCAAGTACGGAGAGCAAGTTGTTAAGCGTCAATGCTGTGGCAGGCAGGGTTCCAAGGTGGTCCCAGGGCCCAGCCCCAATGCATGCCTGATACCCCATCCCTTCCACTGTGGTGGGGCCTGTGGCCCCACGGAACATCACCCTGTGATGAGGTCACTAGTGCCTTGTTTTTGCTAATGAAAAGGGGATGATTCCACATGGGCCTGATCTAATCAGAGGGGCCTTTGCAAGGTCACAGCTATCACTCCTGCTTCCTCGAAAAAAGCAAACACCCCTGACCTGAACTGTCTACGGGGGCCTTCAGGGGCCAGCAGCTACAAAGAAGGACAAGTGAGCTTGGAAGAGGGCCCTGAGCCTCGGATAAGACCCCAGCTTCAGCCGACACCTTGGTTTCAGCCTGCTGAGACCCTGAGCAGAGGACCCAGACAATGCACATCCCACTCCCAGCCACCAAAACTACGAAGTGATAAATGTGTGTTGTTTTGAGCTGCTCAGTGTGTGGTAATTTGTTATACAGCAATAGAAAATGAATACAGATGGATAAAATTATTCAGAACAATGTTATTGTTTCCTTAACTGGAGCAGCACTTTTGAAAAACTGAAAGTTAACGTGAACCTACTTAGATCAGCTGAGTCAGCCAGGAAAATCATTGTAAATTTGCCACCTGGACATGCACAGACCTGGAGTTCCTTCTCCCGTCACACCTGCATTCCTCAAAGCCCAAAGATGTCCCCATCATGTTCCCCAGTCTCCTGTGCATGCACACCTTTCACTCCCAGTTCTCACCAAAGCGACATTTTGAATCACGGTCACACAGCAGGATGGCCATTTTTTCTGGCTTTTATCTTGCCTTGGTAGAAGATCTCAGTCCTCCCAGCGTGGTCCCCACCTCCTGTTAGCCCTGGTCCTCATGCATGAGGACTGAGCGTGGGCCCACCATACTCCTTGCTCTCCATGCGGGCCTCCACATGACACCTGAAAGAACAGCGTCCCCACCAACGCCTTCACCACGCCTGCGACGTGTTGGAACCTCTCGGGTCCTCAACATACTGAAGCTGCAGGTGGCACAAGAACCCCTGGGCACCCAGGTAAACACTCACATGAGGCTCTGTGTAGAGGGAGTAACTGAGGCAGGTACTTGGCAACAAAGCACCTGAACACCTATCCATCCAAGTCCCTCAGAACTTTTCACAAATCCCGCCTCCCGAGTGACACTGCGCTCTGTGGCCTTTCCCACTTCTCTCTGCAACCCCAGGACCCTACTGATTTCTCACGTAGACAAGTTTTGTCACTTTGGCATCTCGGGTCTCTCTTCCTGCCCCAAAGCAGCTGTCAAAGCATCATCTATCCCACCACCAACACCACTTCCAAAAACAATGTTCTTTCCTGAGCGGGGGTTCTCTTGTCACCTGCTGGGATAATAATCCCTAGGCATTTTGGAGACACGTTATGTTCCCAAAACAAGTAGAGGACAGACCCCACAATATCTCACAGCAGTGGCAGTAAGGCGGTGTGACTCAGTCCTCATCTGCTGCCTAAAGAACAACCCCAGCCAGTGACTTGAGACCACCACGACTTATTCTTTTTCACATTTCTCAGGGCTGACTGGAGGCTTATCTGCTGCCTTCCCCTGGGCGGCGCTTTTGGGCTGGGCTATAGGCCTGGAAGGTCCGCGATGGCCTTACCAACATGTTTCGGGACTGTGCTGGCTGCCGGCCAGGTTCCCGCATTCTCCTCCACACAACCTCTCACCGGTGAGACGGGGTCATCCCACGGCTGCTGCTTGGGGGCAATGAGAGAGAGAAGCAGAAGCTGCAAGCCTCTCAAAGCCCAGCCTCAGAAGTCACAAAATCACTTCCGCCATGTTCTCTCGGTCAAAGCATGACATCATAAGGCCAGCACAGATGGGGGAGGGCGGTGGCACAGTGGACTCCAGAGCTGGATGGAAGAATGACAGACTCACATTGCAAACGGGCAGCTGTCCCTGAATAGAGGGACTGGAGATGTGTTCTATGTCAGCTCTGCCATGTGGCTCTTCTAGGTACCTTCATTCTCTCTCACTTGTGCTCATGTGAGCGCACACCTCTCTCCTCCTCCATCACACACGGGGAAGGGGGGAGAGAGAGAGAGAGGTGAGCTGTGGGGTCCTGGACCGGGAGGCAGAGCTGAGGACTGCCAGCATTCCCCAGGGGCCAGTTTCCCTGGGATCTTGGCAGGTACTTCTCTAACTCTCGTTTAGGATGCGTTCTTCTTTTTATTTACTTATTTATTTTTATTTTGCAGTTATAGTTGACATTCAATATTATTTTGTATTAGTTTTAGGTGTACATCACAGTGGTTAGACATATAATTTATGAAGTGATTCCCCCCGATAAGTCTAGTCCCCACCTGGCACTATACAGTTATTCCAACATTACTGACTCTATTCCCATTGCTGTCGTATACATCCCCATGACTATTTTGTAACTACCTATTTGTACTTCTTAATCTTTTTACCTTTTTCACCCAGCCCCCCTTATCGATTCCAAAGGCTCTTGGACCCCCAAACTGGCCAGACTTGACCCAGCACGTCTGGATCCAAGAAGTGGGCCCTGCTTTACCCCAAACTTGAGCCACCCCTGCCCTCCTACGTGGAGCTGCTCCTCACACAGCCCTGTGCAAACGAGGCTCTATTGTGATCCTTTTCCTTGTAGAACCCAAAGGTCCCCGGGGACTGGACGCACTGGCCTCCCTTTTTTACGCACGGATATCACAGATGTCAGAGTCCAGCGTGAGCCAGGGAGGAAGCAGCGGGGGCAGGACAAGGTGGTGCCCGGACTTGGTTGTATGGACAGTGAAGACAGCCAACCGGAAAGCAGGGCCCAGGAACAAGCGTACAGGGAGGGGCAGGGCCCTGGGCAGACGGAAGCTGAAATGTCAGTTCTGTTCAGGAGGTGTCAGGGGAACCTGAAGCAAACAGAGCAAACTTGAGTCTGACAGCACAACCAGGCTAGAAACACACCTGACGGCGTCGTCACGAGAAGTGCTTCCACGCACACCACTTGCTGGAACACCCACTCGGTTCACCTGCGTGATGCGGAGTTCTATGAAGAAGCAATGTATGAAAACCAAATCATGAGAAAAAAAAAATCATGGCCCCAGGGTTAGCGACGTACATTTCACATTGTCACCTTGATGAAAATGAGCCATTAAAAAAAGTACGCGTACACTGCGGAGCCTGATTACCCAGTTGAAATATCCATGTTGATTAACCTGATAAATTTCAGCTTTTCTCTCTGCAGTGTAGACAGAGCCATACTCTGGGAAAATGCATGACTACTTGTCCCCATGGAAAAGCCCAATAATAAAAAGCCATTAGCCTGTGTCCTCTCCAAGTCCAAAACTTCCAGAAGAGCAAATCTCTTTCCTCTAAAGGGAATATCCTGGGAGTTCACATGAACCCATCTGGCCACTCAAATATGTCATGGGTCGAAAAAAGAAGCAAACACACAAACAGGGCTTATTTGTCACTATTAAGAGGTAGGGGATGGCAAGTATTTAGAGAAGGCGAAAGGAAGGAGACAGGCTTTTTCAAACAGGCAATTTAGCTATTACATTTTGGGGGAATTATTTAAAAGCAACTTGGTGCATTTCTATTTTTAAATTAATGACATGTGCTTGATCAAAATTGCTATTTTCAGTAAATTGCACAGATAATTAAGTCTAATTTCAATGATGTTTGAAATAATAGCAGTAAATCTTTATGGATTCTTGTATTCAATCCACACTGAAAATTCATCTAAATTTTATTTTAATACAGATTTTTCTAATCTTGGTGACATTTATGAGTTTAGTTAACTAGGCTATGTCTTCATAGACAAAATGGAAAAGAAGAAAATTATTCAACTAACTCAAGTATTTTAAAAATAGATTTTTTCTAATTATGTATAATACTGCTTCAATTGTTCACTATTTTTTCCTTTGTGGTTTTCAGCCCATATTATCAAATCCTCTCTCTCAAGTTTCAGAATGAATGGATTATAATTCTCTCCCATATGCATAATTAGGATTGAGAGTTATAATAAATACATAATTTAACAAACTACGCTCAAAATCTTAATGAGGGTGGGGGTGGGGGGCTAGTAGAGAGTTGTTGGTTTAAATGAATCCCTGAACAAACCGCTTTTAAAAACTATTGTAGCTCAGAGCTAAAGGGAGCTCTTAAACCATACCCCCCACAAAACAGCATTTTACAGAGAAAGTCACTCCTGTTATTTCTTCTAATCCTCTCAGCCTCACTAAATGGTAGCTAAGCTGTGAAGGTATTTTTGGGGAGGTGAAGTCACTTCCCAAAGACACTGGACCCACACCTGTTTTCTGAAGCCAGGACTCTTCACTCCGCTGTGTGTGAAGTAAACTGGTTTATACTGGAAATACTCACTCAACACCTGCATTTCTGCCACCCACCAAAAAGGGAGCCCTTATTATCTTATTATCAAGCTGGCTGAAGTGATTTTTAGACATGAATTTCTGTTACCTTACATTCACATTTTATTTCCGGAGTCAGCAAATTTTTCTCTTAAGACCATACAGTAAATATTTGGGGACTTTTAGTCATATGTGAGGTCTGTTGCAGGTACTCAGCTCTGCTGTTTTAACACAAAAGCAGCGATAGGCAGTACATAAATGAATGTGTGCAGTTGTCTTTCAAATAAAACTTTATTTACAAAAATACGCAGTGGGCTGGATTTGGCCCACGGGCAGTGGTTGGTGAGCCCCACATCACTTGGAGCACATAGAAACCAGGATGTTGATGCTGACCCCTATGCCAGTCTCGTTACAAAATGGGGTGTAGAATGAGCTCTGTACTGAATCAAATGTTTATGTACTTCCACTTCTATTTCAAAACCCACATACTCCCCAGAAAAGATTTAGAAAGGCTTATAGTAAATCCCCATTTGGAAATGTACAAAAGATACTTGAAGTGAGCTGAAACTACTCCGGGAAAGTAGGAAAGCATGTGACTAGTCAGGAGTCTTTCCCCAATATGTGGAAGCTGTGTACCGTTACATTTCAGACACGGGATGAATTCCTCACCGGGTTGGGCCCCGAGTCTCTTTGTGGGCCACACAGAAAGGTTACAGAGCCGCTCTTCAGGGAACACAAAATTCCTCCTGGCACCTTATGTCAAGGAGAAGCTAATCCAATGTCCTGACATAAGGCATTGCTGTGTGTAGCCAGTACCTTTAGCAGAGGTGTAATACTGATGCAACCCTGAACCTCGGTCAGGGCTCGAAGAACCAAGTTCATCAAGTGTCGTGCTCTGTTCTCAATGTCACAGAGATAGAACCTGGAGAGTCAGCGTATCCCTCAGGCCCAACTTTCTAGATCACGTTCTCCCAAGAAAAAGACCGAGTGACAGTGAGGATGTAAAGCCACATGATAAACACAGAACTGCTTTCCTGAGCAGCAAAGTACGTCAAGCTTTTGAAGAGAGGTGAATGGCACATTTGCACTATTTAGAATGCACATCTACTGTGGAATAAAGTGCAACATTTACATAACTTTCCAGATCAATCACCAGGCTTCAAAGACAGTATCATGCTGTGGTAAAGAGCACACATGTGTTCTAAAAGCAGACCCTCTGGGTGCAAACTCTGGCGTGAGGGTGTTGTCACAACCCTGAGACTTAGTTCACTCATTTGGAAAATGGGCTGAATAATAAACAGCACCTCACGGGGTTGGTATAAGGATGAAGTCATCTACCTCTATGACAGTGCCCCTCACACACGGGTTGCCTTGTTTTGCCTCAGTCTCTGTGACCATGGGCACCGCCCCTCATCTCCTGTGCTCTCACTGCTCCTGACCATACAGGGGACACTGTTCCTACTCAGGAAATAAGTGGCTGATGCTTCCACATATCCAGATAGGGGGGACAGCAAACTCCTTGTTCTGCCTCCATGTCATCTCTTAGTTACTTCCCAGAAATGTTCTTGACATGGCTTTGAAGGGCCAGTACCTCTAGGAGCCAACTGGGGGTGGACCAACCAGGAACTATGTATCCAGTGACGACTGGTTCCCACCAGCACAGATGCCAAGAAAATGGTTTGATATCACACTTGACATTTTCAAAAAGTGCGATCGGATCTGAATTATTTTCCATGTTGAAGGAGGAATGAAATAATTCATAACACTGAGCCACTGTTGTCTGAACAAACGTTACTTGTCAGGAAAGTGCTGTCTGCCAGATCATGAATTTGCATTCTTCACAACAAAGCCATTGATTATTTCTTTACAAATACCAGGTTCTTCTGGAAAAAATTTTGCACCTCAGCATAAAACCACTTGCGTTTTAGACTTAATCACTCACATTACTTAATTTTTTATGATTAATTATTCATTCAATGAAAAAAAGATTTGATTGTCTGCTCTGTTCAAGTTCCCACCTTCCAAAGGGAACATGAAGAGTGTGCAAATGACGGTTATTCGAAACAGAGCAGGGTGGTTGTCACAAGGCAGGGGGAGATGTCGTAGCATGAGCAGAGCTTTGTACATCAGCTCACCTGCCACCTGCCCTGCCAAAGCCCACCTCCACCTCCTTGCAGAAGAACAGCTGGGGGTTCAGCTGTCCAGCCCTACTGGGAGGGCCAGCTGTATAGGACTCAGTGTTGACAATGCGTGGGGAGCCCCTGACATGTCTCTAGATGAACAAAAGGACTGCCATAGATGAAACATGGTGGCAATTTAAGATAAGGTAAGGTAAGGTAAGGTAAGGAAAGCTCGTAAAGCACATGCAATCTAGAAAAGTCGCTGTCAATGTGACTGCATCATTTTATTCTTCTACCAGAATCAAAGTATGAATTCCAATTCAAATATTTAGGCTAAAATGTGGTGGTGCCATTTTATTTGTGACTCAGAAGTGGTCATGTCACGTGAATAGTTATGAACAGGCAGACTCTCCCCAACCCAGGGCCACTCCGGACGGTCACAAGCTGAAAACAATGGACACATTTGCACACCCACAGCCTGTCACGAGGCTTCAGCCACCACCACCTCAAGTCCTCCATCCAGAGCAGGAATGTGGCCTGGGGTCAGGGGTCAGGGGCCTCCGTCCAACAGCACAGCCACCTGGGAGCACCAGGGGTTTCCCAACCCGGCCTCCTCAGGCGGCGTGTCTGCCTCACACTGCGTGTCCCCCCAAAAGCACATCCAAACACACAGGGGAGACAGTGCTGTGGGGGGCTCTGGCTTCCCTCCACCAAAGAGGCCTTGTCCCAGACGCCCCATTTCCCCAGTGTTTAGCCTCAGGCTCTTAACATTTCCTAAACTCTTCACACAGTCTCACACATTCGTACTCACACTCACACTTATTGTGTTCACTCTCACACATACTGACACTTACATTCACACTCACATGCATTTTCTCACATTCACACACACATATTCGCACATGTTCACTCCCACACACTCTCACACTTACGTTCACACTCACACACACTGTCTCACACTTACATTCATACTCACACAATTCTCTTTCATTTGCATTCTCTCTCCCTCTCTTCTCTCTCTCCCCTCATTCACTCAGCACACACGAGCAACCTCACAGCTGGGCAGACCCACTCCCCATACCTGGTGGGGCTCTGGGAAGGCAGGGACACCGGGGGCATTGGCTACATGGTGAGTCTGGGCAGAGGGCACCTTGGCAACCTCAGAAACTGCCCTGAGCTGTAGCTGGTTCAAGAGCAGCAGAATGGGTCTCATATGGCCTCCAGCCTCACAAGAGGACCAGTCCTGAAAGAGCCTCACAGACGGAAAGTGGTGACTTGTCGTCAGCCCACAGGGACACATCAGAGCAATGAACGTGTCAGGGATGCAAATGTGGACACAGGAGAGTCAAGGACAAATGCTGCTCCCTAATCACTGGGAAAGCTCGCGCCCACCCTCCCCTGGAACTTGGGTGCAATCTAATGAAAATGGGTGAGAGGACCAAATCGAATGAGATTTAGAAAAATAGAAATAGAGGTTTAGAAAGATTAAGTAGCTTACTGTTCTTGATCGCCTGGGTTTGTAATCTGAAATTCAAAACTCCTGCATACACCTCTGGTCACTCCCTCTTGTGAAACAGCGAGAGCAGATGACAAGGAGTAGAGGGCACAGTGACCGCAAGGGGCTCGGCTTGTTGACAAACAAGCACCAACACTGCGACCTTGTCACAGCACCTGGTGAAAAGCCAGCTGAGGGGAAAGCAGTGTGCTGTCTGAGATGACCCATTATAACAAATTATTCAAAGTGTTGTGAGATTTAATACTCAGCCTAGAATCTCTCAAAGACCCCCTTCTTCCCTCTTTCTCAACAAAACATCCTTTTGGCCATCCCATACACTTCTATGGACTCACTTCAAATTTCTTGGCTTAAGCGACATTCATGGACCAGAATTTGTGGAAAGTCCTAATGAACAGAAAATGGTAAAAGGTGTGGGATGTGACTTCTGAGATTAGGCCATGAAGAGGCTGTGGCCTCCGGCGTCCACGCCTTCTCTCACATTCTCACCCACGCTGAGGGATGCCACTCGCCATGCTATGAGCTGCCCTGTGGGGAGGGACATGTGGCAGGGAATGGGGAAAGCCTCTGACCAGCAGCCAGCAAGAAAGCGAATTCTGCCAGCCACCACGTCCATGAGCTTGGAAGTGCATCCGCCCCCAGTCCAGCCTCTGGATGAGACGGCAGCCCCAGCACACACCTTGATTGCAGCCAAGTGGGACACACAGAGCCAGGTAGCCAGCCAAGCTGCACCCAGATTTCTAACCCACAGAAACTCTGAGAGAATAAATGTTTGGTATTTATATCCATTAAGTTGCAGGTAGTTTGTTATACAACAATAGTTAACTAAGACAGCGTCTCTGTACTGTGTTCTTTATAAAGATAATCAGGTTTTCCCTACCTTAAGGAAGAATTGCCTTCTATTTATTCATTTAATTTTTACTCAGTAAGAAATTCTATCAACTGCTTATAAAAAAAACAAAGCTAAATTTAGCCTCTGCCATTTAAATCACCATTTCCATTTTCTACCCTGCTTTTAATAGGACCTTAATATATTCTCTGTACATTTTAAGTTTTTAAATTTTTAAGTCTTAAAAGGAAAGGAAAAAAAAGGAAAGTCAGATATTTTCTCTGCATATACAATTCATGCTCTTTAAACAGAGAACACGATTCTCCCTTAATCTCAATTTCTAGCCTTTTGCTCTATCAACTGTTGCAAAATTTGATTTTTTTCCCTACATTACCTGAAGAGATTGTTCTTTTTCATAGCTTATGCTCTGGCTGTTCTGACAGTGTAATCTCTGCAAAATATAAAGAACCTGTTATTTGGTAAATTAATGCTTCGGTTACTATGGGTTTATTATGGGATCATGACTTTTTTTCATTCCCACCCCATGGGGTGACTGCACTGAGCATCACCAAACATCTCAGCTAATTTCAGCCCTAAGTCAAGCTTTAGGTCTAAGCAGCATCTTTCATATTAGCCTTCTGTTGTGGGTGCTTTCTGCAAACAGAGGACACATCTTAAGCAGTGCTCATAAAAGAAGGCTTTGCGTCAGACTTTGTCTCTACATATAAAACAATGTGGAAAGCTGAAGCAATCTTCTGGGAGGTTCAAGCAGCTCATCTATCAAAGTCTGCCTGTGCTGGAAATACCTTGATAACTTATATAAACACGTGGAGGGGAGTGGTTTCCAATGGTCAGGCATGCCGTGGTCCTGAGTCCCTTGCCAGCTGGACCAGACCCTCTTCTCTGGTGGGATGAGGGATGGGACACTGGCTGGATCCTACTGGGCATACTTCGCCCCCGTGCCAAGTCCCTACAGAAAGGCCTGCTCATACCTCGGCCCACAGTGCTTCGCACCCAGCTCTCCATGGGGTGTCCATGCCTCCTCATGCCAGAGTGGAGTGCCTCCCTGACAGTGATATAAATGGCTCCCCTCTCTGTCACCTGGCTTCTCTCCCCCATGTCCTAATGCTTTTCCTCGAGCACCCCTCACTTCTGGAAATGATGTACTCTCTCATTTGCATGTTACTTCTACCAGAAGGTAAACTCCAGGACAGTGACTATGTCACCTTCACATGGAAACGCCAGGCACAAAGTCATCAAGTAGTAATAATGATTGAATAAATGAATGGATGAATTTAATCAGGTTGCTGAGAAAGAAAAAAATTATAAGCATCTTGTGGGGAAAAAAGGCACCCACATGATGCACCAGCAGCCCAACTACCTGGATTGTGAGAATATAAAAGAAGGAAATTTTTTAAAAATTGGGAACATGGGAAAAAATGAGCTTATCCTATAACACTAGACGTAGTAAAAAGCAGTTGCATATTATATATTTTAAGGAGCAGTGACTGATAATGGGGGGCTCTGTAGCTCAGCCACCTGTAAGACAGCCTCTCATGCGTCTCGAGTGTGATGAATGAAGCCAGAAGCTGGGATGACACATTGGCTGGCCCGGCTCTGTGACAACTTCTCCTCATGTAAACATTGAAAAGGCATGGCCAGGAGAACCCAAGACAAATGCACCCAGAGCAGCTGGTGAAAAATGCATATTCAGTGGACCGAACGGTGGTAATAACCTAGTAACAGAGGGATAAAAAGAAGCCACCACTGTAATTGGGCCTAAATGGCCATTGCAGTGAAATGACTGGAAACCACACCTCATTACAGGAGCACCATGCTCACGCTTGACATGGTGCAGGAACCATCTAACGAGGATGTATGCTCACTGCTTCCCACTCCTGCAGACGCGCCTCGCCCATCTAGACAGAGGGAGCAGGTGGGTGGCTCAACCTTGGCCTGGCCTGGAATGTGACTGCAGTCTAATGCAGTAAAATGACACCCTTTTCTCCCTCCAAGACAAACGTCCTGGGCAATAAAAGTGTGCAAGCATGTTGCCACGACGATCAGTTCTGCTTGGCTTAAATGGGGTCTAAACAAAGTGAAGCCTGTGAGTTCCCTCGGCCCCTCTGATTAGATCTTATGCAGGGCTCTGCTCTAACCTTCTGCTTGTCCACTTTCCCTAATGGCAGCATTTCCTCCTTCAGCTTTTGTCCCAACCCCAAGCTATCGCTTTCTCCTTCTCCCATTGATGCCATGGTGACAAAACCAAGTCCAAACACTTTAGCTCAAGAGCACCTTATAACCAACAAGAAAGGGCTCTCCAGCTTCCAAGAGATGACAAGCCTACAAAGCCAGAGGCCACTGCTCTCCTCCCAGAGGCCCAGAGCCCTGCCTGTCCTGGGTCACGGGGCCCTCTGGACAGACACTTAGGATAACCTCACAACCGATGCATTGACCAAAAGTCAGTTAAGTTGGCCAAAGAAGAAAAAAGTGATTGGTAAGGAGTTAAATTGTGGCTATATAAATGTTAAAACAACCAACTGGGAAAAAAATGTTTAATATGTAATACAATTGACATGAGTAAGAGAGGGTTAGGTCATTTCAAACAAGCATTTCTTCTCCACTGAGTTCAGGGGTTCTCTATCCCACTCCCTCCCCGACCAGGTGGACAGTCTGTCACAGCACTGAGTGGACAGGAACTCAGGTAAAGGGCAGTCACCAGGCTGCACTGCAACTGCCCACTTCCTCTCACCCGGTGTCGTGCGTGTTGTCAGGCCATGTCTCAGCCATCCCTTTATCCCCAGAGCCCAGCATAGCCTCCAGAACACAGGAGGTGCTTGTACTAGCTTCTGATTGCTGTTGTAACAAATGCCACAAACAGTGGTTTTCAAAAGCACAAGTTTATTATCTTATAGTTCTGGAGGTCAGAAGTCTGACATCAAGACACTGGCAAGGCTGGTTCCTTCTGGAAGCTCTAAGGGAGAGTAAGGTTCCTTGGTTTTTCCAGCTTTCAGAGGCCCCCACACTTTTTGGCTTGTGGTCCCTTCCTCCATCTTCAAAGCCAGCAATGGCTGGTGGAATCTTCCTCACGTCTAGTCACTCAGAGGCAGGCTCTTCTGCTTTTAAGGAAATTTGTGATGACATTGGACCCACCCAGATAATCTAGGATAATCTCCTTATTTTAAGGTCAGCTGACTCCTGGCTTTGATTAATCTACAACTTTCATTCCCCTTTGTCATGTAGCCTAACACAGTCACAGGTTCTGTGGATTAAGTGGTAGGTCTCTTTAGGGGACCCTTAGTTTGCAAACCACAGTGCTCAACAGATAACTATTTGATGAGTGTCAAGTCAATTAATAACTCTGACCTACTTAAGGCAATCATGTGGCCACCAAAAAACTATTCTAACCTCAAAGCATTTCATATTTTAAAAAGAAACAAACTATTCAAAATACTGTCCACTTTTACATCACTTCCAATGGTGAAGATTGTCAGCTTTCAGCCATACTCAGAATGTGATTGGGTGAGTAACTTCTCATCAATAGCCAAGTGGTCGAGGCTTTGGATATGGGCGTATATAATATTGTCTAGTCCAGACGAAAGTGGCAGGAAATGTTATTGATGAGATTCTTCTTGGACACCACTTAATGGAAGTCATTAAATTATTCTTTCTAATTCTAGTTTCTTGGATCTACTCAATAAGCCCTGGGAACTCCTTCTAATTATATGACAAACACGGTGTGCCCGGGACAAGGCTTAGGTGGAGGAGTGGGCTCACAGCTGCTGGTGGCCCTGGAGTTTCTCCACTGGAAAAGGCTGGACCCAGGCAGATTAGTTGCAAGGATCCACAGCTTCCTACTTTTCCCTTGGAAAGTGACATTTCTCCCTGTCAGGCACAAATCTGCTCTTATCCCTGGGGACCTCACAAGGCTGAGGGCAATTCTGCCGGGAGCCGGGGACAAAGCAGCTCAGAGTGGCGCTGTCCAATTCAGCACCACATGGGAAGGTGAGTCCTCTTCCTAGGGTCTCTGAGGTTTGCTGCCTCTCAAGAACCACCTCTGGGAAGTGAGGTTAGACACGTGGGGTGGGGTCCTTCCTCCAGACACGCCCTAAGCCAGGTGGGGCCACGCTCAGGTTAGGCTCCCATGCTTTGAAGACTTGGCTCTACATCTTCCTAGCAGATCCTACAGTGATTGTCTACACCACACAAGGAGGTTTGTGGGCAGCTGAGCAGGTTGCAATTTTTTTTGTAAGGAGAGGGCTTGCAGCCTCCCTGTAGTTCCAAAGATTCCTGTATCCTTATTGTTTTTAACTTTTAGCATCCGGGCAAAAGAGACAAGCCCATGTATGACCTTTGCATTATAACTTAAAATCACCTTATGAAGAGAAAATATAGCAATGTCAATTTGTTAGAGGTATACAAAATATTTTTACTAAGGCAGAAGATTAATTATTATAATTTACAATGATTTATTGGATATTTCCTATGTGCCAGGAGGTATATCAGATGCTATAAAAACACACTACCATATTTAATCATTATCATGACTTAAGAGAAAAATTTATTGCAAATGAAAATCGCAAAGTTCAGAAAAGTGATACCACTTTTCAGGTGGCTGCAATATCTGTTTTCAATATTCAGGTATGTAGTGCTGTTTCTAATTACCTAAATATCTATTTTCTTTTGGTTTGGCATGTTATTTTTAAAATCTCATGTGTGAATCATTTATGTCTTGAGATGTTCAAGAGACTTAGATGTGGCATTAAAATTTCTAATCAAACCAAGGTATATTTTAGAAAACATGATAACCACACTCCTCTTGTTAGATTCTTCCTAGAAATCTTCATAACTTTTAGTTCCAATATCCCAGATTGTAAATGTGGCTGAAACTCTTTCCTCTTGTTTAATATCTGTTTATATTTTCCCAAAGCCATTCACTTTTAGAAGTCCCTGTTGGTGGTGAGGGGATTGAGGAGAAGCCCGAATGTTAGGGAAAGTAGGGGAAAGTGGGAGGTGGGGCTCTGAGCCCTCCCAGTTCCCAGCCCTGGAGCTGACCACCCCCATCTCAGGGCTGGTTACTCCCTCTGCTCACTCTCCCCTTTCCTCCCTTCTGAGCCAGACTTCCTTCTCTCAGACACAGACGCCCCTACCCTAGGCTAAATCATTTTTAACAAGACCTTTGGATATTGAAAGGCTAAGCCAGAAGACCTCAGTCCTGAACTCTAGACCCCTTTCAGGGGGAAAATAATTGGAATCCCATGTGATGAGATACTACATATTATGTGAAATAAATACCTAAATATGGGTCTTTTCAATTACTCGGAATTGCAATCACTAAACATTAGAGAGAAGTCACCTGTCACTAGAATGACAAGGCCTGAGACTCTGCTCTGGTGCCAGCTGTGCAGCAGAAGAGCAGCCCTGGCACTGGGAGCTGGTGCTGCTGGAAGCCGGCCTCGCAGGCTTTGGTCTTCTCTCGGTGAACACAAGCAACCTCACAAAACGTCACATCAGACAAGGCGACTCTGTGACCACATGGATCAAGACAAGAACAAGGCCACTTAGGATCATGTCTGAGCACAGACAAAACATGCACCAGTCCAGGTCATCCCCTCATCCTGCCTGATATGAGTGACTGTGTTTCTTTACCAACCACAGCTTAGCTTTGGTCTGTTCTTTCTCCCTTTAGATAAGATTTCTTAACGCTACACAGTCATAGGATCACCACCACTTCCTAACAGCGTCCAATCCATATCCACATCCACAAGACTATTTACACAGGAACGTTTATAGCAGCAAAGACTCTTAACCTCTGTGTCTATCGACAGGGAATGAAGTTGGTTAAACTCCAGTACAACAGAGTACTGTGGGGCTGTGGAAGAAATAGGGAAGATGTGTCTATGGTGTGGTGATCTACAGGATAACTAAGTGAATAAACCAAAATGCAGGACAACAAGACTACATTTTAGGAATCAAAGGGGATGGAGGACAGAGAGGGGACACAGGGGAGGGGCAGCGACAGATGCTGGATCTTACTGAATGCACCTGACCCAATAGTTTTAGTTTTTCATCTATACAATGTTTTATAAATTAAAAATAAAAACCTCTCTCAAAAAATAAACCTGCAAAAATACCGAAAGTATATCCAGCTGATGGCTTATGCGCACAGAGAAGAATTCTTATAACACTTAAACACAATATTCTGATGGTTATCCCTAAAGGGATATATCCTAAGGCCCAAAACATCTGAAAGTAATCATAAATAGCTCTCTATCTTTTATAACTTATAATATCTTTATTTTCAAAAATATGTATATATAGTACATGCATGTATACTATGAATAAAACAAATAATATTAATGACATTAAGTAAAAGGTTCTCAGTATAAGAAAAATTACATACTTGTATTTAAACTGCTGCCTAAATCTTTGTATTCGTTCACAATTATTTCCTTAGAATAACTTCTTACAATTAAAATTATTATAGGGCCGGTTGAGTGGTGCATTGGTTAAGAGCTGGCTTGGGACGCCAGCTCTGAGCAGCAGGGCCCTGGTTCGGATCCCACATATGAGGGCCAGTGACACTGCCCTCTACAGCTAAGATGGTGAACAACAGCTCAACCTGGAGCTGGGCTGCCAGTGAGTCACCAGCGTCGGCGTAGGCTGCAGTCCCTGCTGCAGTGGGCTGCCATGGGCTACCGTGTGTGGCTGGCAGCCAGCGTGAGCGGCCATCCAGAGGCCAACGACCAATCTGCCTCACCCAGGAAGAGCACAATAATACCAACATGGGCCAGTGAAGCAACGTCCTCCACAGCTAGACTGAAGAACAAAACGACAGCAACTTGTTTGTTCCCCTCCCCCAAATCCCCAATAAAATCTTCAAAATAAATAAATAAATAAAAGTATTATATACATAATATTTAGGGTTTTAAAAACATTCGGACAAAGTAGTCTTAAAGAAGTTTGCAATAAATTTAAATACCAATAGTGGAACCTAACAGTGGTCACCTCCCATAGCCTCTTCAATACTGGGTGCTATTTTTCTACTGATTTCTAATGTGATAGCTGATCAACAGCAACTTTTTGCCATTTTACTTCTATTTTTTAGATGTTTAGTGAAGTAGAGTTCTTCATGTGTGTTTGGCTTCTCAGTATCCTGTGTGTGAACTGTGTGCTCATGTATCTTTTCTCCACTTTTCCTTCAACATGTGTTGACCTTTATATTTATTTTATCAATCCCCTTATATACTTAGCCTTTACTATAAGCTGCCCTGAATGATTTTAAGGAGGCAGTATATTAACAATAAATAAATAAGGAAAACATTGTTGTTAAATACATATTTCTTCTTAGTTGACAGGAGATCCAAGATGGAGGAGGAGATAAACACTGTGCCTGCTTCCTTTTATGAATTGCAACTAAAATTGCAACTAAATTACAGAACAAGCAACCTGGAGAACTACCTGAAGTCTAGCCAAACAGAAGTTTTATAACTAAGGACATAAAGAAGCCACGTCACGGCTGGAAGGAGGGACGGAGATGCAGAATGAGCCCCACACCTCTGTGTGGCAGTTGAAAACTGGGAGAGATATCTCGGCTCCCCCAGGAGGAGTGAGAGGCCCCAGCCCCATGACGACTCCCAGCCCAGAGTACTGGTGCCGGGGAGAGGAGCCATGTGAGACTGACCAACGGATTGGATGGAGGAACAAAGCATTCATTCATTCAACAAATACTTATTGAGCTCCTGGAAAAGGACTCCTGTGAATGGTAATGTCATTCCACCCGGCCGAACACCCAATGGCACATCAAACAGACATTCTCTGCAATCCCAGGTGTGGTCCAGTAAGGCAAGGACATGGAGGAACAGGAGTCAGAGACATGACAACAAGCGTATGTGAAAGGCTAATTAAAGGGTTCAGCAGTGGACAGGCTAGTGAGGACCAGTGCAGCCTGATGAGCTGAGAAAAGGGGTCACAAGGTAGCTAGAGCCCCTGGGGTACCTGCTGACTGTGTCACTGTGGCATTGCACAAAGAGGCTGGCCAAGGGGATGAGTGGGGCAGAAATCTGAGCCTGTGGGGCTGTGACCGTGCAGAGGGGGCACCGTTTTCCAATTTGCCTATCCAAAGGGGGACACCTTTTCTGATTTGCATAAAGACTGTCTAGAGGTTGAGCTAAAGGTCACAGTAAAGAGCCAAGATTACCTGAGAAGAAGAATTGGGGGTTGTGATCAGAGAAAAATGTCAGCCTTCAAGGTTCAAGGGGTACAGCAAACTCAATGGAACAGGGGTATTCGAAGAAAAAGGCGGGGAAGAAGAAAATTAGGAGCAAAAGACTTGGAATTAGAGCCAGAGGGCTAATTATTAGGGAAATGGAAGACAAACAGAATGGAGGAAATAAAAAGAGACACATGTAAGGGAGTTATATTCTTTCTCCTGAGCGGCTATGGCAGCATCTTCCATCCTGTCACACTGCAGAACAGCCCCGATAGCGTTGAGCTTGCTTCTACTGTGGTTCATTCTCATTTCTAACTGCCCCATCTCTGCTTCCACTACTAGGGGTAAACCTTTTTAAGCATTGGGCTCAGATCACACAAAACAGTAAAGCAAATAGTTTTCTTGTGTCGTTTCTCTTTATTTGTGTGTGTCATTAACACTAAACGCATGATGTTGCAACAACAATATAATTGATGACTTAATGGACAGAATTCAAATTCAAGTAATATTTCCATTCAGCTAAAAGCTATCCTTTAAATGTCTGCAAAATTAATTTACTGAAAAAAATTCCAATATAACTCTACCAGAAAAATCTCCTCTGAATAATAATGCTATAGATGTTCGGTTCTTTTTTTTCCCCCTTTAGATCAGATTGTACCTTCTTCCTGCAGATATGTGGGCAAAGATGTGACCAAAAACCTCAGCACACGAGGCTTTAGAATATGAGTCTCCAAAACCTCAAAACTCCACACATTAAGAGAAAGACAGAACACAGGAAAGACAAGGTGTGAATTGGAAGAGTCACCAAAAAGGAAGGCAGAAGTGCCCCCCTGCTGAGGCTTGGAGCTTGGTGGTGTGGGTGCCCCACACATGAGGACAGCCGTGTGCCTTCAATGGAGGAAGGGTCCAAAAATGACAGGTCTCGGCTCTGTTCATTTCAATGTTCATGAAAGCTGATCTCTCATCCAGGGTGTATTCATTTCCTGGGGCTGCTGTAACAAATTATCACAAACCTGGGGGCTACTGAAACAGAAATTATCCTCTCTTAGTTGTGGAGACCAGAAACCTGAAACTCAGGAGCCAGCAGGGCCTCTGCCTCCGAATGCTCTGGGAAGGATCCTTGCTGGCCTCCTCCAGCTCTTGGGGACTCTAGCCTCTTCCTCCTTATCACACGGCCCTCTCCTCTGTGTGTGTGTCTTCTCTCCTGTCTCTGATGAGGACACTTGTCTTTGGACATAAAGCCCGCCTGCATAATGCAGAATGATCTGGTCTTTCCACCACCACAGCCTCGCTGAGATATCAGTGACATATCATACTAAGGCACACTTGGGCTGATTCGATAAACTTATATGTCGCAAAATGATTACCGTCATAGCTAACACCTCCACCATGTTACATAATTACCATTTCCTTTTAGGGCTGAGAACATTTATGATTTTACTCTCTTTGCAACTTTCAAGTATATAATACAGTATTATTAACCACAGTCGCCCTACTCTACATGACGCCCCCAGAACTTCTTCATCTTACAGCTGGAAATTTGCACACTTGGACCAACATTTCCCATTTCCCCCACCCC
>NW_017731768.1:1234804-1240220 GCF_001890085.2 Hipposideros armiger | reverse complement strand
AGAACATGATTTTTGTTGTGGAGAAATTTTTGTAACTTTCTCCTTTGATAGAATCTCAAAATTGGAGGAAAACTTCAAGACAAGTTCAAAGATGAGTTTAGAGAAATATATATATACAGTTTCTCCAAACCATCTAAGAGTAAATTGCAAATATCATGCTCCTTTATCCCCAAATACTTCAGGACATATTTCCTAAGAAAAAGAACCTTCCCTCACAATATCACAATATAATTATCAGAGTCCAGGAATTAAACATTGATACAAATATGATTATCTAATCCTCAGTCCATTTTCGAATTTCTTCAATTATCCTAATATTGTATCTACAGCTAGTCTTCTTTTTCCAGTCCAGAATGCAATCCAGGATAATATGTTGCAAGAATAATTTAGTGGATGTATAGCGTCCTACTAGGTGGATTTCTTTATTTTATTAACAAGTTCTTACTGTTAAATGTTTATATTTGACTTCTATGTTTCTTTTCTGTAAGTAATGCTACTATCCATGCTCTTAAATCTTCACCCCAACCCCCTTAAATAATGATCTTAGAATAAATTAATAAGTTCAACCATGTGAAGTTACCATTTTTGTAGGTCAAAATTATTGAATATTGGTTATTTCATTTGTTTCACTTAACAGAAAAACAGAATTACTCAGGTAAAGGAAATTATTAAGGCATTTGACAAGTACTACCAAACTGCCCTGCTGAAATTACAGTTTGAACTTTCACCAAACATAAGATTGCCCAGTTCCTTTCATTCTCATCAGCACTATTGATATGTTTAAATGGTTAGTTTGGTGGGGGGAAAAAATTGTATCATCATTTTAATTTATACTTTTAAAAACCTGAGTTTTAAATGTGTAAGGTCCAGTGACCATTTGTAGTTTTTGTTTTGTGAATTTGTTATTATTGTCCTTCCATTTTTCTACTGGTGTGCTCATCATTATAAAATTGATTTTAGGAGCTTTATATATTAAGGACTTAAATTGGGTGTTCACCCAATTTGTCATTTGATTTTGATTTGCTTATTTTACTTTCTGATGATTTTATCTTTCTAGAGTAAATCTATAATGCCTGGATGATTAGAAAGTGCTTCTTTCTCCAACTCTAGATTCAGACGAATATTTACCTACCGTTTTTCTTCATTGTATGAGCTTTTAAACGTTGAACAGTTTTTCCCATATGCTATTTATTTTAAGGTATGGTCTTCATGATGTTAAGTATGCATTTGAGGTAATTTTTCCCAATTGTTAAACTTGCCAGTGCATATTGAATATTTTATTGAATATTGAATATATTTCCCAAATGATCTCAAATGTCACATGATCTGAAAGGCAAAATACGTGTCCAACTCATGCTAAATTGTTAAATTGTTCTACTGATAGCAAGTAAACCCTGTTACAAGGACCCTTTTATGTGTGCTAGAGCCATTTTGTTTAGATTATAGTCATTTTATACTTTAGTTTAGCAATCAGTTTTACAAGAAAGACCTCATCAGTACTCTTCTTATTTTAAAGTTTCTTTGGATATTTTTCTGCCTTGTAATCATTTCAGAATCATTTTGTCAAGTTGCCAAAGACTCCACTATAATTAAAGAAAAAATTACACTAAATTTATAAACTGATTTGAGGTGAATGGGAAGTTATTACACTATTCTGTTGCCCTACCTCAATATATACATTTCTTGTTTATTTCAGTAATGTTTTATGGCCCTCAGTAAAATATTTTAATTGTATTTATATACCTTGTATTTATCATTAACTATTCTAGTGCACTTTATGATTTTATTGCTATTATGAACGGCAAAATTAAAGAATTTTGAAAATTGATTTTTTTATGGAAACTAAATTTATTTGGAAGTTCCGGGTGAACTCCAATGGACATTACTTCTGAGACTTTTCCCATAACTGCTGACCCACAGCTTCCGCCTAACACCTGATGCGACCAAGTCTTGTGAAGAAATGTGCCACTAGCGGACCAGGACGTAGGCCGGTGTGCTAAGCCCCCTCCTCCCGAAGAAGCTGCAGCATCAGCCGAGTTTTCCAGGCACACCAGGAGACCACGGAACAGCATGTTGGTGGCCCTGCGCTGCTGACATTGCAACATAGCTTGGGAAAGAAGTCGCCAGTGCAAATGCCCAGTGAGAAAGGCAAGGCGCCCAGATGCGCTGTGCTTCCCCAGGGAGCTGGCATAACCCCGGGACACGGTTCATTTCCCCTACAGAAGCAGTTCCAGAAAAGTCAAAGCGTTTAGGAACTTAAATACACCAGTTTCTCATTCTTGCAACTAGACTCTGTGGTTTCAAGGTAAAGAGGCTCAGGTAGCCCAGACAAAAGGCAATAATGTTGTGGATCTACCTGAGCAGTAAAGGAGCTGGAGCCACCGGGGCGGGGGAGGGAAGGAGAGAGAAATGGATGGTGGAGATCTGAAGACAGCACCACTGGTGGACGCGTTCACAGCAGGGGCAGGCATCCAGGAGGTCGGGGACCTTCATGTCCTCTGTGTTCCTGACTCAGGCCCCCTCACCGCGCTTGCTAGTACTGCACTGGGCTTGGCACGTACTCTGACTGGTCACTGGTCACTGTCCCTTGGAGCTGATGGGGCAAAATGACGACAGAAACACACATGGAACTTACCTCCTCGCGGTTCTCCCAACACATTGAAATGAGAGGTCCAGTATTTTACACAAGTATTTAAAATCCACAGCTACCCTCAACACCAGAGGAATCCCTGCATGAACCCAGCAGTGAGTGGAGGTCAATGTCACACAGCTCTCAGGATGCTGGCTACAAAAGGAAGCTGACACAGCCCAGCCCCACTCTTGAAAGCAACTGAAAGCCCCACCAAACCGCCTGCTTGATTTTGTGTGTCAGCTGGACTGAGCCAGCAGGCGCCCACACATCTGGTCATACATTGGTCCAGTGGTGTCTGTGAGGGTGTTTCTGGAGGAGTCTAGCATTTGAATCAGCACACTGAGTAACGTGGATCACCCTCCTCAGAGTAGGTGGCTCCATCCAACACTTTGGGAGCCTGAGCAGAACAAAAGGACGAGGGAAGAGAGAACGCTCTCTCTCTCTGCCTGACCCCTAACCAGGGACGTCAATCTTTCCTGCCCTTGAGCTGGGATTCACACCCTCAGTGACCCTGGTTCTGGGTCCTTTAGACTCAGACCAGAATCTATACCATTTTCTCTCCAGCCACCAGTCCGTCATAGGACAGGACCAGCTCTCCTGGGTCTCTAGCTTGCAGGCACAGATCGTGGCACTGAGCCTCCATGACTGTAATCAATCTACTGGCACTGCTTCTCTGGAGAACCTTGACTAGTGCACAACCCCAAAGCCACAACAGAGCCCAAAAATAAACTGGAACTAGGGCTGGCCGAGTGACGTGGTGATTAAGAGCTGGCTTGGGATGCCAGAGGGCCCCGGCTCGGATCCCACATATGAGGCCAGTGACACTGCCCTCTACAGCTAAGATGCTGAACAACAGCTCAACCTGGAGCTGGGCTGCTGTGAGTTGCCGGTGACAGCTTAGGCTGCAGCCCCTGTGGCAGTGGGTTGCCATGGGCCACTGTGTAGCCAGCAGCCGCTGTGAGCGGCCGTCCAGAAGCCAGCGACTGATGTGCCTCACCCNAAAAAAATGTCTTTTCAGTTCCTCCGCCCATTTTTTAATAAAATTGTTTGTTTTTGCTATCCAGTTGTATAAGATAATCTCATCTTAAGATACTTAATTCTATCTGCAAAGACCCTTTTTCAAAATAAGGTAACATTCACAAGTCCTGAGGGTTAGGACATAGACACATCCTTTTGAAGGCCACCATTCAACCTACCACCCAGCTATGTCATGGTGGTGTTTCAGAAATCATAGCTCAAACCAGCCTAAATGACAGGCAGTTTATTAGCTCACGCAACTGGAGATACAGAGAACCCAGGTGTGTGACAGGTGCAGGTGTTTTTCTCCTCTCCACTCTCCTGTTTGAGCACCAGTTTCTTCCCAAGGCCTGTCACTGGATGGCCACTGTGGTCATCACAGTGACATGTGTTCTTGCTCGTGGCCAGCAGAAGAGAGTAAGAGAAAACCCAAACCAGAGATATGTGTCTGATTGAGCCAAGTCAGACCATGCCACCTCACACACACACACATTTGGAGATATGCTGAGCATCATCTGAACTGCATTACTATGTGGAAGAGAGAAGAAAACCTGAATAAAATTATAAAACAGAAAGTGGAAAGAGACACAGAGTAGGGAACTAATAGCTCCACTAGGATGTGTAGTAGTGATAGTCATTTTAGAAGGGTGATGATCTGACTTGGGACCACTCGGCTCCTTCCCTGTTCTCTTATTAGGTACTAGGGTTTCAGTTGACCCTACAATGAGCTAGAAAATCTAGGACCACTGTTACCATTCTTACTTAATCCTGTCATTGATCCTGCCTCCATGAAAGCAGCTATACGTTAAGGAAAAAAGAAAAAATAATAATAAACTGGAGATAGACAAAAGATAGGGAAAGGCGAAGTGAGACCAACAACTATTTTCAAAACTGTAAATGCCATCATGTGAATGAATGAGGATGCTTACTTTCATTGCTGCTGCTGTTGGCTACTGCTGCTGCTGCCACAGCTGCTCGATGCCGAGAGAACAGTGCCTATAACCCTCTAGATGTCATAATGCAGTTTACCCAGTTCATGGGCTCACTCATTTGAGTAGAGCTGCGCAAACTCTAATTCTTAATCCCTGGCCCCTTCTTTCTCAAGGCTCCCTGAGGACCAGTTTCCCTCTGTCCCTGCCTCATTTCTTAAGTGTGTGCAGCAAATGACAAGACGTTCCCGCTCTGTAACTAACATTCGTCACTGATAGCTTCCTGAAGCAAGGTCCTGATCTCCAATGAGAAAAGCACACAGTACACAATTACGGTTTGCTTTGGAGACACCCTGGGACCCTGCAGGACACCAATCTCAACCATTCTGTGCAGAGTTTACTAGTTTAAATATTTACTAGGAACAGGGTATTGACAAGTCCCAAAGCATCTCTCAAAATCCCACTGTGAATCCAGTGTATGACTTTTACTTCTCATCTCTGAGACTCAGGTCAAAGAACGAAATCACCAAATTACAAAAATAAAGTCTTTTGCTTCCCCTCTCTCTTTAAAGTGGAATATTCCATACTTGGAAAATTTAGAAATTACAGAAAAGTGTAAAAATAAATTACAATGTGAGTTCATCACTTCTAGAAAACAAGCAAACATTATTAACATGTTGGTATACATCCTTCTAGTGATATTTATATGGACAAAAATCTCCATCAGATGGAGAATTAGATATATAAGGAGTGATAGCTAGATAGACTAGTAGCTTGGTAGACTGGCTTGCTATTTTTACTTAAAAATAGAGTTTTTCCAAGTCATTAAATTGAGAAC
>NW_017731768.1:1215336-1230784 GCF_001890085.2 Hipposideros armiger | reverse complement strand
AAATAAATAAATAAATAAATAAATAAACTGGAAATAGGTACATGAGGAGAAAACTCCCTAAAACATGAGTTCTCAAACAAGAGTTACAAATGGCACAGGAAACCCAGCTGAGGAAAGAAACCCGACATGCAACAGACTAAACAAATGAAAGCGGTGACTGCCAGGAGACGACGGAGTAACACCGTCTAGATGCTAGGGAAGAGCAACTGTGACCTTAGACGCTGTGTCCACCTATCTTATTATTCGAGAATGAGTGTGAGATTAAGACATTTGCAGACACAAGTAGATAAGAACTACCACTTAGAAACCTTTGCGAAAATTCCATATTTTGCCGTGTACAATGCACACCCACATTTTTGGCCTAAACTTTCAGGGAAAACATCTTTCAATTTGATTTTGTAATTCAAATTTTTATTTGTTTACACTTAGGTATTTGTTTTTTGCATTGTAAAGAAATTTTGGCATTTATTTTTTAACATATTATATAGTACAAGAAGTTTCACATAACAAATCATTACAAAACACAAGAACATATACAAGGTACAAGAAATGTTATGTACTGGTAACAAATTTATGATATTTAAGCATCAGAGAAGGCCAAGAACTCTTTGTCGCTGCAAGTTTGTGGTAAGTTCAACAAAACCAATTATCATATTCCAGGGTATTATTTTGCATATGGATGTCGTTATTGATTTCTAGAGTTACACTTTTAACTCATAAGCATAAATAAAAGAATTAACAACCATTTATACAGATATGGAATTAGTACTGCCCATGTATAATGTGCATCCTTATTTTTCCCTCACAAATTTGGACAAAAAAGTGACACTATACATGGCAAAATACGGTATGAAAAGCAGTTCTGGAAGTCAAGGCCAATGCTAGCTCTCCTTTGCTGCTCCATGCCCAAGGCACGTGGGGGCCATGTCTAGGACGAACCCTCCCCACACCTGGCCACCTTTGCTGCAGGGGTGTGGTGTTCCTGTGGCGGGGACCCCAGTGGTTTCCGTCACAGCCTCCAGAGGCAGACCCACTGCGACTGGACCTCTGGCAAGTCACTTAAGCCCTCTTCACCTGAGCTTTCTTGACTGGCAAGGAGCGCCAAGATGGGCAGCTGCCCTGTTGGGCGTGTTAGGATTAGAAGAGGGGCTGTACCAGTGGGTCTCGCTGTGGTCTGAGTCGGCAACATCACCGTGACCTGGGAACTGGGTGAAAAGCTCAAACCTGAGGCCATGCCCAGAACTGCTGAGTCAGAGACGGGGTGGGGCCGGGAGCCTGTTTCAATGATGCCCCCAGGTGACTCTGACGCAGCTCCACTGTGAGACACATGCAGGTAAAGCTCCATGCTTGGCCAGTGGGGAGCACTGGGTTCTTTGTAACAGGGAGACATACTTCCTGTGGTGGACCGCGTTTATTGCTCTTGCTGTTGTTATTATTATTATTACTAAATATTATTATCAGTCATTATTAGCATTGTTCTCACACAGCAGCAGCCAGAGTCTGCACTAAGTGAAGCACACAGGCTGGACTCCCTGGGGGTTTAGGGGGAGCACACACCTGGACCAGGTCTGCCCCAGGAAAGCAGCAACATGGGCCCATCTCTCAGCTTCAAGCTTAAAATTAGTCTTATTTGAGCTCAGACACATTTTTTTCTAAGTGAAGGCAAAAAGCACATTTTCCTATTTTATTTGAATGTCGGCGATGCTCCTTTTCTCGTGTTCTTCCCCTGCCCCCGCCCCCACCTTAGGCGAAAGCTTTTATGGACATAAACTCTATAAAGTCCTTGTCCCCAAAGCAAGCAAGACTCTGCACAGGACGTCCTTCCTAGGCTCCCAGGCTCAGCCAGACATGGAGGGCGCCGAATAGGTTGTCTGTGTTCACTCCCAGGCGGGAGGGCAGGATTCATAAGAAGCTTCTAGAGTCTGCACAGTCATCCCCGCCCCCCCCCACCTGCTCCCCCACACACACACATTAAACTACAAAATGAAGAAAAACAGCTTCCATTTTGCTTTCTTGTGAAAATTGGACGTGCCGCCTTCCTGTGCCCTTCTGTCACGCCCAGCGTCACAGGTGCCCGGGAAGGCCTGCCCCCTAGGGCCTGTGTGGGCCCACCAGGCAGACGAGACAGCAGCTGGTGGGCGCTATGCAAAGCCTATGCCACACGCTGCCCAGAATGGCTCCGTGAATCGACAGCGCTTGAGCAGAACAAACAAGAAGCAGCATCACGGGCGGTGAAAACAAGGTCTGCACAGAGCTTTGTTTCTGTGTTCCATCCTTGCATAACATTGTTTATTAATGAGTTTCAAAGCTCAGTGCATGAAACGCAGCGAGAGAAGACCTCGTGCTGCGTGGCTGACTCCCCCCAGGGGAGTACTCTGAGGGCAGACTGTGGTCCACCTGCTCCTGGGGTCCACCTGCCCCAGGGGTCCACCTGCCCCAGGGGTCCATCTGTCCCTGTGGTGCACCTGCCCCTGTAGGTCCACCTGCCCCTATAGGTCCAGCTGCCCCAGGGGTCCACCTGGCCCTGGGGTCCACCTGCCCACTGAAGCTGCACTGCTGGCTCTTTGCAGAACACTGGGGTGCAGATATAGAGATAAGGGCTACACATGCTCCCTAGAGGCTGATCTGCTCTCAGCAAATTTCATCTCCACTGCATGCATACCAGTGTGCAAGCCAGATCCAGAAGCTATAGCAAAAGTAGAAACAACAGCAAACTATAAAGGTTCGACCCCAGCTACATTCTCCTCTTGTGGCTGATTAAAGTGCTGATGGGTCCCAGATAGGGTCCAGGAGGCGTCCTTGGCCCCAAAATTCAATGCCAGACTTGCCGCTTCAGCAGGACTAAGACTTCCCGCCCTGGTAAAACTGTGCACAATAGAATCCGGCACAAGCCTCTGAGGGACGTAGGGCCTGGGCAGGGCCGCTCTGGGGGCTCCCTGGACCACACCCCTTCTTTCCCATGGGCCACCACTGCCCCCCACCTGGGAGGCTCCTGGGACTCTGCCCCCCGCACCCCCAGTGGTGCTCCCAGCACTGCACTGGGCCTCCAGCTGAGCCCTGCAAATGTGTCCTCTGTCACAGGCCTTAGAGCTGGGAGGGAGGGCAGGAGGGTCCCTGACCCCTTCCCTCTGTGTGTGTGCATCTGCAGGCACGCAGTGACGTGTCCTGGTCACCTGTGGGATGTGCTTCTCTTCTGACGCCTCTAACTCCCATCAGTGTTAACATGGCCACACCGAGAGGCAGGAATGGCTGGGCCCCGGGGAGAAGGGCAGAGGCAGATGAATTAGGGCTCCAATGGAGAATCTAAGAACTAGGCAAATGTGTCTGTGTAAAAACAGTCCTGGGGGGAAATACACAGCATTTTCTCATGGATAAACAGCAAGGTAGCTCTGGGTATCCAAGGGCCACCTGCATGGAGCCCTGGACCTGAAGGAGTTTGCTGCACCCATCACACCAACGCCTTTCCTTTGCACCTTTGTCAAAGAGCAAAGGACTAGAAGAAAATGAGTGCTGAGCGGGCTGCAAACTAAGCACAGTTCTTTTGACTGAGTCTAGAAATTAAGACCACGGAACTCAGCTTTTTTGCTTTAGTCAAATGTGCTTTTAAGAAAAAAAGGTACTGAATAGCCTACACACTCTGTGAATGATCCAAAGGTCACCAAAGGGCTTACCTAATGTTAACGTCGAGTGATGAAAATGCACGTCTCCCTCCTGCCTTCTATTAACTAAATTACAGACGCATTTATATGAACAAAGCGATAAAAAAGGAAAAGGAGATGGACCCAGAAAGGCACCTATAAAGTGATTAAGGTTGTTAAAATAAGAGCCGTTCATGGGATGAACAGTGCTGGCTCTGCACGCAAATTGACAGCATCCTTCTCAGATTCAGAGATCTGCTAGAAAGGTAATTCCACTATTGATCATCCGTAATTATTGAAATCTTTTCCCCAAATGAAACGCAAGCTAGTTTTCTGGATGACAGACTGTTATTAACTTATGCAGCTAAATAATCTTAGTGACGATCATGCATGAAAATGGGAAAATCATTTGGCTTTTTTATGTTAAAACAATACAAAATGAGAAAAAGATGATTGAAATCAACACGTTAAGATAGAAGATGCAGTTTCAAAGTGGTGCTACCCTGTGATTGAAGCTTCAAAGTGGGAAGTTCTGAATCCAGACATGCATACACCAAGGCCTGTGAAGGCAGTCAGGGGTGGCAGCCTGTGGACGGGGCCGCAGGGGTCACTGGGAGCATGGTCCCCAGCCACTGCTGGCAGCAGGAGCCCCGCCTCAGTTTCTCCTGTCTCCGCCCCTGAGCTCTCTTCTAGGAAAGATGAGAGCAGCATATTCACAGGAAGGTTATACTGAGCCGCAAGAATCAAAATGGGTCCTTTGCCTGGGAAATTTGCATTTTTTAATGAGAGAAAAATCTTTACTACACAACTTCTTGAATCCTAGAACAAGAAAATTTTAGGGACCAATAAACTAAGACGTGAGAGGTATGGAAAGTGGGTTTGAGATTAGGAGACCGGGCAGAGCTTTGGCCCGCTGGAGGCGTCCAGCATTTCTGCTTCCTTGCAGGCCACCCCTTTACCCATCACCTTCCGGGACTGCGGAGGGGGAAAAGATTAAGTTTTCATTCAACCTCATTTTCATCTACAGGTTTAATTCACGCAAAACATTTTGCCTGAGTGGATGTTAATTCATGTAAATTAATAATAAAATGACTGTGACATAAACAAAAAGACCTGAGATCTGGTTTTTTTTATAAAATGACTTGACATTTTGTTATTCTGTGATACACACACACACATATTTTACAGTTTATCAGGATATATTTGGGTCTAGGACAGTCCCAGAACAACCGTACAGGCTATCTAGAACTTTAATTTATGTTTCTAAATATTCAAGGAAATCCCTATAAATCATTTTCATCAAATATATGTATTCGTGATTCCCACAAGACCCGCAAGTGGCTGCAACCTTCAGATAAGATGCCTGTTTCTCGGTGTTTTACTCAATTAACTTCATAAGCTTTCATTTGGCTGCACAGCTCCAGCATTAATGAAATGAGAACTTGTGCCCACATATCAATTGGCTGCTTCCTGCCCAGACACTGCGGTTTTGCATCCACCCTTTCCAGAGGCGGTCACTTTTCAAACACTAACGCAAACTCCCCGTTAACATTATTGCGTTTACTAATGCTGCAGGGAGCACTGGGTCGCCCTCCCAGTGCACCAAGTCCCTGCGAGGCCGGGACACGGTGAAAGCAGTGACCATGTGTTCATGACTCCTGCTGGAACAGGGATCAAGGCCCCCAGTGAGCTCAGAGCTCAGGTCTGCTCGCAACCCACAAAGGGAACAAAGCTCATCATTACCTCGATTTACAATCAGTAGGTTTACTGTTGGTCACATTTGTCTGCTGCCTCCACAGCCCTCACCGCCCCATCTTTAAACAAAATCTTTAAACCCCCTCCCCACTCAGTCCCCTGACACATGGCTCTCGTGGAGGCGGAGCAGCCAGTGGCTGCGGTCTTGCTGTTCTGACACCAGCATCAGTGAGACAGCTCCCAAGAGGGGCCGATGCACTGAGGGATACGGCAGGAGGCTCTACAGATGGCCTCCAGTGGAGAGGCAGGCTTCCCTCTTCACATGTATAGGTGTTCCGACCACCTGAGCTAAGCAGGTGGGGGGATCGCCTTTTACAGGTGAGAGGATTCAGGTCCACACAGTGAAGCTGCCCCTTGTCCCCATTTCCGCCACTCCTGCAGGGTGTGTTGAACCCAGGCTGCTCACCTACAGTTCCCAGACCTGAGGGCACTGTGACAAAGCCAAGCAAGACCCCTGCTCTCAGGATGCTAATCTTCTAGTAGAAAGAAGCAGGCAGTGAAGTAGCAAATTGGTACTAAGGTCATTTTAACTAGAAGTGCTCTGACACATACAACTAGGTGATGAGGGGGCCTTGCTGTAAAGGAAGGAGGCAGTAGATCGGAGACTTAAATGTCAAGGACAGAGCCACCAGGGCATCGGGAGGAAGTTTTGGGCCAAGGTCTTGGTTGCAACGTTCTCCAGGGGGGAGTGAGCATGGCACCATGGCGTCACAGTAGGAGCTAGGGGGGCACAGAGCCTGGTAGAGGAAGAGTGGCCCCAGGTGGGGTCCAGTGAGTTTCAGGTGGGGCTCCAGCTGGGGTCTAAGTGAAGCCCAGGTGGGGTCCAGGTGAGGTCCAGGTGGGGCCCAGGTAGGCAGGGACGATAGGAAGGGTTTGACCTTGCCCTTGCTATTCCAAATGTTATGGAAGCCAGTCCAGGGTTGAAAGCAGGAGATTCACCTGGTCTGATTTGCTTTTCTAAAGACCCTTCCAGCTGTTGTTTGGGGGTAGACTGTGCTGAGTAAGAGTGCTAGCAGGGCGTGTTGGTTAGAGGTGAGAAGAAACCAGGCTGGGAGCCCGCCTCCCGAGTCCCAGCCAAATACATGTGTGATGTATGGCTGATGTGTTTCACAGACGGTTCTAATCTGATGCCCGCAGGCCCAGGCCCACAGAGGCAGACAGCGGTTAGAAGGTGGGCACGTGGACAAGCAGCGCTCGAGGGCACAAGGGAAGAGTAACGACCGTGCAAGAAGGAGCCTTAAGTTCCTTAGGCATCTTCTCCCCGGAGACTCAGGGGAGATCCCATGCTCTCACATTGCACTTTGAGTTGGAAACGGTGGATAAATAAGAGAGGACTCACACACTTCCTGCTCTCTGCATGACTGAAAACATCAAACAGGAAAAATATTTGTCATGGTGCAAGTAAACAAATGGTTCTTATCAGAAGTCCAAAGTCTGGGCTGTTTCCATCCAATCTCCAGGGTCTACTTGCTTCCTGATACAAGCATTATTAATCGATGCTAGTCTCTCTCCAGAGCCTTCTAGACCACTAAGGAGACTCCTCCATGGAAAGGATGCAGAGGGCCCTATGAGAGGCGGGGGCCAAGGGGGTCAGCCCCTGCTCTCGGTCTGGCTCTTTCCATCTCAGGCAAGGAAATATTGAGGAAGGGGCAGCCCGTTGACCTTGTGCACATACAGGCTTGCTCCCACCCCTTCTGTTCTTGCCTGGGGTGACTTACCCAGGGCTGCTGTCCAGGGCTGACTAACCAGCATTTGCTAGAACTCCAGGACAGAGCCACTGACACCAAAGGGATGCACAGCCACGTGGATGGGGTCCTGGGTGGGTGTCAGCACCCTTGGGGCAAAACGTCTCACTCCTACGTCCTACGTCCTACGTGCATGTCTGCGTTCTCTTGCAGCGGCAGGAGCGCCACATGGGCACCCAACCCCCACTGCCCCAGTGAATTGGACAAGGAGCTGACATTTTCTAAACAGCCTTTGCTTCACCCTTGATTAGAAACTATCTTTAATTAAAACACCACATCAGAATTCTGAGCCAATTTCATCCTGGCTCTCCTAAGTGCTTTGCACAAAACATTAACTCTGGAATCTCATTACACATTTGCAACCCCTGTGACAAGTGTAAATGATAATTTAGCTCTAATGCCTTCTTGAGCAAGCCATAGTTTTCTAAGCTCACGGACAGTAGTAACTTACTGCAGGGAATGGGTAAGTGTTGGGCTTATCTTTTTAAACAAAGAGTTAGAGCTGGGGTAGCATCGGGCTAAACTAATCATCACAGAGCACGCCTCTGACCGCCCCCCCCCCCAGCTGGTCCACCTGGGAACCAGTATCATTACTGCAAGTCCAAGTCCCTGGGTTCTGACGACAGGAGGTTGTGCAGTAGCCGCTCTAGTGAGCCCAGGAAGGGCAGGTTCTGAACAGCGCTGCTCATTTGCTCCCAAGGACAGACAGCTTCAAAGGACCTGCATGACTAGGTACGTTAGGAAGACCTCTCTTGAACAGGGCACTTCTTGGGCACCACAGGCTCGAGGGACATAAAGGGGGATTAGATCTGTGTCGCTTCTGGCCGATCCCACTTGCCTAGCTGTGCCCGTGTGGCACCGACCACCCTCTTAGTCCCTCCTGCCCATTCTGCCAACGTCTGGTGACTGGACCAAGGGTGAGCTCTTGACTTGGACCAAGCATGAGTGGCTAATGCTTAGGCTCACCGACCTGCAAACACACAGCTCTATCAAACAGGGGCCAGCTGGGGCCAACCAGGTGCTCAGACTGGCCAGTGTGAATGAGGTAACGTGAGGAAGGCATGAGAAGACACAAGCCCAGATTCCAAAGGGGAACACAACATGCCCCGAGGGAGGCCAGCCAGTGCGAAGCTGTGCTGTATCAACAGGGGAGGCGAGCGAGAAGGAGCACAGGTTCTTTCGACCCCAAACAGCCTTCCCATCCGGAGTCTAGGAGGTCTGGCATGAACGTTCCTGTCTGGGGACTTCCAGGCAAGTTCAGCATCCTTATTCCACACATAGTTTCATTACTTCACCTTGAGCTAGCCCTACGCAATGGTGATGGTAGTCAGTGGCAGTGACAACAGGTGTGTGTGTGTGGTGTGTGTGTGTGTGTGTGTGTGTGTTGGCAAGGGTGGGATTTTACTGGTTCGTGACATCACAACCATTCCGGAGCCTCTTCTCTAGAGAGGCCTCAGGGAACCTGCCCTGCCATCCAGGTCCCCCTCCACCTCCTGCACCCATTTTGCTCCCTCTTATCTTGGACATAAGATGTAATATTTTTATATCTTATGGCACCTCTCTTATGGCACCTTCACCATGTTTGAGGGTTCTCCCCCTCTACCCTTTGAGTTTCCCAAAGGCACAGGCTCCCTCCTGTTCAAACCCCCCACCCCTCAGAAACTAGGCAGCACCAGCTTCCAGTGTGTAAGAGGGGGAAGCTTTGAAAGAGGGGGAAACCCAGAAAGCTGATTGCTGGTAATTCTTTTACATTTCTCTGAATCCGGCTATGGATAATTTCTGAAATATTTTTAGCCAAAAGTAAAATTCCTTTCTTGCTCTTTGTTGATAAAACTTTTGTTCCTCAATGAACAGAATAGTTTTTATTGCACTGTAACATGACAATTTCCCACATTTAAATGTTAGAAATGTGGTCGGTTCCAAACCAGGTTAAAGCTCCATCTACAATGTTTGAATTTAGTAGTTGCCAGCTTTGGAATAATAATAAAAAGAATGTGTATGTTATGTGTATAAAATTGCTAACCTTTTCAGTTCTTCCTATCTTTCTAGTTCACCAGTTTTTTAAATAGAGTGGTGCTAACTTTCGTTCTCTCTCTTCTTTCAGTGGGTCTAATTAACCGCACTTGAAAGTAAAGCTGAACTTCCAAGTTCAGATGCAGTATTGTTAAGACTACAGTGAGGTACAAGCACTCCCCTCCCGGTAACTTGGAGTAGTTTAAACACACATCTTTGATGCAGTACCAGGAAAATAGATGACAGTAATAGTGACCAGCGCCACTGAACTCATAGCAGGTCCAGGCAAAGTGCTGAGAGGCTCACAGTATTAGCTCACTTACTCCTTCTAAGAGCCCTGTGAGGTAGGCACTGTGTCCTCTTTTTATAGATGAGACGCCTGGGATAGGAGGTAACCTGTCCAAAGTCACCAGAGGTGAAGTAGTCCCAAACCCAGAGCCTCTGTTATGCTGACAGATATGCTTCGGCGTGGAAAGGTATTTATACAGAACCTTAAATATGTAGGTTTCTAATTGGAAATTGGAAATAGTGATTGACAAGTACTTTCTAACACCTTCAAAAAAATATTACATCTTATGGGGTTTTTTTATTGGGTTTTTGGAAAAGTCATGACATATTTTTTTCTGTTTTTCATTGCAAAAATGTGTCATGACTTTTCCGACAACCCAATAGTAAGTGTGAGCTCAGCCCTAATCTGCTGGATGGGAGAATGGGCCACCCTGAGCCAAGGTGGAAACCCTGTTTGTTTACCCAGGCTGTGGTCACCCATTACTGGACAAGGCTGCCCTCACTGTGTGATCGTGGCTGTGAACACGTTGCGTGGGACACCGGGAGACACGTCAGGTCTTCAAGGCGATGTTTTCCAGGTCTGAGATACCCAGTGTTGGCTGCTGCTGTGGACAGCAGCCTCCTATGTAACCTACAATTCCTTTATAGCAATGCTTACCAGGGTAACAAGTCCCTCATTCCTTAAAAGAGTGTGTGTGTGTGTGTGGGGGGGGTTGCAGAATCGCCTGACCGCTAATTGACAAAACAGATTGCCATGAAGCACCCTACCCTGTAGGACAAAAATTGAGATGAAAGGACTTGAAATTGAAACCGCAAGAGGGCAGACTCAAGTACTTGAGGGACAAGGAGAAAATCAAACACGTGGAGAGAAATAGGCAGGGATACAGATTCTGTACAGACCTCTCAAAGGGAAGTATAAGCATAAGCGTCTCCTAAAGCTCCTGGTTTCCTGTTTCCCAGGGTCTCCTGAGAGTGACAAGGACGGTGGCTCCACGCCAGCACAGGCCGTCCGTCAGTCACCAGCATCTCCCTGTTGTTTTCCCATGAGGTCTCCTGTGCTGCCCGGGCCCCCCATCTATGCCAAAACGTGGTTACAATGAGGTTATTTCCATTCTCTCAGAGTCCTAATGTTAGTCTGTACTTCCCAAGGATTTATCAATGAAAGTAAATCAAGATCAGCTGATTTTCGTTGTTCAAATAGTTGCAGAACTCTCTCTAGAAGCCCGCCCAAATGCTCCACTTTTAAGGCAAAAATTATGACATGTATTTGATAGTGCTTTTTAGTATTCTGTGCATTGTTTCAAATGTTAGCAGTAGGTGATTTTTACAATTTTGTTTCAGAGAATGAGGCATTTCTACTTTCTAGTAATTATTGCTATGAATGATTTTTAGGCTAAATAAATAAGAGTCGGTAGCTGAGGGCTGAATTTAGATGTGCTACAGTTTCTTAACAGGAGACATTTCCACCCCATTTAAATGGTCCACTGTGCAGCTTGGAGAAACCTACATTTGATGAAGAGCTTTGCAAATGCACAGGCCCAGCTCATTAACGGTTTCCTGATGACAGCATTGGTGTGAATGCCTTCTCACGGAACAAACCAGCACAGTCTACAGAACACTGAGTGCAAGAGCCACACCGCTAATCACGGTGCTAGATCATCTAATCCACAGAGAGCTACGTTCGGTGGGGGACACACAAATCATGGTAACTTCAAAGAAACATTATCATCCCACATTAAATGGTGAATCTAAATTCCCCTAGATTACGAGGGGAAAAAGAAAAAAGTCTTAGTTGATTCAGAATTATTGAAACCAAGTGGACACTTTCCATTGACAATCCACGTGTTCTTACGAGATTTGCAGGAGCAGGGGAACAAATGAGATAGCCCTCCACGTTCCTGTGAATGTGAATGTTTTGTTGCAGCTCAAGGTGAGAATAAAGCAAGTTTTATTACACTCAGGATTTTCTAAGTCTTTATACTCTATAGCTTTCTCAACAACATCTGCAGGGCTGTAGAATAATTTCCCAGAGGTCAACTCTTGGTAAAATGTTCTACTGCTCTTACTCAGGAGTAGATGAGCAATGATTTATGAACAGAATGTATACTGGATGCCAGGAAGACCAAGAATCACGTCTTTTGGATCATAGCTTATGTTTCCATAGGAAAAACAGATTGGTTAGCTTGACTTCTATTACCAAAAATTAAGAATTTTAAAGTGAAACATGTGATATTAGCCATGTTCTAAATATAATAGGTTAACAATCTTAGTTTTCATGTTATAGTTAACTCTGAACTTCGTTCAACTTTAAACAGGCTGTCACACTGGATGCCACCTTTCCACAAAGCCCCAGCTTCCACTTTACCCCACCCCCACCCCTGGTAGAAGCAAAATAGTAGATTACAAATGCATCCAACATGTTGTCCCCTCAGCTGGTAGCTCCTGAGCCAGCATCTCTGCTTTGGGCATCATTAGCTGCTCCGAGACACCTATTCAATTATTTTCTAGACAGACAGTCACTGGAGACACTTTGGAAAGCCCTGTTCTGGGGAACCCACTAGACACCCCCCCCCCGAGTTTTGGGGCAGGAGGAAGGCCTCCTAACATACCACTTTCTCCATGTCTTTCATCTTTGTGGAGAAAAATGGATATGGAACCTAGGATGGGTCATAAAATGAAGAAATTGTATCAATTCAGATTAATTCGGCAGAAGGTATACAGATGGGTGGACTGTAGGATAAATAAGAGGTAGGAACGTGGGTAAAGACTGTTGCAGTAATTCAAACAGGAAGGGATGACTCTGGCAAGATCATCTCTCAGTCTATCTCCCTGAGCATCTGTTCCCTCATCTGTAATCAATAGGGTGTTAGTCCATATGATCAGCAAAGTAGCTTTCATTCTAAGGGGATTTGACCTTTTTCGTTGCTGTTGTTCTAAATCTTTTTATGTATGATGCTTACAGAAAGATGTTAGGCTATCTCTCGGATCAGGAACCTTGGATAAGCTATTTTCTGTACCTGCCTCTCCTCAGTAACAATATAAGGATACATACACGTAAAGTGACGACCACAGCCTCGCAGATCACAATGAGTAAGGAGCACGGGCCATGTCCCCTCCAGGGACAGGAGGACAGGCCAGGCCTGGCACCGCCCTCAACTTCTACAGGCTGCTCAGGTGTATTTCAGAAGCTACTGATCTACACGTCCTCCCTGGCTTGATGTCTTCACTGTAGTTTCAGCCAGTCAGCTGGTTTCCACACCAACTTCAAGGCCTAAACCTATTGCTTGAATTTGTAATTCTCCAGGGACAGCTGTGGAGATAGGACTTGTAGTGGCAAGTACTCACTTGGCAAATATTTATGGAGTACTTAGGTTTCAATTGCAATTAAATGCAGAGATATGAAACTGAAGAAAAAACATACTTGGTGTTCCTATCTTTCAGGCCACTCTAGATGGATTTTCAATCACATTTGCTTCCACAGAACAGAACAATCTTAAGAAGCTATATAGACTACTGAGATAAAGTGCCAGGCTGCCATTTTTAGATAAAATTCCTGTTCTCAGACAATGACCAGACAATGTGATTAAGTGGTAAGTAGCCCAGGGGTTACCTGAAAGATTTCCTGAGAGTGGTCGTTGTTTTGTACAAGGGCCACACGTATCTACCCTGCTAAGGCCACGTCACACTAGGGCTTGGCTTTGGGCCCAAAGAGACCCCTGGGACCCTAAGATATGGAGAACAAAGATCTGAGCTTCCTGGGCCTGAGAAACAAATGCCTTTCTGAACAGGAAGCCAAAGACAGATGAGAACAAGTGGGTTCTTTCCCCTAAGACTGAACAAAACTGAGTGGCTTCTTAAAAGTACCTTTGTTAAATAGTAATTTAATAAGATAGGCTTTTAGGAATGGGATGACTTCAAATATGGCTGCCCCAAGAAGCAAAACTTCTACTAAAATTTAGCCATCTTTACTATACAAAGACCCTTAGCTCCATTCTTCACAAGATTCATAAACTTGCTAAATGTTCTGCATAGACTTGGGGCTGCTGTCGTTCTGTGGCTGGATAATTAACACACTAGTTTTACATTACGTTTGTCTTCTCCAGTCCTAGACTGGGAGCTGTTGGAAGATAGAGCTGTCTCTTCATTGTTGTCTAACAGAGGCCAGGCACAGTAAGTAATCAGCACAATTGATTTAGCACATAAATACTTCTTGCATAAATAAAATGGCTTCATAATCTTGAGAGTTCTTTCACTCATATTCGAAATTTTGACAAATCAGCATAAAGTCAAAATTAGATGTCTATTAAATAATGTAACCGGCAATTCAGTCTAGAAATGTATATAATCTACCTTTTAATCATCGCCCTACTAAATTCTGAAAGTAAAATTGTGCAGCCACTTTGGAAGACAGTTTGGCAATTTCTTACAAAACTAAACACACTGTTACCATATGATCCAGTAATCTTTGGTATTTACCCAAAGAAATTGAAAACTTGGGCAGGCCAAGTGGCTCACTTGGTTAAGAGCTTGCTCAAGAGTGCGAGCTCTCAGCAACAGTGGTTTGAGTCTTGCCCAAGCTGAGCTGCCAACAGTGGCAGGATGGTTCAGCTGAAAAAAAAAAATTGAAAACTTATGTCCACACAAAAACCTGCACACAAGCTGTATAGAGAATTATGAACACAAAATGGACTCTCATAATTCCCTTGGATGTGTCACTCACAAGTGACAGTCATGCCAGAGCATCCTGTGAACGGCGTACCCAGTGACCACCTCACCCAGGTAACTCCGGACACAGGGTGGAGTGTGACCACCTGGATGCTCTATGGGACCGCAGATGGGGGCGCCGCACCCAGTCTCAGGCATAAGATCAGAGCTTCCTGACAGCTCATGGCTCAGCCTCAGCCGACAGCCTCACCTGCCCTCCTCCCAGACGGAGCCCTTGAAGCCTCACCTCCTGACCATCTCACCAGCCCAGCCTGATGCTACGCCAGGGCCGAAGGGACTCCACTGAACACCGACCAGACTCTCGCTCATTTTTCTTTCCTAAGACTGTCTACCTCGCCTAACCCTATCGCTTGCAAACCTGTGTGACCCTCTTGTGTGAAACCGCTCTCCCTCGCTATTGGAAACGATCCTCTGGCCGGAGCCTCGGCTAATGCCCGTGGGAAACCAAGTCAGTAGGACTAGATCCACGGCTTTATTCTAATAAAGTCTGACATTGCGGAAAAACACAGACGTGTGAGACTGCTACTTCGATAGCCACACCCCGCTCACGACATGAGTATTTACAGCAGCTTTAAGCCAAATGACTCCTTCAGTAGGTTAATGAATAAACTGTGGTACATCCAGACAACAGAATATTATTCAATGCTAAAAAGGAATAATTTACCAAGCCATAGAAAGACATGGAGGAAACGTAAATGTATATTATTATTAAGTAGAAGAAGCCCATCTAAAAACACTGCATACTGTATGATTGCAACTATGAAACGTTCTGGGAAAAAGCGAAACTACAGAGCCAGTAAAAAGATCAGTGGTTGCTGGAGGGCAGGGAAGGATGGATAGGTGGCGCACAGAGGACTTGAGGGCAGTGAAGATACTCTGTATGACACCACAGTGATGTGCGTGTGTCCTTATACATTTCTCCAAACCCACAGAATGTGCAACACCAAGAGTGAATCCTGAAGGTAACTATGGGCTTTGGGTGATATGTGTCAATGGAGGTTTACCAGGTATCACAGATGTACCACTCTGATGAGGGATGTGAGAATGGGAGAGGCTGTGTGTGTGTGTGTGTGTGTGTGTGTGTGTGTGTGTGTGTGTGTGTGTAAGGGCAAGGGTATATGAAAAAAATCTCTATACTGTCTGCTCAAGTTTGCTGTGACCCTAAAACTGCCCTAAAATATAATGTCTATTAAATATAGGGCCGGCCGAGTGGCGCGATGGTTAAGAGCTGGCTTGGGACACCAGAGGGCCCCGGTTCGGATCCCACATATGAGGGCCAGTGAC
>NW_017731768.1:1186408-1215316 GCF_001890085.2 Hipposideros armiger | reverse complement strand
ACAGCTAAGATGCTGAACAACAGCTCAACCTGGAGCTGGGCTGCCGTGAGTTGCCGGCAACGGCATAGGCTGCAGCCCCTGCTGCAGTGGGTTGTCATGGGCTACCATGTGTAGCCAGCAGCCAGTGTGAGCGGCCAGCAGCTGCTGTGAGCGGCCAGCAGCCGCAGTGAGCGGCCGTCCAGAAGCCGCCGACCGATCTGCCTCGCCCGGGAAGAGCGCAATGATGGTGCCAGCTTGGGCCAGTGAAGCAACGTCCTTCACAACTAGACTGAAGAACAAAACGACAGCAACTTGTCTGTTCCCCTTCCCCCAATTCCCCAGGGCTGTTCTCATCCCCCCCAATTCCCCAATAAAAATCTTTTAAAAATAAATAAATAAATAAAAATTATAAAGTCTATTAAAAATAAAACAAAGCAAAAACACTTTGTCAGAATCATCAGTGTATTAAATTAATAAAATAAAACAAACACTATTTGTAACATTTCCTATGATGCAAGTACCATAGAAGGAAAAAATGATGATCAAGCAGCCTCAATAAAGATATTAACTTATCTCTGTAAACACACATATTCCAAGTTAACTTGGTATATTGTAATGTCAATGTAGAATTGAAATCTTTATTTGGACAATGAACATACGTTTTATATTACTTTTGACAAAGCACATACATTCCTAAGAAGGTTATGTTTCTGTTTTGCTTTGCAATACACCAAGCTTTTTAGACACTTGGATGCTTCTGGCAAAGTGAGTCCACAGTGCAATGTAAAAAGCAAGCTCTATTGCTCTAAAAACTAAACATGCACAGCATAGGCAAAATAAGAGAGAGACCCAAGATGGCGGAGCAGAGAAACGCTGTGCCTGCTTCCTTCCGTAAACACATTAAAATTACAATTAAATTGGAGAACAATCCACCTGGAGAACCAGCTGCAGTCTAGCTGAACAGAAGTTTTACAACGAAGGAAATAAAGAAGCCACGCGGAGTGTGGCAGGAGGGGCGGAGACACAGAATGGGCCCCACACCTGCGTGTGGTGGATGAGAATCAGGTGGGAGATCTCAGCCGCAGAGATTCGCCCTGAAGGAGCGAGGGACCCCAGTCCCCACACCGGCCTTCCCAGCTCAGAGCACTGGTACTGAGAAGAGGCGCCCTCACAGCATCTGGCTGAGTGGGGATTCCGAGCGATAGGGTGGGACAGAAGGCGGCGGGAAACCCAGGCGTCCTCTTAAACGACCCACACACACACTCACTCCCTCGCAGGCACTCACCTTGGGCTCCAGCGAAGGGCGGTGACTTGGTGGGGTATCAGAGGCATATGGGGGGGCAGACTGAGGTGTGGCTTTGAGGCGAGGGCTGGAGGACAGTTGGCATATTCCCTGTGTGAGGTCCTCCTCCCAAGCAGCTGGTAAGTGGGCACCATTTTCCTGTGTTGAGCCCGCCCCCACACGGCCAAATTTGAATGATTGGTCTGGTCCACTGGGACCCTGCACCACCCAACACCCCAATACACGAGGCACTTTCTCTGTGAGCAGCCAACCTCACCCTCATTGCACTCTTGCTTTTCATCACATTGAATATTTCATCAGACAAGTATTTCATAAACACAGTTCATGAAAGTGGAAATAGAAAAAGCTGGGGTAGCAATATTTATACCAAACAAAAGAGAGTTTAAAACAAAGGCTATAAAAAGAGACAAAGAAGGGCCCAGTAATCCCACTTCTGGGTATTTATCTGAAAAAACCCAAAACGCTACTTCAAGGGGATGTGTGCATCCATATGTTTACAATGGCCCAGATGTGGAGGCAGACTGGGTGTCATTGATGGAATGGATAAAGAGGAGGTGGTGTACATACACAATGGAATATTGCTCGGCCATGGAAGGGAATGGGTTCTTGCCAGCTGTGGCAGCGTGAATGGACCTGGAGGGTATAGTGCTGAGTGAAGCGTCAGGCAGAGAAAGACAGATGCAATGGGATTTCGCTTATATAGGAATCTAGAGAACAAAATAAACAAAACAAACTCAGAGATGTGGAGACCATTTTGATGGCTGCCAGGTGGGAGTGGATGAAAAAAACGGGATGGGATTAAGAAGTGCAAATTGGCAGTTACAAAGTAGTTATGGGGATGTAGGGTATAGCATAAGGAGTATTGTCAGTAACATTAAAATAACTGTGTATGGTGTCACATGGGTACTAGATTTGTTGGGGTGATGGGTGGGAGGGGGTTGGGGGCAGGGTGAAAAAAGGTGAAGGGATTAAGAAGTACAGATTGGTAGTTACAAAACAGTCATGGGGATGTAAAGTAAAGAATAGGAAATATAATCAGTAATATGGTAATAACTGTGCATAGTCCAGATGGGTACTAGTCAGAGGGATCACTTCTTAAATTATATAAATGTCTAACCACTCTGTTCTACATCTGAAATTAATATAGAATGATATTAAATGTCAAAAATTAAAAGGGGAGAAGGAAGGTGAAGGGGAATAAGAGGTTCAAATTTCCAGGTATAAAACAAATAAGTCATGGGGATGTAATGTACACCATGGGGAATGTAGTCAAGAATATTGTGATAGCATGGTATGGTGTCAGATGGTTGCTGGACTTATCATGGTGATCACTTGATGGTATATAAGTGTTTAATAACTATGATGTGCCCCTGAAACTAATATAATATTGCATGTTAGCTATAGTTTTAAAAATCTTAAAAAACAGATTGCAAAACAAAAAGAAAGCTTGCCATTAAAAATGCACAGCATACACATTATACACTTATGTTTTTAACATGGCCTCTCACAAATATTTTACCTTCAAATTTCTTAGAGCAGCTTTGTTTGAAGAGCATAACTTAAGGGTGACAGTAAAACATTTATAAATTTTGTATTAAAAGAACCTAAAAATTACCTGTGAAATGAAGGATGTCTTCAGTTAAAATTTCCTACTTGTGCTGTCTACCCAGATCACATATTTGAGGCTTATCAGTAATAAGAACAATATCAAAGTCTTCCAAATAGGCCTTTTTGTAAGGACTTGGATATTCAAAGGGTGTGTGTTTCTCTTGGTTTCTGATTCTAAAGCATTAGCCATTTTATTACATGGGTTTACCACACATTTAGTAACCTAAGTTTAGTGCTTTTTGATAAGCAGAGAAATGGTTATTTTTGTTACTTGTATGTTACTGATTTTATTGAATCACATACTGGTTATAGCATCTGATTATATCCTTGTGTCCATAGTCCAAGTACTAAAAACATGGACTAAAGTGCTAACATGCGTAACACCGAGTACAAAGCAGACTAGATTCCTGATGGGCCACTTTCTAGTGTCTTTTGGCTAATATTTGATTTTTAAAGCCATTGGTGTACAACGTGGCACTACTACAATTGTTTTTCTAACATTCAGCCTGCACGTTTCCCCTGGCGTTTCTGTATTTTAATTCCATTATCACAATCCTAGTTTCTACTCCTAAGAAATTTTCGGAGGGCAAATAGGTAGTAATTCCAACTGAAAAGGGCTGTCAGCCAGATGGCACATTTGGACACTATTACCAAATTCTTGTGAGCAACCTGCGAGAACGAACGTGGATCTCACGGCATACACCACTTTCATCACCGTGGGGTCTAGTAATACAAAATAAAAAACTATTGAAGAAATGGAAGTTGGTGTGGTAACCAGCTCCATTTTTCAAGTTCATGGGTATTTATTGGGTTGTCAGAAAAGTCATGATGTATTTTTTGTTTTTTGTTGCAAAAATGCGTCATGACTTTTTCAACAACCCAATATATTAATTTTTTCCTATTTTTCTTTCCAATTAGCTCTGTTCAGTGCTCTTTGAAGAAAGCCCTTCTCTGAGTTCCGTGGTCACAGTGGGAAGGACAGAATGAGTTTGCTGTTACTTCCTTAACACACACTCACTTGGGTCAGAGTTTATTGCATATCTACTCACATTTGGAGTGCTGTAGATAAAAATATTACATAATGTATTTCAAGAATTAAAACAAGTTGTATCTCCTGGGCTTCTCACTGGTGTTAGTTCAGACACAACCTATGCTTTGTGATTAAATAACTTTATTTTGCTATAAACGCTCGAGTGTGGAGGTGGAGAATTTTTCATTCACTGTAACAAGCAGTTCAGAAAAATTCAGGGTAACAACTCTCTGAAGTAGTCAAAGTGTTTACAAGGTCTTCTTGGTGTCTACCAGCTAAGTGGTATATAGGTAATTGGTGAGGTCCACACAGTGATGTTTTCCTTGAATAGTACAGAATCTGTCAAGTAGATTCACATGAAATTCAATGAAAATGCAGTGCCCTTTGGAATACATAAAACGTATTTTCTTTTGTCTCTTCATGCCAGGTTGCTTTTATTGTTAAAGTTCCAAGATCAATGGGAGGTATCTAATTCATTTTAGAATCAACGACACTTAGTGATATCAGACTTTCCCAGTTTAATTTCCACCTTTGACTCAAAAATCAACTTTACTACTAATATCCAAAAAAACCAATGCTTGAACGGTCTAGGGTGGGGCATCTCTACATTTGATGTTAGAGTTATTTCCTTACATGTCAATTTAGGTCTTATAAATTCTTACATCCTTAGGTGTTTTCACACATATAGTGCTCCACCCATGAACAAGTTTTACATTTTCTCATCATGTGGAATAAATTTAACTTTTGAACAATTTTTCAGTGCCCTTTTACTGGAGTGAGAAAACAATGGGCAAAAGCATCATTAATATAAACCATTTAATTAAGATGTATTCAAAGCCACTTTCCACTTGCACTTGTTGTAATTTCATAGACTAAATCATTTAAAACATTGGTATGAGCAACTTTTAAAGTTCAGGTTTCAAGCCTAGCCAAGGTACTTCATTCATTCCCTCCTTGATAGGAGCTCTAAGTTCAATGAGTGATCATAAAATTTTAAGATAGTACCAACTTGAATAGTTCTGCAAGAAAATACTTGTGGGGGGCCGGCCGAGTGGCTCAGTTGGTTAAGAGCTCACTCAAGAGTGCGAGCTCTGAGCAACAGCGGTTCGATGCCCGGCCGAGGCTGAGCTGCCAACAGGTGGCAGGATGGCTCAGCTAAAAAAAAATAATAATAATACTTGTGGGTTCATTTGCAAATATTTTATTTTGCTCAACCATTTCCCCCCATAACTTTCATTAGTATCCAGTTAAGTATAACCAGAGCACACATTAGGAAAACACAATCGTAGTTAAATTTGCATCCTAATTTTGAGATGCTCTCTGAAACTGTATAGCACATTAAAAGCAGCACTTTTATGGTGGTCTGTATTCTTTATATATACTTCACAAAACAGCACTTAACTGAAATAATCTAATTTTAATATACACTTTCTGGAAAAAAATGCCATCCCAAACTTATCACTATTTGCTTTTAGATGTGGGATATCTTAACACAACTGTTAACTATTCAATTAGTTTAACTTTCTAACAAAACCAGAGTTACTATAAAGAGATGGCAGATTTCAAAAAATTAGATTAGGAAGGAAACCCAGATGTAACCTCACCCCTCTTCTCACGTAATAGAAATTTCTCCCTAATTAAATACTTAGAAATATAATTTGTATGGATTATGATGACAAGTATTTTGGGTTTAGAAAGCACCTTCACCTGACTTTTCAAGGGGAAACACATGAAAGCCTGTTTACATTACACCCTTTGAGAAACGAGCTTTGTGTTTGAAGAGTGAAAATTACTTCTGGGTCAGAAAAGGCAAGCACGGATGCCCAAGAGCACCAGGAAGGTGAGGACAAAATTAAGATGGGAGTAAGGAAATCAACAGTCCATTTGTCACTCCAGTGGCAGTAGGAAGTGGCGGGCAGTGACTAACTGGGGAAGTGCTTGTTGTAGAGGACACAGCGAAATGATTGCTTCAGCTACAGGACACCACAAGAACACGGTCTTCAGCGTTCTGAGTATTTGATCTTTGCCGAAATAGACTTTACAAATGGCTGCTAGTTTTCTTCTGTCCTGTGCTCTGGGTCCTACCTGTCAGCTACTTTTAGAAGTGTGTGAAAACAATACTGCCAAGGGAAATGAAGGTTCTCATGAGTGATCGGCAAGGAAGAGAACTTGGAGATTGGATGAAAAAGGCCTGGGAAACTTAAAATGCACGGAGTCATAAAACATAGATATCAGCACGAAATCTTAAAACTATCTACCATTCTTCTTTGTTCAAGGCATTCATAAAACTGTCATTTTCACAGCCAAGATGGAGATTTGGTCAGCATTCTTTTCTTCTCGCACATTTACATACCAATCGTACCTGAGTTTTTCAGTTAGAAACGACAACTATTTTGGATGTGTATCCAACTGAGGAACACTGTAGAAGTCTGTTTACTGATTTCTTTTTAATCACTGCAATCAGGGCAAACATGATCACATTCCAGTTCAGTTCCATTAGAGCTTCAGAATGTCAAGATTCTTGTGTTTTCTTTAAATAGTAAAAGCATCAGTAAAAATGAAAATGTGCGTTTATTCTGATATTTATACAGAGGGCTTGGGGGGCACACGCAGCAGCGTTTCCAGCTGCAGGTGTCTTGAGGATGAAGCGCACGCACCTCCTCCCGCTGGTTTATTGCACTTCATGCACAGACGGGGCTCTCCGTTCCCGCGACTTGGGAAGACCCAGTCCAACTTTTCTCTCTATATACAATTCTGCAAGTACAATTCTAAATGTTTTATACACAGCACCACAATACAAACCATAAAAGATGTATTTGGTAATCAAAACTGCTCAATAATAACATTCTTAAAAAGATCTATATTTTTTACACTGGGAGCTGAGCTTTGTTCTACATGGTGTCTTTTGCCAGAAGGGACAGCAAAATCGTACGCAGTGTGAGTCAGTGTTACGTTGCTATCTGTGTCACTCACCACCACCGGCTTCTACTCTTGAGTTAGCTGTTCCTTCCCCAGCCCCAGCATTAGTGCAGCAGAAACACAGAGAGGAGAGTTCTATGCTTAGGTGAACCAGTTTGATTCAGCATTGAGTACCAGGTACTTGTATAATCTTAAGTCTCTTCATAACAAAGACATTTCAATTTAGATAATTTTAATTAAAGAAACCACAGATAAAATTACATGTGTACCATATGAATATTTCTAAAAGTGTTGTAGAATGAATTATTTTTCCATTTTAAATAAAGGTATTAAGGAATTTGTGATGTTAAAAAGTTACCGTACGTACCTCTTCAAGTTTGTAAGTCCCACAAATTTTCTGAGTAATTTTTGCTATTGAATAATGTATAACTTAGCAATACATTTTATTCTACTAAAAATCACTTACTGGAAATACTGTAAGTAACTGTTATCAAGGAATACAGACATCTTATTACAAACAAGCAAATAACCCTGCTCCACAGCCCGCCCCCCATGCTGGAGAAACTTAAACTCTCATATATAATAAAAGTGTTATGTTTTGTGGTAAAAAAGATTCTTGATTTGGTAATGAACAATTTCATTTAAACCTAGAGTCTGCTTTTGATGCACTGGAAATTTAGATCCTTCATATTTATCTACTGTTTACTTTGAAAACCTTACCTACCCACCTATTTTGTGTACACAAACGCACAGCTTGGCTTCGCGGGTGGGGTGCTGCAGTGGCTGCTTAGGCGGACTCTGATGAGCATCACGCGACTGCACTAGGAGGGATGTGTCTACCTTCATCTGACATTCTTTATTCTTTTTGACATTTTGCCTGAGAAAATAAAAAAGCTTAACTACTAACTACATTAAACTCACCAACTTCTTGACTGAAAGCTTAACTTTCAATTATTTTATCAAATAGTAAAAAATACTTTTATCATTCTAAGAATTGTTAATTTCATGTTTAAATACTATCACAGCCTGAATAAAAATGGGATTTGTAATGTTATTTTCACTTTTTAAAAAGGGCCTTTTGCAAGTCTTTCAACATGTGCAAGGTGACAATAGGACATGATTATACATAAAGTACCCTCAACTGAAAATGAAATGAGGCTGCATCCATAGGCTTCAGAGACTGTGTAGTAACTGCACGGAAATTCATTAAGCTAAGTGACATGGTACCCAAGATGACTTGTATATTAGCAGCTTGATAGACATCTTCAGATTTCTAGAGAATAATATGTGAACTGTGTGGCAATGAAAACTTTTACAGATGGTAGTATATTAAAGCTCTGTCTACCTACCGATAATAAACACAACCCCATCAGGGAAACAAGTCAATGACCATCTCAATTATGATTAAATCAGCTGTTGTCACTATCCCATGTATTTCACATATGTACATATACTATGGGAATAAATAAATATAATATGGAGATACTTGGACAGTATGACTGGTTAAAAGCACATTGGTACAGCTATGTCTCGTATAACATGTGACTCATTTCAGCCCAATTTTAGAACTTTAAAATAAACGTAATTTACAAAAATAAGCCAATATTTACAAATGCAAAAATTCATCCTAAGAATTTATTATCCAGAACTGTTTCACAGAAAAGGAAATTACCAACATCTGTGAAATAAAAATGCACTTCAAGACTTAAATGAAAGAATTCATAAATAGAAGGCAATTTATCTAGGCTGCAGCCAAGAAAAGGATGAAGATATCGAGTAAAAACTTCTTAAATTGACTTGCAAGCAAGAAATTTTAATGATATATAATTTTCCAAATGCCAGTTTTCTTGTGCCTTCCACTTCCTGTATTAACGGCATATTCTGACTGTACTCTAGAAGAAGAGGAAGACCACTCGAGGGAGGAAGCTCCACAGTGCTGTCTGGTACCTGGGGCAGGGGCAGGGGCACGTGGAGGCAGCATCACGGTCAATGGCTCACTCTGGGCTGTTGTGTGAAACAGAGCCACACCACCTCTGGCTTCACCTGTGGTGAGCGCCCCCAAAGGAACAGCTGGCTAAAACACATCAACACTTTGTCAAGGAAATGTGTCCAATTAGAACATAAATCTGAAAAGACAAAAACTCAGCAGATTCTTTGCTTTATAATGTAACCATAACATTACCCGCTTACAGAAATTCAAAGAAACGGTTCAACAAAGAATCAAACTGGTTTCTTGGGGACTTCGTTACAACGAAACTCTTTATTCTTTATGCTGTGAGCAGACAGTGATTATTTTGGAGAAGGAAAAATAAGGAAGTGTGGAATTAGTAACGCAGAGGCCGAAAGGCAAGTGGCAAGACTAGAAGAAGACTACCTCAAACCAAAGCTCCTTTGTCCCCTCTCTACTGGCACCTTCCCCCCAAGGTAAAAGAATAACCGAAGCCATTTAACAGTAGTGTGCGGAATTGTCAGCTGACAAACAACAAAAAAACAAGTCACGCTATGTTATCTGTGGTCACGTTCTTCAGGGTTAGTCCAGTAACTCAAGACTTTACATTCTTTTGTCTTTATTTGTTTATTTAATTAAACACGTAAAGGTTAATAAACAGACATAGTCCAGAGTTAGTAGGTTGGTATTATAACATTTATTAAAATAATGCCATGGGTTAATAGAAACAGCAAAGAACCAAAGAATTAAAATGCAAGCTATGTAAAATCCCAACTAAAACCCAAAAGTGTCTAATGTATTCATTCATTAGCTAACTAAAAAGCCCAAGAAAGACACGACACCCAATATAATAAAGTACTGCAAAACAATTGGCAATTTTCAGATATCAAAATTGTGGATTTTGCATTTTGTATCCTTTTCTCAATCAAGAAAAAAATTCTTTTTGAATGTTATATAACATACATATAAAACAAGATAGAAAAATACATTATAAACTTGTAACAATGGCTGTAAATACATTATCTTACATGTTTCTCATAGGCAATAGGTTGGTTATGATACATACATAGCATGAAACTACTAAGATAATAAAGAATAGACAAAAATACATGTCAGCTGTACGGTAACATACAAGCGACACTCCCATCTACCCACGCTAAAAAATTACATAATACTGTCAAAAAAAGTCTTAAAAACTACATATTTTAATAAGAAATAAATTCAATAAAGAATGATAATACTGAGAACCAAGGCATTCAGAGATTTCAAAAGTCATGCTTTTTTTTTTTTCAGTTGATCCAAAATTGTGTCAACTAAGTTTTCAAAAGTTTGTTCAGAGCCAACATTACTCATAAATGTCACACATGTATGTCATACATTTACTTTCTTCCCCATAAAAGACCTTTGATAAACATCTAAAATGTCCAGGTATAACATAGTTGAGATGAAACTGGATCAAATACTGGTATCGTTTTTAAACTACTACCACCTCAAGTGTTTGAGTGTCGCAAATTTATTCACCAACCAAACAAAATAAAAACCAAAATGGCACAGCATATATTGTAAATAAATCAAAACAACTGCATGTGTAACAGAGAGACAAAGCAGTGGCACATGAAACCAAAGCTAGCTGATAAAAACAATGAATGTCTATTGCATAGTAAATAAACTGAAACCGGTTTCCAAGTGAGACCAGATGATGGAGGTGACCGCGAAGATGCTGACTGAGCTTACTGCTGACCTTTGACTGGGAAGGTATGGAAGAAGGAACGAGTTGATGAGCTGGGGACCCACTGCCCTTGGTTATTTGCCACGTCTGGTACTGAGCAGTTAATGATTATTTACTGCAGTGTTTAGATATAGGCTCTGTGCACAAACAGCTTTAACTACAAAATGAACTGAATTTCATAAGGAACTGGAAGCTTAAATTCATATGTAGTTGAGTGTTTATATGCACAATGCTAGTTTTTCACATTCTTTTATAGTTAAGAAAAAAATGTGTGGGGTGGATGGGGCAACTTGGGTTGTTTACTAAGACTAGCAAAGAGACGGGCTACCCAAGTGATCTGATGTGGTAGAAAGACGTCTCATTAAGTTTGGGTCATTTAAAAAACATAGTTTTCCAGAATGAAAATCACAAAAATTCATTTTTGTGAAAACGTTTGCTAAGTATACTATTAACCTCCAATTAATAAGAAAGGGTCCAACTACATCCCCTTCTCTGAATAAAACAAAGCTATAATTTTGTCTGTAAACTGATATTCAAATCACACCTAATTTTTATCTCAGAATCCTTTGGGCTAACATTAAATATTGCAATAACCAAACACAATCAATTATGATCTTAAAAGAATGGTATTTTAAAACTTACTTGTTAGGCATTAGAAAAATTATCAAATTATTTCACAGTATCAGATTTGGCAAACTGGTATCAAGGTAACGTGGCAAAAATTATATAATTCAAACCATCAACTCATTTGTCTCCCCTCATATCGTCTTTCACATACTGGGCGACTAAAGAACATGCATTAACTTGTATTCTGAGGGAGGAGCTGATCTTACGAGACACTTGACTAAATGACCATGAAGAAAAATAAGGCACTTTCTTTTCTTTAGACTTATTCCAATACTTAAAAAATAAAAAAGAAAGACAAAAAGGCTCTTTTGGTCTTTTGTTTCTTGACAACCACCAGAAAAAATCATTTAATGAAATAAAGGGTTTCTTTGTTCTTTTTCTTTTTTTTTTTTATAACACTTGAAAGTATAAAATGCTACATTTCCAAAAATATATATATTTTTTTTCTGCACCAGCACCCTTGTATAGTAAAAGTATCTACTTTTTGATCATTTGTTTCAATGCACTACACTTTTATCTACAATTTCATTACATGTATACAGCAAATAGGCAAGCATGGCTTTTACATCCTTAATGATTTTTTTCTATACAGGGAGGTTTAAAAAAAATATTTGAACAGTTTGCCCAGTAATGTGACACATAATGCATGTACCTTGTTCTCGTGTATTTTTTTAAGGAGGTGTAAAATAAAGGTTCAATAATTTTAACTCAGATATTTCTCTTTTTAAAAATAGTGTTGCAGTTTTGTTCTTTGCATTACATTTCAAAATTCCTTGTGAAGTTGTTCTCTCATGGCACACTTCTAATACTTCAAATTTTGGCAGGCAATATAAAAAAGGCTGCAACTTCTGCCCTCTGAGGGCACTGTAGTGACTAAACAGCGTATCAAATTTTGAATACTTTTGAAATCACTTCCCCAATGACATTCCTGACCAAAGGTTCATGCATGATGCATCACCACACAGTACATTCAGAGAGCTTAGACTCGCTATAAGAAGAGATCCCCAGAAGTCTCTCACAGTAACTGCCTCTGTCACTGAGTAGTTAAGGGCCATCTGTCTCCCCTTCTGAAGTGAGGCCTTCTTACCGTTCGCTTAGGGTGGGACATTAAAAGATGACCAGTGCTGTGGGATGAATTGGGCCTTATTGCTTTACTACTATTCAGTGCAGTTTCTAGAACCACTTTCACCCAAATAGGGAAAAAAAAAAAAAGAAAAAAAAANCTATTCAGTGCAGTTTCTAGAACCACTTTCACCCAAATAGGGAAAAAAAAAAAAAGAAAAAAAAAGAAAAAAAAAAAAAAGAACCAAAAGCTGAGTTGGAGGACAACAATTTCTTTGTCTTTTGTTTGGTTAGATGGTAAGACGAACGGACAAGTGCCTCAGCTCGCTGCACTGACGACAGGCAAGCAAAGGCGATTACCAGTTAACTGATCAGCAGGCAGGCATGGTCAGGTCATCATTGGGTGAAGAGTTCAGAGGTCAGAAGGTCATAGGTTAGTTGCCGGTGGCGGCTGGGTGGTTAGAAACAAAAAACAAAACAAAAAAAAAAAAGAAAAGAAAAGATAGAGAAGAGATTAGTTTCAGCTAGTGACGGCTTAATGACAACATGAAAAACTAATCACAACTAATAAAAAAAAGCATGTTTAATTCTGACAAACTGATTGACACCATCTACAGAATACAATAAAAATCATGACAATTTCATATCATGATTTGAACAAATGAAGGAGAGCCCACTCCCACAAAAAAACAAAAACAAAAAAAAACAAAAAACAAAAAAACCAAAACCGGTTAACAGGAAAAAAATAGAAATAAAATGTAACTAACAACTAATAGTTAGTAGCAGTCAATGAAGGAAACTGGAAAACAACAACAATGAATAGGTTTGGTATACAGAATTTCGAAACAGTCAGTGCAGTTATCAGTATCTGACTGCTATTAAGCATTAGTATCTCTCAGATGCAAGCATTAAAGCAACTATTAATGATGGATGTGATTATTAATAACTGATGATTAACAGAAATGGATCTAAAGATATTTAAATTTCTATGAATAATTTGGTTCAACATAAACTCTGGGCCAAACAAGGTTTCTTTTGTTCAATAAATGTTTATTGCTTTTTCAATTCTATTTACAAACAACATGGAATTTCTTGGCCTCATGATACAAAGCAATACTAAACTGTAGTCTAGCAGTGTAGGCAACATCATGGGAACCAGAAAAAGGCCAGGCCTTCTGCACTGGCCAACATTTTCCAGTTGAAAATACTATTTTACACATATAGAACACTTATAAAATGCACTTGCATGTAAACACTGTAAAATCCTGCCATTTAAAATTCTATACTCAAAAAGCTCTAAGTACATCAAAAAATAGAAGAAATTTCTAACTGATACCAATAAGGCAGTTTAAAACTACAAACAGCTTTCTTTATTCAATTTCAAAGCTAATTCTCTGCAAATACAATAAAATCTGACATTTCATATACATTCCTGCTTTATATATTTTAAAAGCCACCTGTAAATACTATTTTCTTTTGAAAAATAACAAACAGAACAAAAAAATTTTAAAAAATTACAGTAAAACATAAAGTAGTTCTCAAGTGGAAAAGTAATCGTCCCCCATGTCCTTAATCAACCTCTGTCCCATTTTGCGTCACCAAACTTGGTCCACTTAACAGTAGTATGATTTAAGACTCATTCAACAGCTTAATTATTTCTACTATATTCTGAGGTTTGATAGAATTTTCTGTACTGTTGCCACTGTGACTAAGGCAGAGGAGATATGAAAATTATTCAGTGCAAAGGTAGATTCTGTGCCACTTCACAAATCAAACCCAGTAGGTGTAATGTTCACAGAGTTTACGTGAGCTATATAATGGATTGGTTTACCTTCATGTAACAAAAATGCTTTCTATAATCTATCATTTAGGATAGTTTATAAATACTACAAAAATACTGTATCTTGAGTGTGACCAAATCTTCCCTGAATGTCTTAAAAATAGTGGAATTTTATTTAAAATAAAAACGGCTATTCCAAAATCAAAGAAAATAAATATTTAACATGATGTAGTCATACCATTCTGTAGATACTCCAAAATTACAGAATCTTAAAGCATTTTTGAGTACTTAAAATTTTGATTAAAATTGTATTAAGTTTCTTATACAAATTACGTAAGTAATGGTTTTTGTAAAATCCTTATTCAGAAAAATTCTGATTTTTTTTTTTGCATGTGGAATATATAAACAAAGCAAACTACCATTTATATATATACCAGTACACCTAAAATACATCCTCTGCCAAGTCCTGGCTTCCTACAGTACACACAGGTGTGTCCACCGTGCAAAATCACTTATGGTGCATTACAACTAAAAAGTCAGTTGGTCTTTTACAGGCTTCAAATTCAGTTTTGAAATATGTGTAGAGGTGGGTTTATTTTTAGTAAAAAACTAGATATTCGTCAACCATGCAGCATTCTAACTGCTCATATAGAATTACATGGTTATAGGTCCAAGGGCTGAGTTTCCTTGCATTAAATGAACACTAATATTAATCTTCCCTTCAAAAGATAAAAAAATAATAAAAAACCCTCAAAAATAGAGAAAACAGTAGTATCATAAAATAATTTAAGTGAAGGACTTCAGACATCTTCCTTAGACCCAGTGAGTGCATACAGTGATAATAACAGCAGTATACAAACTATTCTGTTATTTAGAGGGGGAAAAAAAGGTAGCATTTCGGTTTGCTGACATTGCATTTTTTGAATAAAAACAGTGACAGGACTAATCAAAACACATATAACTGCAACAGAGCCATGCATGGAATGTGTTGTTTCTTAATACAGTCAAATCTTCCTAATATTTTCAGCTATCTCAAGGACTGGAGTATTAAGTAGGCCAATAATTATTGTGTTAAAACAAAATTATCAGACATCTAAAAGGGGCATACAAGAAAAGGGTAACAGAAGAAAAAACTACTTTAAAATGCTCTTTAGAACTATTTTAGACATTAACTATACGAAAAAAAGTTTCTCTTTATTCATGGAATTATCTGGATTCTTTCAATCTAAATGACTTTTTCTTCTTTTTTAAAAATGTCCTCCTTCACTGGGAGACATGTTCTGATGCAAGAAGGGTAGTGCGCACACTTGTGCCTGACACACTTACAAGGAGCATCATCTTCCCAGATAATCATTGAGCTTAGGGGTCTATTTATTTTGTTCACTGATAATCACTACGTAATGGATTAGTTAAAAGCCTTCAAGGCTCTTTAATTATATATGATGCTGAATAAATATCATCAATATCTTTGGAAAAGTATTTCATTCTGATGTGGACAACAACTGTGTCCAGTATTTATCATCCATATTCAAGATAACCATGCAAAGTAGGCAGGTTTGTCACAAGTTCATAGAAGATGTAGACTTGGGGTATAAATCCATCACTTTCCCCACTAATACTCAAGACTCTGACCAATCTATTAGTAGGTAATAAGCGTGCCGTAACAAAAGCTTGTAAAAAATGCTTTTCTACCTTGCTTCAGATTCCTATCTTGTGATAACAAACTCAGAAAACAATTCAATGTCAATAAACCGAAAATATCACTTCTTAATAAACATAAATAATTTATAAAGGGGCCCAAGGGCATATATAGGACACAAATTACAAATGTTGAAAAGGAGAAAAATGAAGACTTATTTTCCAGTCACAGGTTACTCAAAAAAGATATTCAAACAGCTGGATTCATGTCACCACAGAACTTCAAGAGATGGTTCACCTTTAGATAATATATTTTAGCAGCAAATGACAAAAAAAAAAAGGATCCATTTGGAAGAAAATATAAGAATAAAAGGGAAATGATTTTCTGATTTATAAAAAACTCAACTGCATCAGAGTTAACTTCACAGTCCTTACTTTGTTGATTTCGGCTAAGTACTTGACATGTATATCCTCATGTTTATACAGTGGCTCAAATATGTACGGAAACTAAATCTTCAATTTTCTCCAGAAGAACACAGGAGGCATATATTCCCTTACTTCTCTCATTAAAGCACCATCTGCTCAGTTCATTTTGCAAAACCAACCCAAAATTTCAGAACAATTAAAAGGTAAATTTTTCACAAAAATTATTACTAAAAAATAATTAAGGCAAAAACAAAACTTATAGCTCCCCAAATGGACTAATTTATGTTTTAGTAGGAATAAATCATAGTACATACTAGCAGGATATAATAAGTTAAAATATGAAGGGAGGAAAAAAAAAAACACCAAAAAAACCCAACCCTTAAATCTGTCAATTATTATAAATTAATTTAGAAAAGGAAAAGAAATGGTGTGCAGGTAAGCAGTTATATATTTTTCCATCAGGTGTGGTGTTGCAAATTGTATGGACACCCAACGCATTTCTTATAAACAAGAACTGCAGAACTAAACTAACCTCGGTCTGCGGTCACAATCCTTTGGTAAGGATGGACACGCATATCGTGCCTTCGAACTTTAGTAGCCACCGCACCTAGTTAAATTGCAATTACCAAGACAAAGTTAGAAAACATTCACAAGGGAAAAGAAAACAAAACATTAACAGCAGGTTTATCAAAATGGATTTCAAATGTTCATTTACTACAAAAGTTTCGTTTTAAGAAACACGTTAAGGCACAGTAGTTTTAAAATTAACCATAATATGTTGCGTATATATGCGTCTATTAATATTGCATTTATTTCAAACATCTTGGCCTTAACCTATTTCATCCATTCATTTACAATCCCAAGTTACAGTATTTCATGAACGCTATTAGCTCCAGACATATTCAAGCTTTACTAGTCACATATTCACTGAAGTGCCTTCTTGCAGCAGGACTACTTAAATAATAATACCATGTTTAATACTGACAATTGTTTCCTAACCTGAAAGACCACTTCCAGAGTTTATCACTTAAAAAGGTTTAAAAGCAATTCTTAAAGCCTACAGATTGTGGTTTTAAACTTTGAGTCAATAAGTATGAACTGCAATGAATTAGGTGATTAGTAAAGCAAACAGTATAGTACACTTAGCAGTCAGTATACTACTACACACGCCTTTAAAATTACCGTTACTTTGTAAGAGTACAGACTAAACCAAATTAATAACATACTTTTACTTTCTATCAGTGTGCAAAAAGTGCAAGTAAGTCACTGACTGCTAGGCTAAGCTTCCCTCCCCCCCTCCCCCGCCCCCGGAGGCTGCTGAGACTAAGCATTTGTTAAATTCAGATCTGATGAGGGTTCAGTTAAGACCGTTCTTGAATTCTTAGCCTTTCGTTGGGAAAGCCATACCTAAAGATAAAAGGAAGGGAATTAAAAATTAGTCATCAATGAAGATTTGATGCTAATACCAATCTCCTCACTACCACCAACACACATGTCTGCATCTGTTTTGAAGGGCACTGCTTATTTTTAAATGATGTGAGACTTGATATATAGCATGCATGTTATCTGTGTGCAAATTTACTATAGCTTAGCAATTTGAAATATTTTTCTTAATTCTCCAAGTGGTCAATCAATATGTTTTACTGCTTAGGTGGCAAAGCAAGAAATAAAATTGATCGAAATGGATTTTTGTCATTTAGTACTCATTATTGTTCATATTATGAATGCCAATTAAGTATCTATACATTTTGCTTTTAATTTTGTCAGTGTAATATAATTAAGGATTGTAACTAAAAATTTCCCAAAACAACAAAAAAACCACATTGCTTTAAAATGAGAAATAAATTTTGCAGTGCCTCTTGCTGATTCTAAGCAGTAAACTGGTCCATCAGCCCTTTTTCAGTTTAGATAAACTAATCTTATACAAGTATAATTTCACGAGGCAAAATCAGTGAGATCTTGCATTGAGAGTGCTGGAACAGCAGCTGGTGGCTAAGAGTGCCAGCCCTGCAGGAAGCAACAGTCGAACTCCTCGAACAGACGCTGTGCGTGCAGCAGGGAGGAGCTGTGGGGGAGAGGAGCAGGCAGGGGCCACAGGATAGAGCGTTAACAGAAAGGAAAAAGGTAAACAGGTTATATGTTACATGTTATTTTTTAAATGCTTCAAGAAATGTGCAACAGAAACAAGCTTCGCATCAACAGTTCTACAGTAGAATTCTGACCTGTAATACTTTATACAATGATTTAGAGATAAATGGGAAACACGTACAATAAAATGTATTTGCTCATGAAACAAAAGGCACCTGAGTGCATGCACACACACAGATAACATACAGAGCGTTGTGGCTTTCTTTAATTGAACAATGAGTTTTCAAGTTTAAATCTCTGTGTCCGAGTTCATTAAAGGCTTTCAAATTTTGATAAATCAGTATTAATGCTGGAAAAAAAATAACCTTAAAAGGTCAAAGTCCTAAGAGTCAACAGCATGCATGCAGCACCAAGGTCATGTAGAATTCAAAGAAAAAAAAATATTCAAATTCTGTCTGGTAAAACAAAGGGGCGGCAAAGCACGGGAGCAGCCTGTTCCACACGGACTGGTGGTGTTACAACAGCTGCTGTACGCTAGTCCTTCATCCAGTAAGTCAATGGGCTGAAATATCAGGCATGACTGGCATTTCAATCCACTCTATAAGAAAAAGCATCGGTAATGTCTTTTTCAAGCAAACCACTTTTTGTTCATGTAAAACTGAGCGTTTATAGTATGATCTTAATTTTTGCCTCAAGTGTGATTCTAACACAGTGGCTTGGTACTTACTTATCAATTCCATACTGTGCTATTGAAATTAAGAAATTTCTCTTATATTTAATATTAACTAGGACTTCAAAAGAGAAAAACTGAAGAAACCTAAAGGTTGAAGCTATTTACTGGGGTCCTTTCATATTTTAAGTGGTCACAATTATTAGAAAACACACAATCACAGTTTTAAAAAAAAACTCTCATAATACTTTTCACATAGAAAACTAAAATTTAGCTGACAAATAAATCTGTGCTACAAAAAGAATCTAACTTTGGGTGGCAAAGGGAATGGAGGAAATAGGCCAATGGGTGGGATCTGAAACTCACAAGGACCTCAGTGATGTCACATGTGAAAAGTATTTCCTGTTTAAAATGTTCATAGCAAATTTACCCATCCAAAGTGAATCTGAGTGACCAAAGAGAATCTGAATAAATCTAAGGTGCATTTAAAAGGGGAACCCTTATGGCGGGGGCTGAAATAAAAATTTAGTCTTCAGTCTTCCCTAGTGGAAACTTGTCTTGCCTCTCTAAAACTGATATAAATGTTTTCACAGGCTGGGGCAGCAAAAGTTATGAGGAAAAATGTGAACCATACAGAGAAACGACTTACCTAATACACCACTAGGTTCAATAGGATACTCAAGGATTGATGTAGCTGGTGCCAACGTGTAGGGGTACTCATAGGGTGTGTAGATTAAACCAGCTTCTGGCCCTGGAGGAACTATTGCAGCAGTTGGGTGAGGAGTTCCGTTTGGCATGACGGCGGTCTGTATTTGTCTGATCAAAGGCATTATGGTAGGGCCAGCTGGCGTAGGAGTACGCAGGGCAGCTGGTGGGAGAACAGGCGCAGGCCCAGTAATAATCCTTGGAGCAGCCTGGGCTGTTGCTGCAAGAGAAAAGGCAAGGGCTGCTACAGTAAGCAAAGAAAGTTAGAAGGAAGTGTAGAGACGGTGTACAATACAGAAAATGAGAGGGAAGTAGGAAAAAGAAAGGAAAAAGCAGGAAAGAAGAAAAATAAAAGGAAATCATTAGTACATGCGCTGATCACACGGAAATGCCAAAGCACACCAATCAAATGCAAACAGCTGCCCCTTTCCCAACGTGATTAAGAATGAATGTGCAAAAATTAAAAAGCCACTGTAAAAAAAAAAAATGAACAAGACCATTAAAAAAGGTTATATTTAGTTCATATTTGATTTATGTCTGTTTTTAAGCTCTCTCGAGACTAAAGGTGCATGCAGAAGCACAAGAAAACACTCGCGTAAAAAGATGTTAAAAATTTTTAATTGGAGTCCACAGAAATACAGTCTTTGGTGTATTTCTAAAGAGTAGCTTCAGTTTCAAATTAAAAAAAGAATAATTTTTATTGTTATTATGTCAAGTAACACTAGTTATATATAAATTTCCTGCACAGGTAGGAATAAGCTTCGTCATAGAAAAATAATACACTAAACGTCCCATTCCTAAATACGTGACTTATTGATATACTCATTCTCACGAGTAAACGGAAGCCAACCATTTGTAAAGCAACCACTTCTAAATCCACAAGGTTGTCTAAACATTTTGGAAAATTGGCTAGAACTTTAAAATTCAATTTCTTTACAAACTTAATAATTTAAATATGAAATTATATTCACATAAATGTGTAAACCTTAGACTGTCAAAATGTAAATTTCACATAGTAATTTTAACTATAAAAAGCAATCCTCTTAGCTTATGAAAGCATGCACAAATACATATGAAGGAAAAAGCTAGATTTAAAATAGTATCGCTCACTGCTCTCTGTGAACTCACATATAAAATCAATAGGGAAAACCCTGGCGGGAAACATGCGAGCCGGGTGAAAGGACAGGCCTCAACAGGAGGATCACTGCACTCAGACACATTCCAATGTAGCTTTAAAAAAAGTCGTGATTTTTTTTTTTGTCCTTTTCATAAATGTAACACAATAAGCTAGAAGCTTTAAATCTGTAGTTAACAGAATAGGAAATTTACTCAAAACTCTTGAATTTAGAAGTTCAAATGTCATCAAAAGAAAAGCTTAGAAACCCAAAACTTAAATACATGCTGGCGTAAAATAAAATTAAGAGTGTTCTCAATTTGCGGAAGCAATAAAAATAGGACTGTCAGCCCCATATCAAGTGACAAGTACTTCAACTCTTCACTTTGTGTAACTGTTCATGTGTTGTGCTGTCAAAGGGAGAAAGGTTTGTGGACAAACAGCCGAGAGAGCTGTACCCCTGGGCCTCGGTCTCATTCTTACGTGATTTAATGTTGGCATCTCTGTAGGTGCCATTCAGAATCGCGAGCTCCATCAGCTGCATCTTCTTCAGGCTGTCTTCTCCCTCTGCCTACACATAGAAAACACAAAAGCGTTTTTATTTATTTATTTTTTTGATGGTCCACATGCCACAGCCGTTATCTATACCGGGGCCTTAAAACAGACAGCACGTGTCTACAACCCGGGTTTCAATTAGGAAAAGATGGTGAGGGCAGCTAAGGTCCTGACATGCTGGCCTATCCCCTCAAGGAGGGCATGTTGGTACAGAGGGTACTTCACTGCCATTAGCTGCATTTCTATTTGGAAAATTTTAAATGCAAGCTACACTGAATTATTGAGGTTCTAAAAAGCTTTACTTTTAAATGGAATGAAGGAAATGTTAGATAAGATTAAATACAGTATTCTTCTCTTTGGCATTTATCATTTTGTTGAAGATTCCAAAACTCAAATGTAGTCATTAAAAGACAAAAAACAAAAACCAAAATGGATTTTTAAGCATATGTGATTTGATTATGGTATTCAGGTAAGATAATTTTCTGTTTAATTCTCAAAAAAAGGGAAATTTAATGAAATCATAAGAATTTCTAAAATTTGTATATATATTCTGCCACCATTCCTCTCTCCCTTAAATTAACAAGTGCTATCAATTCTGAAGCAGATCTATCTTTAGGGTCACCATTTGATGTGTTGTCCAAACCATGACAAATTTAAAAGCAAAACAGAGTACTACGTAACTCTGCTATGACAACAGGCAGAACCAGGACTGTCTCTGACTATCAAACGTTTAGCCATCCTATTGACCTTGGAGTCACCCCATCCTTTCCAGTTACTGTTGTCACCCTTGTTCTAGTCATTATCGGGGTATCTTCAAAAGTACTACAAAATTATCTTAATGGTGTCTGTTTTCCAATCCATCTACATAAACACAATGGCCAGATTAATTGCCCCAAATGCAACATTCCTCTTGATGCCCCTTAATTGCATGTCTCAAAACCCTTCATGGTTTCTTGCTATCTAAAAGTATAAACCACTTAAGCTACCTATGATCTGGCCCCAAACTACCTTCTCAAGTTAAACCAATTAATCTTCTATTTTTTACTTGTATGCTATGTCACAAATCAAACCAAATCCCCGTTACTCACTCTGCGCATACTCCCGTACCCTCCATTTCAAATGCTTCTCTATATTCCACTCTACAGAGCCACTTTCCAAATCCTACCTAATCCCCCAACTTCCACCTAAATGCCACTTTTTCAAAGGGCCACCCCCAGGTCATACTGTCTCTGCCTTGAATTATAGTGTGTTGTCTATCACTACCGCCAAAATAAGCTCCTGAGGAAGAGATTATTTCTTATTTATCACCGCCTATGTCCCCTTTCTCTCCCACCCCAAGTTATTTACTAGAACTTATTTTTTAAATGATTGGCATGACAAGTCTCTATTTCAAACCTCAAATGTCTAAATCCTACAGGATAAACTTTAACCAGCCACAGCACAAGAAAGCAACAGATGAAGGTCCCCTGCCAAGGGTCATCCCTGAAGACGGTGGTACAAAGGAACTGAGCTGCTCGTATGTTTTATGCATTAGCTAACCCTCAGAATTTGGTATTTAAAGAGAAAGAAACCCAATTATAAATTTTGTGATATCATTTTGGTCCTTTCTGATTCAAGAAAGGAGCAGAACTGGGTAGGACAGATAACAAGCTTCTCAAGCCTCCTTTTCTAATACAATTGTAAATGATACAAAAATTGACCTTGGTACCACAGCAGAAAATGGGGTACTATAATTTGTAGTAAAGAGAATTGCTGAATAAGCTTTTAATAAACCACAAAACATTTTAAAGAAAAAGATGAGTGAAAACATCATGAAGACCATGACTGATGTGCCACGGCCACCTTTTCAAAAGCCTACTTTGCAGTAGGAGAACATGAAGAGGATCCTTGCATGCTTGTGCAATTACTATTCCTTGATCCCTATGAATCTGTACAAAAATGAATGGAAAAAAATGAAGTAATATGATTTCTTTGAAAGACTAGCAATTAATTGTTACAGATAAAAATAAGTAAGCACTATCATTGGAAGGGAAGAATTAATTGGAAATCCATTATGACAAAACTCCTTAAACTTGTTCACTGGAAACTAATAATACTAAAAATTAAAACACAGCAAATCATTTCCAATTTAAATATATACATAATGGATTACCAGAATAAGTATATAAATTGTACTCCATATAAATAAAAAGAAAAGCAATAGATATACCCAAGGTCATCTTCCACAGCAAGGAAGTAGTACAGTTTGAAACTGTCAGCAAATTAAGAGGAAGAAATGAAGATGGAAGTGCTTCTCTGGTTAATCAAATAACTGCACTCATTAGCTAGACGCAGTGTCAAATATGGGAGAAAGCCCAAGGGAAAATGATGGAAGAAGTAGAAGTGCGCACACCAGGGTATGTGCATGCAGGTGTGTGACCTCTGCAGGGTGCAGGAGCCTACATAACAGATGTCGTGACATCAGCAAAGAGCCCTCAAGAGGAGAAGAAAACCCAGAACAGCACAGCTTCCACTGGGGGGGTCAGGGGGGTATGCCATAATGACTTCGCTAGAGGCCACTGAGACTTACAAGCTAGGAATTACGCTGTGCACACTGGATTGTAGCACGTTACGTCAGGCTACACCCACACCTAGCAGAGCCCAGGATCCAGCTGGCACAGCTGGAACCTGAGCTGGTGGTCTCACTCTGGAAGGACCGTCCTCAGGTCTCCTCACCACTCCAGCCTGTGTACTCACAGAGTGGGACACTGTCTGAGAGATGCCAGAGCTCATTCCAGAATTCCTTCCACACACAAGTGGTTATTTCAACCTTCTTGTGCTGGTATTGTCAACCAAACTAGACAGCACAACCTGCCTAAACACCACGGAAGGTGGTATATGCCACCTCTTTTTCAAATTGGGTTTCAGACAAGAAACTTGCTGGTTTCTTAGTACCATCACTAAGGTTTTTTTCTATAGCCAGGTTTCAGACCAGGAGTTTACCTGACCTCTTCTCTTTTCTCAAAGCTAAAAGCTGATCAAATGTGGCATCCTGAAATCACACATCTCAACTCTAGACATTTCAAGAGGTATTTTGCAGAACTTGCTCAGAGTCAAGCACCCCCCCAGAGACGGAACGCTGGTTTTTTCATCTATAATAAAGGAAGCTGTTCTGAAGCAACCATTTCTAAGGTCATAAAATGATGTCTTATAACACTGAATATAAGTGGTCACCTAGAACCTCACAACTTCTCATTTCTTATGTACCTGCTCTATATTTTAAAAATCAAGGTATAATTTATTTATATGCAGTGAAATTCTGAGGTCCTAAGTGCAATATTCAATCAGTTCTGATGAATGCACATCAAGACCACTCAGAAAGTTCCTTTGGTCCTCCTCCCAGTCAAGCCCCCACCAAGAAACCACTGATCAGACTTCTATCGCCTCGCTTTAGTTTTGCCTATTCTAGAATTTCACACACTGGAATCGCATCGTACATACGTCCTTTGTGCCCAGCTGCCTTCCCTCAGCACATGTAGGCAACGCTTCCATACTGTTGCATTATCAGTAGTTAATTTGTTTTCACAGCTGAGTATTGTTTTATTTACCTATTCTTCTGCTACGGACATTTGGGTAATTCTAGTTTGGGGATATATATTGTGAATAAAGCTGCTACGAAATGTTTGTACAAGGCTTTTGTTGAGAACGTAAGTTTTCATTTCTTTGGGATAAATACCTAAGAGTGGAAATTTGCTGGGTCATAGGGTAGATGAATATTTCTCTTACGTTTTGGAAAACACTATGTAAGGGTTAAAACATTATGATGAACATTTTTACCTTTGAAACATAAAAGTTGACAAATATAATAAACACTTGCTAACCCCTCTACAGGCCTACTGCCCTGTATTTGTCCTACCTTATGAGAGCTAGATATTGGGCCTTCATCATAAGCACGTACGCTTCCTAACACATCTATGGCATTGGTACTATAGTATACCTGAGACTCAGATAGGTTAGGTGACTTTTCCAAGATTACAAAAGGTCATACCGCAAAATGGTTCCCAACCCAGAGTACCTGATCCAAAGTCCTCACTACACCTTCTCCAATGCTGCGGTGCCTTTAAGTACCTTTTGAATTCAAAGACTTCTCATAAGAAATGAAGAAAATCATGTTTATTTGGTATTTTAAAACCTAAAGTACACATTTTACAAAAACCACAACAATGCACTTCATAATAGAGAACTGAAAAAAATGTTTCCATATCATTAAAAATGCGTCAACTAATAATTTGAACCACTGCCTGTAAGAAAGTCCAACTCTCCAGCTTAGGATTTAATCACTGACAACTTCTATTATATGAGCAGTCCCATTTACACTGTTTCACTAGGGGAAGTCATCTGCCCACTGTCCCCTACACACACGTGCCGTGCCTGTGCTCCTCTGCCTCCACGTCAGCCCCACTCCTAAGCCTTCTGTGTCTGCCTCTTCTGATGGCCTGGGTCACTGTGCTCTCAGAGTATAGCCTTTCCTAGACATTCCCACACGTTATGTATCATTTCCCTAAATCTATGCTGCTCCTTTTGGGGGGAGTCAATCATATACAGCCACCTGTTATCTCGTCTTTTCTATTTTTTCATGTTGTTTTAGGAAACTTCTTATGACTTGTACCCATAAATTAATCAATATCTGGTGTTCTTTATAGTCCCCAACACCTTGCAGAATCAACTTGCTCAATACATTAAATAATTATTTTTCTATAAATCTAAAATGAATATAAAAGGTTTTCCAAACATAAAAGAAAAAGTACATGACTAATTCACTTATAGAACAAGGGCTGAACAAAAAAATCAGCAGACAGAAAAGGAAGAGTGACCAACATTTATAAAGAATTTTAATACCAATCATTGCCTACAACTGCCCTGCAAGCTAAAGAAAAGTCTGGCAAAGAACTTAACTGACTTGAATTTAAATAGAGGGTCTTAAATGGGGGAGTGAGGACACAATTTGTTTTTAAAGGCTCATTCTGCTACTTTGTGAATGGACTGTTGGGGGCGAATGAAGAGACCAGGAATGAGCTTTAGTCCAGCCTGGGAGACAAGAGAAGATGAACTGGACACAGGTGGAGGTAATAACAGAGATGGAAAAAGTGAACTTGACAGGACTTGATGACCAGTTGGATGTATGCAGTGAGGGAAAAGGGGACATTAAAGAATGTTTAGGTTTTTAGATTAAGCAATAAAAGTATATGGTGGCTCCATTTAATGAGACGAGAAAGGCTGAGCGATACGGCATCAAATACTAAGCCTAAAATGCCCACTTTCAACACCCAAGTGGAGATGTCATGGAGATAGCGGCTATGCATCTGGGGGCTACTTACTCCAACTTATTCTATAAAGCTGGTAGAAAAATTATCCTCCCACAACATTTTCATAATATTTTACTCCAAGATGACTATGTTATTAAATTCCAAACTGACCTGCCTTATGCTTTCAAATGCTAGGTCTAGGGCTCTATTTAGTAATATTTCTTCTTTGCCAGCTGGTTTTGTTAGGCTCTCACAGGGAGGGGCAAGAGCTGGCTGATGGGAGAAGGGTGCTCCTTCCCGTGACAGCTGTTCTCAGCCATGCACCTTGCCAGAGGCACTTGTTTCCAGGCTCCCCATTTCCTCCCAGCACTTCTGGAACCAGCATCCTTGGCTCCCACACCTGCCCAGGAGCCACAGGAGTGGCCATTCATTGCATCCACTCCTTTGAGCTATGGAGGTTCCAGTATTAGACGAGGTGCACCACTGTCAGAGGTCCCAGTCGCACCTCTGCATAGAACTTTAAGTGTCTAAGATCTAATAATAGTACAGATCTTTCTCTTTTATTTACCAGGCCTGGGGTAATAGCTGCTTTCTGCAGTTTCTAAATCTGTATCACGCCCTGTCTCCTTTGTCCTTTTTCAGTTCTCAACACCTGTTTTAACTACTTCCTCTATTAATTCTCTGATGAAATGCAGTAAGTCCTTACTTAATATCACTGGTAGTTTCTGCGACTATAAGCAAAATGACATAACAAAACCAATTTTACCATAGGCTATTTGATATAAACAAGAGTTAAGTTCCTATGGCATCTCATCAATGTTATAAGAAACGATGTTATTCGGGGACCTGCTGTACCTAGTGTGGTTTGTGTTTTCCTGGTACAGGAAGTGGCTCCCCATTATTACTTCGTGGAATCTGAATTTCCCAGACTTGGTATTTATGGCCATACCAACTTCCTCTCTGCTTACTTCACCAACCTCACTTGAGATCGAAAATGTATGTGGATTCTATTATAATCTGCTAACTATTTCTTTAGGTTATTTAAAGGCTCCTTGATTCCATACCCCTTATTTTTCCCAGTCTTCACTGTTCAGTTAACAGATGGCTAATAACCACCTACTATGATGTACATACTATGTAAAGTCCATCCTCTCAAACCCTGTCGTTGTCAACTAAGTTGATGTAATATTCTAAATCCTTTGTTTTCACTTCAACAACCTTCACAGCATCTTCACCAGAAGCAGATTCCATGTTCTTTGTTCATCCATCAGAAGCAACTCATTATCTGTGAAAGTTCTATCATGAAATTGCAGCAATTCAGTCACATCTTCAGGCTCCACTTCTAATATTAGTTCTCTTGCTGTTTCTACCACTTCTACAGTTACTTCCTCGACTGAAGTCGTGAACCCTTCACAGTCACCCAGGAGGGTTGGAATGAACTTGTTCCAAGCTCCTGTTAATGTTGGTATTTTGACCTCTTCCCATGAAGCACTAATATTCTTAATGGCATCCTTTCCAAAGGTTTTCAATTTACTTTGCTCAAAACCATCAGAGAAATTACTATGTATGGCAGCTAGAGTTTTATGAAATGTATTTCTTAAATAGTAAGACTTATAAGTTAAAATTACCCCTTAATCCATGGGCTGCTGAATGGATGTTGTGTTAGGAGGCATGAAAAAAACATTCATCTCTTTGTACATCAACAAAGCTCTTGGGTGATCAGGTATATTATCGATGAGCAACAATATTTTGAAAAGAAATCATTTTTTGCTGAAAACTATGTCACAACAGTGGGCTTAAAATATTCAGTAAACCATGCTGACATTCAGAATTTGTTGTTCTATTTATAGAAGACGGGGAGAGCAGATTTGCATAATTCTTAAGGGTCCTAGAATTTTTGGAATGGTAAATGAGCATTGGCTTCAACTTAAAGTGCCCAGCTCCATTAGCCCCTAACAAGTAGTCAGCCTGTCCTCTGAAGCTTTGGAGCCAGGCATTGGCTTCTCCTCCCCAGCTGTGAAAGTCCTAGGTGACATCTTCTTCCAATAGAAGGTTGTTTCATCTACACTGAAAATCTGTTGTTTAGTGTAGCCACCTTCATGAGTTATCTGAGCTAGATCTTCTGGGTAACGGGCTGCTTCACCTTGCACATTTATGTATGGAGACAGCTCCTTTCCTTACACCCAGCCTCTGCCAGCTGCAAACTTTTCTTCTGCAGCTTCCTCACCTCTCAGCCTTCATAGAGCTGAAGAGAGTTGGGGCCTTGCTCTGGATTAGGCTTTGGCTTAAGGGAATGTGGCTGCTTTGATCTTCTATCCAGACGGACTAAAACTTTCTCCCTATCAGTAATAAAGCTGTTTCACTTTCTTACCATTTGCGTGTTCACTGGAACAGCACTTTTAATTTCTCTCAAGAACTTTCCTTTGCATTCACAACTTGGCT